>NC_081850.1:54682930-55029805 GCF_963259705.1 Myotis daubentonii
GGTATTCCATTGTATGAATATAGCACAGTTTGTTTATTCATTCTCCTGCCCATTGGCATTTGGGTTGTTTCTAGTATGTAGCTATTATGAATAATGCTCCAATGAACATTTTTGTACCAGTCTTTTTGTAGACACATGTTTATACTTTTATTGGGTAAATATCTAAGAATGGAATTGCTATCTTATATACTCAATGTATGCTTAACTTTTTTAGAAACTGCCAAACTATTTTCCAATGTGATTGTACCATTTTGCATTCCTACCAGCTGAGTGTGGGGTTCTAGTTTCTCCACATCCTTGCCAATATTTGATATAAATTTTAAATGTTTTAGTCATTCTAGTGGGTTGTAGTGGTATCTCATTGAAATAATAACTCATTGGTTCAACTCTTAAACATTACAGTCTTTAATCTACCTATAATTTATTTTGTAAGAAAACTATCTGTCCCCACATAATTAACCAACGGAACTATATGTTGAATAATTACTTCTTTCCACACATATTTGATTTACCACATTTATCGTAAACAGCTTTTAACATGTAATTGAATGTGTTTCCATGCCACTGTGTAACTGTTGATTTTTTCCATCAAGAGCACACTGTTTCAATTATTAGAGTTGTAGAGTTTATCAAGTAAGCAAGTTTACCTTTGTTACTCTGCTTTAAAAAAATTTTTTTATGAGTTTATTTGGGCCAAACCGACGACATATGCAGGGGAATGAGATCTCATATGCTTCCCCTTCCAAATAATAATACCCTTTCAAAGACATCCATACCCTAAGTCCTGGAACTTGTAAATGTTCCCTTGCATGGCGAACGGGATTTTGGGAAGGTTACCCTGGATTATCCAGATGGGCCACATGGAATCAGAACTGTCCTTATAAGAGGGAGGCAAGAGTCGTAGAAAGAGATGGTGGAAGCAGAGTTGGGAATCATGGGGCCAGAAGCCAAGGAATGCAGGCAGACTGTAGAAGCTGGAGGAGGCAAGGAACAAATGATCTGGAGCTTTCAGAAGGAACAAGTCCTGCCGGCACCTTGATTTTAGCTCCTTGAGACTCATCTCAGACTTCTGGCCCTCCAGAACAATAGGAGGATAAATTTGTGTTGTTTTAAGCCACTGAGGTTGTGGTAATTTGTTACAGCAGCTGTAGGAAAGTGATACATTGACTTAAAAATTCTTAAAAAAAAATAAGTTCTAAATGTTGTTCCACTGTGTTTTTTATTAGATTGAATTAGCACAGAATTTAATTTGGGAAGAACTGACATTTTTATACCACTCCGTCTTGCTGTCTAGACTTTTTCAGGAAAATGCCCCTTCTCACCTGGCTGACATTTCTCCCTGTTGCCTACTGTCTTACTGGTGGTTTGGGTTCCCCAGAGGCAGAGTACAGAGGTTTATGTGAAAGGTAGTCTCAGGAAACACAGGTAGAAGAGTGAGGCAGTGAAGCAGGGAAAGGGAGGCAGCTAATAACGGATTCCACCTCAGGGTTCCCCAACTTCCCAAGAAAGCAAATGTATCCCCTCAATGCTGGAAATGGAGGGGCGTCCGGGTGGAGAAAGACCATCAGACCTGGTGATGTCAGCAGGTGGGTCCTGTCCCTGCAGCCACTTGTGGAGTGGGCACTCCCTCCCTCCCTGGAGCCCAGTGTCCCCACATTTCCCACTGCCGCTTCGGAGGGAAGCAAGGTTATAAAAGGGGCTAAAGCTGGCCTAACTCTGCTCAGGACATGGTGGCCAGAATAGCTTCCCAGAGAAGGGGAGCCTCCTGCCAAGCATCTAAGTAGCTGTAGCAGAGGCTCCCTTTAGCCTTTCCATTGCAATGAATGCCTGGCTTCCAAAGGTCATGTCTGCATCTCTTTGCCCAAGGGGTTACCCTGCTGGCCAGAGCCCATGGTAAACCAAAAGTGCCAGAGAATGAGAAGTGGCCTCCTCAGCAGCCTCCAGCCAATGACCAGCTGAAGCCTGTGTGTGCACACCCCAGCCACCTTGCCCTGGGCAGAGGGGATGGAGAACTCTGACCCCCAGAGTTCCCCTGTGGGTGGAAGCTTGACCACACACCTTCATAAGCTGCCTTCCCTTCCCTGCCTCACATCTTACTCTCCAGCAGGTGTTTCCTGGGGTCACCTCCCAAGTATATATTTATATCTGAATCCTAGTCCCATGGCCAACATCTGGGAAAAGCCAAGTAAGACAGTAGGCAGTGGACCTAAATGGCCAGCAAGTGAGTTGAAGGCATGGGGATCAATCATAGGTCCCAGGAAGCTGAGGGACAGAGATTTGGGAGTTGGGATATGAGATAAGAGGATTTGGGTCATCTTTATACCTTATGTTTTTATGGCTCCCCTAACCATTCCTTCTGGTTGTCTGGCTGCTCACCATGGCTATTATTTGGGGTCTGGCCCCAAGATGGGGGTCCTTATAGTGATTCTGGTTGCTCCTGGAAGGAGTGAGAGTGAGGCCCTTCACTTGGCTAAAAAGTGGCTCATTTGGTTTTAATAAGGCAGTAGGATCTGCAGGCCACCTAGACTTCATTTTGGCAGGAGAGCTGAGAACAAAGGCTTCTGGTAGAAGGAACTTTCCATCCGGGAGAATTTAATGCGTTCCTGGGAGGGGAGAAATATCAGTGGAGATTGAGCTAGTGCTCCAAGGAAGCCGTTCAGCTGGGCCCTCCCTGGTAACCATGGGGATGGAGGAGAGTGGGAGCCTAGCAGGATCCATATCCCATAAAAATGTTGGCGGCTGGATTGCAAGATGAAGGGCCTGCAGATACCCTCCGACATCGTGTAATTTATGGGGTAATCAGAACTCGTCCTGAAGGGCTACGAGGGAAGAGGAGCTGTGATTCAGAGCCTCCGGGGCTTGGATGTTTAATGAGGCACTGGGAGCCCATAAAGATTTAGATCAGAATGATTTGCCCATTTAGGATGCTGAGTCTATCTCAGCACCGCCCTTGAAGGATGCTACTTCTTCTCTGAAATGCTCGGAGGTCTGGATGAGAAAATCAGTGACCCAGCATTTGAGGGACACTGTGTAGGGACCCGGCCAAAGGGTTCAGAGGCCCAAAACTCTCCATCTTGACACTGTCTCCTGGCTACCACCAAGAGAAGCGAAGAATCTCACGCTGGAGACGGAGGAGCTGAAGCCTAGAGAGGTCAAGTGACTTGTTCAAAGTCACACAGTGCACCAGGAACCATTAGCCTTAGTGATAAGATCAGCTGGAGAAAATAAGAACCTTTGAAATCTATGCAAGGGGAAAGAGCTGACATGATTCCTTCTTAGAAGACGAAGGGCAATCTATGGGGTGCAAAAGGTAGTATCTTTTGGGGTTTTAAAGCTTGCACACTTAAATTGCTTCTTAACTACAAAATATACATATTACAGCATTTTCAGAATCTCTACTAATTGGTTCTGCAATTAAGAGGGAGCCTATCTTTGGCCAGTGTGGCTCAATTGGTTGGGTGTCGTCCCATGCAACAAAAGGTGGTGGTTCGATTCCCTATCAGGGGACATGCCCAGGTTGTGGCTCTACCCCTGGTAGGGAGTATGCAGAAGGTAAGCAATCGATGTTTCTTTCACTCTCGCATTGATGTTTCTCTCTCTCTCTCTCTCCCGCTCCTGGCTCATGAAATGGGTTAAAAATGGTATCTGTGCAAGGGGAAAGTGCTGACATGATTCCCAGTGTCTGAAAACACAAGGGTCCAAAACAGTATGTTGAGTGGATGTTCACTGAATCATCGGATGAATGAGCCTGGCCCTCTCAGCGGGACATGATCCTCTCAGCGGGCCCTGGCCCTGGACAGGAAGTGTTAATTTTTTTTCTCCTTTCTGATTCTAAAGGTAATGCATGTTTATTGTAGAAAATTTGGAGAATACAAAAAAATATGTAGAAGAAAAAAAACACACATTACCCATTAAACACCCACTGCAACCTCCCAGAGAATAACCATTCTTAATATTTAGATATATTTCTGACAAGCCTTTCTCCTATTTTTGAATGTATGTTTTTTTTTTAAATTGGTGGCAGTCTTATATTTATATAGAGATTTTTATTTTGCCTTGATTCTAACTTAATATTTAATAGTCTCTAAAGAGATGAATTTAGGTAGCTGTGTTATATTCCATTAAAAGGTTGTGGCATGATTTATCAGCCTGTTTCTAGTCATTTCCAATTTTTCAGCATTATAAATAACACAATGATAAACATCTTGGTGCATAAATCTTGGGCACCACCTCTGCCTACACTCAGTTCAGTTCCCAGCAGCAGAAACAATTGTAGAATCCCATCCTCTCTGCACTTCTGGCAGCAGCGCCCAGAGGCTCCAGCCCTGCTAGTGGCTCCACAGCCTCAGCATCTTGGAAGATGACCTAACAGGATGGAGGAGAAAGAGTCTGTGGGAACTTGCTGAGTGCACTCTGCCTCTGGTCAGGTCCCTCTGACTTTCTAAGCTTTGTTTCCCCTTCTGTATAAGGAGGAGCATGAACTAGGTTATTGGATATCAATTTTATTTTTTACAAACTTGGTGATTATATACTATATCTGTATATATAAAAACCTAAGCAACTGTTATAACCGAATGACCTGAATGACTAGTCGCTATGATGTGCACTGACCACCAGGGGGCAGACACTCAATGCAAGAGCTGCCCTCTGGTGGTCAGTGCGCTCCGACAGGGGGGGCGCCACTCAGCTGACCTGTCCTGGAGGTCCACCAGCCTGGCAGCAGCCACTCCCTCCCTCAGTAGTCCTTCAGGTCCAATCTCCAGAGAATGGGCCAGGCATTGATGGACCAGTGCCGCCGGCACGATCCTGACAGTGCCATCAGCCTCCTGAAGTCAGCCACGGGCACCGAGGCTGCTTCCCCTCCCTAGACACTCCACAAGGAAGAACGAATATAAAAGCAATCACCAGGTGGCTCCTGACAACCTGCACGTCAGTGGGACGGATCCAGATCCTGGGCCAGGAAGGGTGTCCCACTGCCTGCCTGGAGGGCTGATTGTGTCCCGGCCTTATCCCCTGGGGACCCCATCTGTGCACAAATTCATGCACCGTGCCTCTAGTATTATTATGTACAATTTTGTTTGAGAATATTAAGGATCTCATAAGTAATATTTTTTAAAATATATTTTTATTGATTTCAGAGAGGAAGGGAGAGGGAGAGAGAAATAGAAACATCAGTGATGAGAATCATTGATTGGCTGTCTCTTGCACGCCCCACACTGGGGATCGAGCCTGCAACCTGGGCATGGACCCTGACTGGGAATCAAACCGTGACCTCCTGCTTCATAGGTCGACACTCAACTACTGAGCCACTGCCAACCTGAGCTCATAAATAATATTTTAAATAAAAATGTATACATGGCATAGGTAAAGCAGTAACATTTTGAAGGAAAGAGAAAAGCCATAAAAATTTTACCTAAAATTTTGTAATACTGAAAAATATTAGGCTTGTGTGTAGTAAGAATTAAAAGCTTCATAATACATCAGAACACTGGTAAGTCTCCAGGTACTGTGAGAACAACCTGCTATAGGAAAAGCTCAGATTAGACATACAGATCCTTAGAAATGCACATCATCTAAAAATAAATCCCTCAACATAGCAGTACACAAAGCTTTCTTCTCTTCTTTGGCACTTAGCAATACAGATCAATTTTATTTTTTAAAACCCCTTTTTGTTCCAAGGAAAATCTACATAGAAGCCTATTATGTAAAACAGAAAAGAAAGGAGGAGCTCATTTGACTGGGATCAAACCCTGATGCACCGTGTGACTTCTTTTATCCAATGAAAATTAGTGGGGGTCTACTCTGTGGCTGGCTGTGACAGGTGCTAGGATAGAGTATGAGCAAAAATAGTCAGCACAGGGAGGGGGTTGGACATTGCTGACTGTCCTAAGATTGACACCATCCAGCATCTACTTTCCTATGACATTCACTATGCTTGGTAGGGTGGGCCCTGCATTCGTTGACTTGCCCCAGACTCTGCTCCCTTCTAGGGACAGCCCTGCCTGATTCCACCATGTCTAGTGGCCCCTGAGACCTGAGTTAGTGCCTCGTAGCCCCGAGGCCAGTGTTGACGAACCTTTTGAGCTCAGCTTGTCAGCATTTTGAAAAACCCTAACTTAACTCTGGTGCTGTGTCACATATAGAAATTTTTTGATATTTGCAACCATAGTAAAACAAAGATTTATATTTTTGATATTTATTTTATATATTTAAATGCCATTTAACAAAGAAAAATCAGCCAAAAAAATGAGTTCGCGTGTCACCTCTGACTAGTGGGTCATAGGTTCGCCATCATTGCCCTAGGCCAGGGGTGTGCAAACTTTTTGACTCGAGGGCCACAATGGGTTCTTAAACTGGACCGGAGGGCCGGAACAAAAGCATGGATGGAGTGTTTGTGTGAACTAATATAAATTCAAAGTAAACATCATTACATAAAAGGGTACAGTCTTTTTTTTTTTAGTTTTATTCATTTCAAACGGGCCGCATCCGGCCCGCGGGCCGTAGTTTGCCCACGGCTGCCCTCGGCCCTGCAGGCCCAGTCTGAAACTGCAGCCTCTGTCCATTCTGGTGACACCACTATTTATACCACTCATGCTATTGCTGCTCTGCTGTCCACTGGGCTCTCACTAGTCACTGGGCACTGTGCTCAGTGCTTTCCGTGCATTATCTCACAGTCCTTACAACCATTTGGAGGTGGTGGTGATCATTATCCCCACTTTACAGATGAGATTACTGAGGTTCAAAAGTGTTAAGCCCCTCACCTAAGGTTCCAGTCCTTCTGGCTGCAGAACCCATGCTCCTGCCCACTGCATGCACTGCCTCTGGGAGCCCCTACTGATGGTTTCATACACTGGCAATACTCTGCATGGGATGCAGAGGACCGTGTTATCAGCAGTTGTGCCCAGCCTTCTGTAACCCATCACAGCATCTCCTGCACCACAAAGGGGGCTGTGAAATTGGCCTGTTTGGGGGGTGATGCCTGCTCCATCTTGGGACAGCCATGGTCCTGACCAACTGGGTCTGGCCGATTGCATGGTCTGGAGCTGAGGGATCTAGACCATGTGTCTTTGAAATACAGACCCACCCTGAGGCCTGCTTGCGGTTCCCACTGCCCACCCTCATTGATGGAAAGCTATTGGCAGCTTTCTCCTTTCCTGTCATCTCAACCCAGGTACCTCAATAAGATAATTCCTGACAAAAACTAACTTTGCATTGAGAATTCCCAGAGAACTCTGGCCTGGGTTATCTGACTCTTGGGCCCCAGCTTCCTGTCTGTGTCATCCTACTCACCCAGACAGGAGGAGTTGAGAGGATGAATTGAGACAACGCATGAGGAGGTCTTGGTGCCACCCTTGGCACCCAGTAGATGGAGTTAGCAAGAGGGAGTCCCTTGTCCCTCTCCTCCCCTCTCCCTGAGATTCCTGTTTGGGACAAAAGTGCCTGACAGCCCCAGCTCTCTGGGTCCACCCAAGGTTTAACCGTAGCCCAGGGGCTTGGGCAAGCAGCATGGGTTGGGGACAGCCAGCACCTGAGCAGGTGACAAGCCCCTGGGGCTCCAGGAGCAGCTGTGAGGATTGGGAGACTGGTCTTAGCTGGGTGTGAGGGCAGTGGCTGCACCAGGACGATGGCGCTGTCCCTGTGAGCATTGAGTTCTTTTGTCCATTGTTCCCCAAAGCTCAGCAACTGCTGGGGAGAGCAGATATTATGCCTGAGATTTCTGCTTTCCATGCTGGGGAAAGGTGGGGTGTGAAGAGAGAGAGAATGCTTGGGCTCCTGTCCTGGGTCTGCCCCTGACCTCTGTGTGACCGTGAGCAAGGCCTCTCCCCACTTTGGCCTGCAGTGTCTATCCCTGTAAATGCAAGGTTTGGTTTCTGGTGCCGGCTTAGCAGTTATAATCCGAGAATCTGCCTTCCTCATTTGGTACTTGGAGGTCTGAGTCCTTCGTGTTAGTGGACGGGTAAATGTCTGCAGTTCCCCACGCCCAGCCCATTGGCCTGTGAAATCCCCGAGGGCAGGACCATGTCTGATTCTTCTAGTCTGCATCCTACAAAACTAGCCCAGTGCTGCTCCCTTTGTGTCTGGCTGAATGAGGCACGAAGGGCCCTTTGCGGGGGTGAGGAGTGGGGGCTGTGTCCAGTGTTGTCCGCCTGCCCTCCTGTGACCAGCGGGGGGCTCCAAGTCCGGAGGGGAGGGGCTGGCTGTGAGGGTCACAGGCAGATTTTGTGTGATCTCATTATTAGTTTCCCCAGTATAAAGCGGAGTTTGCCTAGGTGCCGCTACAATAGCATACAGGGCTTCTATTATCAACTTCCAGATCTGTCTGCTTGGCCAGGCCAGGCTTCCGGAGGTCAGGGACCCTGTCAGATTCCTTTCTGCGTCCACACTGCCAGTGCAGCGTTGGCTCAGCATGTGGGGAGAGAAGCCCCCAGAACGGGGGCCAGGCTGTGCCATGGGGGGACAGAGACAAACCTGACTCAGTCTGGATCCTTTAAAGCGTTTCCCTCCTCGCCTGAACACCTTGCTTCCTGTTCAAGTCCTTCTTGTTGCTGGAAGCCTATTTCAAACGCTGCTTCCTTTGCTGGGTTTTCTCTGATCTCTCCTGCGGGGGAGGTAAAAAAAGCATCCTTCCCTTGGTTCCCTGGCCCTGTATCTGCCCTCTGTCAGGGCAACAAGCGCTGTTCGCTCAGCATCACAGCTGTTTTGGTCTGTGACTCATTTCTTCACTCAGAATTTTTTCTTAAGTTTAAGAAAAGCCATGCAACAATATGAAAAGAGAGAAAATAATCACTTTTATCCCACTGCTGGCACAACTTTTATCATTGTAATGTAGCCCTTTCTAGTTTTTCTGTCCATGTGTGTTGAATATGTAGCACACTTGTAATGTTGTATCTAATTCCTCCCCCCCCCCCCTTTATTGGATCAAAATCCTCTTTTCCCATGTTGCTTCCATGGTCTTTTTTTTAAAAAAATTATATATATATATATATTATTTATTTCAGAGAGGGAGGGAGAGGGAGAGGGAGATAGAAACATCAGTGATGAGAGAGAATCATTGATTGGCTGCCTCCTGCATGTCCCACACTGGGTATTGAGCCCTCAACCTGGGCATGTGCCCTTACTAGAAATCGAACTGTGATCTCCTGGTTCATAGGTCAACACTCAGCCACTGAGCCACGCCGACCGGGCACTTCCATGGTCTCCATCACAATTTTTACTGTTACCTGCTATCCATTGTGTATTAGTAATCTTTTGGTTCTGAGTAACAGAAACGCCAATAAATGAGCTTAAACAGAAGAGAGATCTTTGTGCAGAGGCTACTGGTGTATCTCATAGCAAGAAGCCAAGGTTAGATGTGTGGCCGGAGTTTGGGGACCCCTGAAACAGGGATGCAGACGCCATGAGGTATATCCTATGTCTGTATCGGCTTCATTCTTCCCTCCCTCCCTCTGCTGACAGCTCCCTCTGCTTTTCCTGTCCCTGGCAGAAACACTCACTGATCATGCCCAAGCCGCATACATGACAATCCAGCTTCCCCGGCAGCACTGGTCCCTCCTCCTCAGGAGCAGACTCCTCTGTGTAGCAGCAGCAGGACCCCATCCTGCCGGTGCGGGTCCTCTCTACATAACTAGGTAGCTGGGGTGAAAAAGGGATGCTGGGAAGAGAATTCCACAGTGAGATTTTCTGTTGCTTCCAAATAACAGCTACGGTATTAGTCCCATGTATTAGCGTATACGCTTTTCCTTATTTTGAATTATTTTCCTTGGTCCAATTCTTAGAAGTGGGATGACTGGCTCATAAAGTCTGTACATTTTTATATTTAATATTATTACCAAATTGATTTCAAAGAGTTATTCAATTTCATTCTCACCCAACAGCAGTGTGTGAGAGAGCCTTTTCATCGCACCATTGAGAACACTGGCCATGATGACCCGAAATAGATTTTTTTCATATTTTAATAATCGTAAAAAGATATCTCACTGTAATTTTTATTAGCATTTGTCTGACTACTAGTAAGGCTGAAGGTTTTCCCATATATTTGTTTTATTAGAGTGTGTTCCCTTTGGTGAATTGCCTTTTCCTGGTCTCGCCCATTTATATAGTGGAGTGTTAATTCCCGTTCAGATTTAATTGCCTCTTCCTCTTGTGTGTGCATTTCACGTTCTCTACCTTTCTTCTGGGGCATGAATCATGGTCTAGCTTGGATTGTAGTTATTTGTGTCCATGTCTGATCTTTCTTATCGGATTCTGAGCTCCTGCTGGACAGAGACAGGCCTGGCAGCAGCCTCGCACGGGCCTCGTAAAGCCTCTGTGATGGTTAATTGGATAAAAGGAGCATATGGTTGCAGTATGCATTATGCACAAGTAATTGTTCAGCCCGCGTGGCGCTGCATACAGGCTGCAGGGATGCTGGAAACAGACCTCATCCATTCACACTGAAGATCTGTCCCAGGCCAGGGCCTAAGAGTATGCCTTCCTGGAGTTGTAGGACAGTGAAGGAGACAGAATTAAACAATGATTGCACGGCTAGCAAGAAAGCCTCCTCACCCACAATGTTCCAGAGAGTTCTATGAACCACAATGGAGCAGGAGCATAGATACAACATTATCTAGAGCAGGGATAGGCAAACTCTCTGTAAAGGGCGAGGTAGTATGTATTCTAGGCCTTGCAGGCCACATTCAGTGGGCTGTCACATAGCCTTCCTTGTGATTTTCTTTTCTTTCTTTATTTTGTTTACAGCCCTCTAAAAATGTAAAAAAAACAATTCTTAGCTCATGGCCCATGCAGAAACAACCGAGGGCCCAATTTGGTCTGTAAGCTGTGGTTTGTCAACCCAGGTCTAGACCACAGAGTCATAGACCAGGATAGCTGGAAGGGTCAACTCCCTCATTATTATACAGACGGGAAGACTGAGCCCCAGAGGACAGAGGCATGTGCTGGGTCGCCTTGCTGATACCTGTGCTGAACTGGGCAGCTGATGGCTTTGCCTGGACCTTGGCGGGGTCCCCTCTGCCTGTCTCCTGGGACAACCTGCTCCCTTATGTGCCACGGCTGGTGCTCCCCAGGAGGTTAGGGGGTGGTCTGTTCCTAGTGCACAGGGCTCCCTCCCCAAGGGTGGTCCCTGTCCCTTCCAGCGTCCTCCTGTTGAATTGGGGCTGGGGTTATAGAATGGGTGGAGCAGCGGCATTGTTAATTACTGCTTGTGTGTCCTGAGGCTGAGAATTTTGTTGACTGTAGAAGCATTTCCTTTATTATAATTGATTTTTACAAGGAGGGCGACATTCTTTTTTCAACTGAATTGTGTACCAGTATGGGGCAGAAAATACTAAATATAATTGCTTCCTCTCTCCAGAGATAACTCTCCTGACCAAGTAACACACTCAGCAACAAACAGGGTCTGAAACTGCTTGTTCTGTCTCCAGAGGCTTCTGTGGACTCAGGGTCTTACCCAGCCCTCCTTCACTGTGCAAGGGAAGGGAGGCCAGAGGGGAAGGGAGGCCAGAGACTACGGGCTGTCTTACCGGAGCTGCCCCGGGGTGGTGTGCTACTCCAGGGTCACAGTGTCCTTGCAGATGCCTGGGCATTCCAGGCGTCCACTCCCACCTGGTCACGCACTGCCTGGGCCGTGAGGCCTCATCACACCTACTCGGCTTTGGGTCACTTGGAGGCTCCCATCTCTACTGTTAGCAGGACATTACCTGTAAGAAATAGTCCCCCCACCCAACCCTCCAACCTCGTGTTCTTACTGCTCTTGCTAAGAATGTCTTAATGCCTCAGCTCAGCATGTGCAGAACTTGAAAGTGACAAGGAATGATTTGACCTGACAATCAGATTCTTAGTTAGGGGCTGAGGTTCTGGCGTTCATACTGCGCCTGCCGGCAATGTGACCTTGGGCGAACAGCCACCTCTCTCTGGGTCTCCGTCAGTACTAAGAGAAACCTGACTGTGCTGTTCCTTTGCTTCCAGAAGCCTGTGATGAAGCTGACTTGGGACCAAGTTCAGCCCTGAGGACCACCGGAGTGCTCTGGGAACGCAGGCTGCCCTCACCGGGCTCTGCCCCCTCCTGCCTCGATGGTCTCTCTGGTCTTTCCTTCTGACCCCTCTCTCCTTGCATGTCTGCCCCACTCATGCTTAATGATTGATCGGAGTGTCTTCCCTCTTCCTAGAATGCACCTCCTCATGGGGCTAACCTGCCAGCCACACTTGAGCAACCCCTTCACCAGAAAGTGTCTCAACACCCAGTTCCCTCTGCTTCTCCCATGCTGAGTTGCAATGGAGATTTTTTTTTTAGGGGGGGCGGGGGGCGGGCAAGCTGGTAACACTATACCTATAATGAAGCTGGACATCAGGCACAGAGATTGGGAGGACCTTGTGGGAGGCAGAGCAGGCCTGGGGAGTGGAGAAGATATTTATGAAATAACTGACTCAGTTTTTTAAGAGGTGCCGTAGCTCTGACTGCCTCTCTCATCTGCCCTCTGCCTGGATCCCCCCGCCCCCTCCCCCCTTGGACAACGCTTCTCAAACTTCAGTGTGCACAGAAACCACATGGGGCTCTTGCTAAAATGTACATTCTGATTCAGCAGGTCTGGACTGGAAACCAAGGGCAATTCTGACACGACAGGACCCTACGTGTCTGGTTTGGGCCATGGAAGAAGGTGGGGCCATTTGATTCAACTTCCTGGGTTTCAGGGCCTGCCTTTGGCCTTTTCCTAGAGCAGTGAACCTCACCTCCAATCAGGGATGGAGCGTCTGGACATCATTGTCCCCTTTGTAGTTCACTGGGGAGTCTTAACACATCATGCAAGTGAGAGCCAGAAATGGCTTACCTGTAGGAAACGTGGTTCTATTCTGTGTGTGCCAAATGTAGTAAACACCATACGCTCATGGAAAAGTTGTTGAACTTGTGCTTTTATTCTGTTTCCCATTAATACTCATTTCACCATTTGCCATTTGCTCACTCATTTTTCTTTTAAATCTCTGCTCAAAAGTAGGCACGCAGTTGCAAGCACTAGAGTTTTAAGGAAAATGTATCAGAAATTTTAAATTTAGAAAATTCTCTTCATGGAAATTGAGAAATGAGGGCTGGCACCACTGAGTGGGTGCCCGTCCAACTCCCAAAACCCCAGAGTTGGAGGAGCATTGCCAACCGTCTCGTTCTCTCTGATTCTAGAAACAGGTGTAACCTGAATTCCCTGGTCCTCACTCACCATGGGTGCAGAGGAGGGTATATTAACAATAACTTAAATTCTGGTAAGTCTTCAGCCACCTCTCAAATCTCCCCAGGTGGTTCTCTGAGAACCTCCTACATGTGTTCAAACAGTGGGATGAAAATAGAGATGGTGTCTAAACCTCAAGGACCTGCCTTTAAAAGTAGGAAGAGATGCCCTTCTCTCTCACTTCCCGCTCTCTGGAATGCAGCTGTTTTGGCAGGAGCTTCAGCAGCCCTGTAGGACCATGAGTTGGCTGTGAGACTGCACAACAGAGTAACAGGATGGAAGGAGCATGACCCTGTGGAATGCTGTAACAGACGGGTGTTTCCTATTGCTGGCCTCAAACATCAAGGAAGAATAAACTTCTATCATGTTTAACACACGTCACTTAGGGCTTTTCTTTTCCTCAAATCTGAACCCTGACGCAGCCAATACTGATGCCAAAATTGGAGCCTTGTTGTGTCCAGACTGAAGTGAGGACCATGTGTTCCTCCCCAACTCTGCTGCCCACAGTTTGACTTGGGCCCCACAGCTAAAGGTCTCCAGCTTCCCTGTGCAGCCCTCCCTTTTCTCCCTAGCAATGCGTTCTCCCAGAGCGCCTCACACTTTAACACACACTTAAATCACAGGGACCTTGTGGAGGTGGGGCTGAAGAGTCTGCATTTCTAAAAAATTTGCAGTTGGTGTTGCAGCTACTGGCCCAGACCAAGATTTGAGGCTAATCTGTTGGAATGCTGGCTGTGAGCTACTCACAGGCATGTCTGTTTCCATAATGCTTAGCACACAATAGAAGTTCAGTGCATGCAGGATGACTGACTGAAAAATAGGCAATTAGTTTGCAAGATGCCAAGAAGTCCTGCAGAAAGAAGCCTGCCACTCTGTTTACTATGCATATCTCAAATTTATTTTCACAGGAACCCCATTTCAGAAATGCCAATTAACATTCCGTGAAGATAGGGCTCTGAGAAACCCACTCTGGCAGACCCTGATTTAGAAGGCGGTCTTCCGAGCCCGGTTGTGACCAGAGTGAGCCAATCTTCAGATGGGAGTCTCAAATCCAGGACTCTGTTTGGGTGTCTGCTTGAGCAATTAGGAGAAAATGCTTCAGCTCAGACTCCCTGTACCCCTGAGGGCCGGCAAACTCCTTGAGGGGACATATTTGAATATATTAAATACGGGAGCTGATGTGATTGCCAAGGTGTTCAGTTTTCCTCTTCCCCCGGCAGTGCCCAACAGGCCTATGGCCCCCTCGGGGCAACGGGAGCCCGAGTTGTTTGCCAATTAGCATGTTCCTGTGCATTTGTTGGGATGTCTTTGTTCCCAGGCAAGGAGGAGGTGCTGGGAAGGAAACTGAAGGAGCTGGAAGCTGGCGTAAGACTGAGTTCCCCTGCGGGGACAATGTTGACTAGCTGAAGCCCTAGAGCTCTTTTATGCAAAAGGAGCCTCCTGGGTCTGCCTTTGCCAGCTTCAAGGGAAAGGGGAGCTGGGAGGAGGGGCTTTGTCACCCTTTGTGGGAGCATCTTGGAATGCAGACCCTGCTGTCTGCTCAGGAGCCCCAAGGGTGGCCTGAAGCCCCGAAGGAGTCAAATTTATAGGATCACGTATAGGCTCTACATGGGCTGCATCCCTTGAACTAGAACATGGCCACCTAGCCCTTTGTCTTTATTTTAGGTCTTTGCATCAACTCTGGATCGGCAGGGAAAATCATTCCATTACATGTGTCAGAAGATACGGCCCCATTTGAAACAAAGGCAGAAAGTCATAGGAGAAGAGGGACAGACATTCTTTTAAAATCCACAGAATGAGCTAAAAAAAAAAAAAAAAAGGAATTAATGAGAAAAGGAAACACTGTAAGAGAAACTAAAAATGTAATCACAGAATTAAAACTTTCCACTAATCCCTTGGTGAGATTAAAGAACAGAATTGGTGCTGTAAAAATATTGAATCAGTGCTGGAGAGGTCAAGGTTGATCAGTCTCATCAAAAATACAGGGAAAATGATAAAGACATTAAAATGACAAGAGGAACGTTTACACGTATGGAGACTAGAGAGTTAAGAAGTGCCAAGCATTCACTTGATGCTTCTGAGGGTGAGACCTGAGAGAAGCAATCAGCCAAGAGATGAGAGAACGCCACAGGAATCCTGAGCGTGCAGCTCGAAAGAGATCAATACGTGCCAGGCAAAAATCGCTGAAAATGGGCCTATGCCAAGACACCTCACAAAAATGCTGGAAGAATCAGGATTTTTAAAATTCTGCAAGTGTACACTCAGACTAAAGGGAAAACCTACAAAAGAACTCAGACTGGCTTCAAACTCTGGCTGCCCTCAATTGCAATGGAGAATGTCTACAGAGTTTTCAGACAATTATTTGATGTCCCACCAAGGTACATTTCATGTTTGAAGTCTCAAGAAAGATACCCTCAAATATGTAAGGATTTTAAAAAATATATATACTGCCCTGTACCTTTTTAAAGAAGGAACTTGGAGAAGTTTTCAAAACTGTCATCAAGAGATCAGGCGCTGAGAGTGGAGAAGCCCTGGTATAGGGGATGGGGGGGGGGGTGCCTGCTAAACAGAGAAAAACTATGAAGTTGTAAAAGTGGTACAAAACCTAATGAAAAATTAAAGATATTTTCAAAGAGGCAAAGAGGCAGAGATGACTCAGGAAGTAGTGATTTTCTCTTGACTGATACAGGCATCCCTCCCTTATCCACGGTTTTGACTTTATCATAGGTATGTATCGGAGAAAACACTACATACAGAGTTTGGTACTGTGTGCAGTGTTAGGCGTCCCACTGGGGGGTCTTGGAGCATCTCCCTCCAATGTATTTCATGTCTCCCACACTTCTCTTGAAGGTGGTGATCAGGCCAAGTGTAGTTCCATGGGGTGGGGGAGTATCTCCCGAGACGCCCCAGTCCAGACTCAGGGTGAGCGTTGCTTTGTTTCAAATGATGACACGGCTCATTTCAGAGCATTTCATCATTCCTTCCTTAGGCAGCTGGCGGATGAGAAACCTGTAACTTCTTGCTGTCTTGGTATGGATTGTCTTTGAACTCTTGTAGACAAGCTCTCTGCCCAAGGTCACCGTCAACACCTTGTTCTTGCCAAGGGGACACCTGCTACTTCCAGGTGTTCTGGATGTCCTCAGCCTGCCGTAACTCATGCTGGCCATGGAGAGACTCCAAAGGCCTCTGTAGGTGTCTGCACATTTCTGAAGCTCTTCTGTGGGTTCTGTCTAAACTTTTCTCGGCAGCCTTGAGTCAGAAACATTCTTGACACACTTGGACCTGGGCACGGTACTGCTCATGCTGTAACTGTGCCTGGCGTTTGAAACAGGCAATAGGTTGGCTTGTACTTTTTAATAACGGAAAGTGACCAGAAGGCCATGTGATCTGCTGAAGGTCATTATGGGCAAGAAGGAGAGATTTCACAAAATTTGTTTGAAGGTAAGTAATTTGACAAACACACACACACACACACACACACACACACACACACACACACACCCCATTTTATGTTTATGCCCTGCTGACTTTAGACTGTTTAATAAACTGGTTACCCACTTCAGAAGGTAGAGGCAGAAATCCCAAATGAGAGAGTGTTCAATCTGGTACTATGTTAAAAGACTTATACATTTGACCAAATTGGTTTTATGTCAGGAATGTAAAGATGACTCAGGTAAGACAGCGCATTAATGCAGTTCATCACAGCAACAGGGCAACAGGAAAATGTTGGCAGGAGTTCAGGAACCTGTTCACACAAGGTATTTTCACTCCCCTAGCACAGGTGTCAAACAGAAGCAGGAAGGACAAAAGTGATTTCTGTTTTGGATGGCTATTTAGGCTGCTTTGAGAGACTTAGCCCCAAAGAATCCATTTGATTTTGGGGTGGCGAGAAGTGTGCTTCATGTGAGTAAAAAGCCACCCTGCATCATTCTGTGAGAACAGAGCAAGTTTAGCCGCAGGTCAACCGTTTCTTGAATGTGGAAGAGACTCTCCAAGTTCAAGGTGACAATTTGCATATGAGAAACTCTTCAGGCTCCACCTGGAATTCCCAAAGGGGCTTATCAGAGTGCTTTGAAGACCAGAAAAGGGAAATGGCTAAAACACCGGAGCAGCAAGAAATGTAGTCCAATGAGGGGGAGGCCAGAAATTCGCAGGGCATCAGGGCAACCATTGGATGCAGCTTCTAAATTATCTCAAGATATCAAGCGATTTTGCTGCTTGATTCTTTAGGGTGGCTCCTGGTCGAGATGTAATGTACATACAGTATCACCAATTCTAGGTGTATGATTCAAGGGGTTTTGACAAAAGTTCCCAGTCATGTAACTGCCACCACAATCAAGACCTAAAACATTTCCGTCATCCCAGAAATTTCCCTGCCTTTCTGTACAGTCAATTCCCTCTGCACACCCTCAATCACAGGCAACCACCAATGTGCCTTCACGTTGTGTGAGTGTGTATGTGTGTGTGAGTGCCTACTGAGGGTCTCTGGAGCTCTGTGCACCTCCCTCGTCTTTGACATTCTATCCTGGAGATTCTGGCTGCCTCTGCCTCCTTGAACTCTGATTTGTCCTTCAGCTCAGCAGGGCTGCTGGGCTCGGTTTGGGTCCCCCTCCCAGTGCTGTGGCCTGGGAACTCCCTCCAGGCAGTCAGGTAGACAGACATAGACCTCATCTGTGGTTTTTCTCATAATCACAGTCCTGTGTTGTGGGTCCAATAGCTATAGGAGATATTTTATTCAATGGATTTGGTTTTTAATTGTTTATGCTAGGAGGGCAATTTCTGCAGCCATTAATCCTTCCCAAGCAGAAGTGGAAGTGCTCTGACTCATACTTTGCTATTTGCCTGATGATCTCATGTTACCTGGAGTCACCAGAAGAAAGCCCTTCAGGTGCATTCAGGCTGGTGGCCACTCCCTTGAGGCAGGTGCACAGTTTCAGCTGAAAGGAAACAATTGTGTTTTCAGTTTGGAACCCACTCCCTCCTCAAGGCATAAGGAAGTGTACAGACATTGTTGAATAATAATTCATTTTGAAATAATTTCAAATTCAGTGAAACGTTGCAGGACCAGTTGTACAAAGAACTCCTATTATTGTCAATTGTCCTAACAAAGTCTTTGTTCCCTCTCTGGTCCAATCCAGGCCAATATGTGCACTTAGTAATCATGTCTCTTGGGTCTCCTTCAGTCTGGAGCCGTCCCCCAGTCTGTCCTCACATATATCCCAGATAGTTTTAAAGAATGCAGGCCTTTCATTCCAGGGCAGGGTCCTCCATGTGGGTCTGTCCATGTTTCCTTGGGTCCAAACTCAGGCCATGCTTTCTTGACAGGAATTACATAAAAATGATGCTGGGCTTTTTTAGCGCAGGGCGTCAGGGAGCACAGGGCGTCAGGGAGCACAGGATGTCAGTTGATTTCATTTTAATCACCTGGTTACAAGGTTGTCCGACAACTTTCTCCACTACTGGAAGGGCCCCATTTTCCCTTTTGTAACTTATGGGGACAAGTTCTGAGACTCTGCCAGTATTCAGAGGTGCCTTTTTAAAGGAGTAAAACATTTATGATTTAACTGCTCTAAAGGATAACAACAATATAACAAAAGCGATCATCTAATGAGTACTGTTAAGTGCCTGGCATCATGCTAAGCACTTTGCAAAACTTAATTTAATCCTCAAGTGCTGTGCCGTAGGTACCATTATTTTAACCTTTTATAAGTGAGGAAACTGAGGGTCCATGGTAATGGCTTTGGAGCAGGACACGTTAGATGCCACCTACTCAGTCTTCTTGAGTACTAACAATTTCTTTTCTATTTAGTTCAAAAAAACCTATAAAAGATAGTAGCCAAGAGAGAGTTAAAGGCACCAAACAGAAGCACTTTGAATTTTCTTCTTGCAGCTCAAATGCTTCTGTTTCGGCAACTAATGACCAGAAGTTCCCTTTGATGTGTTAGTAGATGACATAGAGTAAAAAATCTGCAGCCATTTCAAAATTGGGTCAAAGACACTTATTTAAAGTCACCAAAGTTGTCAAAAACAAACCCCACTAAACCTCATTATTTCTACCCATGTTAGGTCAGGTCATAAAAGATAATGACTAAAAATGTCAACCCTGTTAAAGCCATTTTGAAATGTGCCAATGCAGGGACCAACCAAAAGAACTAAAATATGATCTCTCTGTAGAAAGAAAAAACCCACCCTGGGCATTATTAAAATATGAGAATTGATGTAACAATTTTTATACTGGCCAAAAATTATGAGACTAAAATGTTTCCAAATACCCTTGAGAAAGAGACCATAATTTTCTCATGTATTAATTATAAATTAAGCACTGTCTATCAGTCTCTGTTTCAATTCTTAATGAGAATTTTTATCTGAGTTCATTTTTATTAAATCTCCCTTGGGAGAAGAATGGTGGATTTACAGATATTTTACTAGGGCCCATTTATTATGGGCCATTTGCTGTGGTCATAAATTTTGTGGTTGAATGACGAGTGAGGAGGAGTGGAGCAAGAAGTGGATTGAGCCTGAAAAATAGGGTGGGATTAACGGGGGCTCTCACAGAAAACAAACAGCTTTTACATTTGGAGACAGCTCAAAATGGCCTGGAAAAAGTACCACATTAAAATGCTCTTTGGATGAAAATAGTCACATCAAAATGGATTGCTTTACTCATAAGCCTGTCACAACACTCACCCTAATTCCAAGTATTTGTGGCATTCACAGACATAACACGGAGTTTTAGCGCTTTCCGAAGACCCTAAGGCCATGGATTGAACCACAATACTGAGTGAACCCAGCAGACTGCCTGGCATCCCATTCCCACAGAAGTTTTGGTATTCTCCATTAGTCACTTAGGGAATGGTACTTAAGTGATAAAAAAAAAAAAATTGTTATGCCTGACCAGTGTGGCTCAGTGGTTGAGTGTCCACCCATGAACCAGGAGGTAACAGTTTGATTTCCAGTCAGGGCACATTCTTGGGTTGTGGGTTTGATCCCCAGTAGGGAGCATGCAGGAGGTGGCCAATCAATAATTCTCTCTCATCATTGAGTTTCTCTCTCTCTCTCTCCCTTCCTTTCTCCGAAATCAATAAAAACATATAAAACATTGTTTTAGTTTTGCTTGTTGTGTGTGTGCACATGTGTGTAATAAGTGGAGTTAAAATTTTAATGGAATCTTCAAAAGGCAGTTAACTAGTAGTGGGGACTAGAAGTAGAGAGTGAGTATAGAAAATACCAGTGTCCTGTTGGGAACATGATTCCAGCCTTCATATCTGGGTTCATGACTTTGGTGGCTCAGAAATATTTGGAAAGTGTGGCAGAAATGGCTGATTTCCCTTTCTTTTATATACAGTAAAACCTTGGTATAACTGGCTAATTTGGGCAAGGGGGAGTCCATTAAAGCTGAAAGTCCATTATATAATAAAGTAGTTTTTCTGAATGTGCATGTTAAAAAATTGATAAATTAGTTTTTACTTATGTAGACAAAGTTGTGTAATTAAAATTAAGTATGTATAAAATGTATAATTTCCTAGAAAATGTTTCTGTATGTATTACTGAATTTTAAATTTATACTGAATAGGTCTAGTAAATGCATGCATTCACCAGTCATTACACGTAAACAAATGCACAGGGCTGGGCTTGGCTGAGTGCACATGGAACATTGGCCAGCTGGAGTTCAAACTGCTGCAGAAAGTCTCCCCATGCAACAACAGAACCAATTACTGAGCGCTGGATCCAATGTGATCACATGTAATCATTCCCCAAACATTGTGTATGAGTGGTGACTCTTGGATTTAAGTATGTAGACTATAGTTGTAGACATGTAATATTTATGTCAGCAAAATTACTGCAGTGTTTTTCCCAACATATGGCCTATTCGCTAAAATTTATTTAAATCAACAGTAAATTGCCCAACGGGTGTGGCTTAGTGGTGAGTGTCGACCTATAAACCAGGAGGTCATGGTTCAATTCCTAGTCAGGGCATATGCCCAAGTTGTGGGCTTGATCCCCAGTGTGTGGCATGCAGGAGGCAACCGATCAATGATTCTCTCATCATTGATATTTCTCTCTCTCTCTTCCTCTTCTTTCCTCTCTGAAATCAATAAAAATATATTTTAAAAATACCACAGTGAATTAATAATACAAATAACCTATTAATTTAATTATAAGCAAATCTTGAGAGTGTTAATTTTCACATATGACATACAGGCTTGAAATTTTGTCCATTAAATCCAGAATCCATTAAATCCAGGTCTGAAAATTCGAAGGTTTGCCGTAATAGAAACCTGAGTTTTTTTCTGAGCACTTGGCTGCTCAGAGGAAAGACTATATTTCCCAGACTTCCTTGCAGCTAGTTATGGCTGTGTCATAAAACTCTGCCCAATGGGATGTAAGTGCCCAAGTTGGCAGTTGTGTCCTTAAAAGGGAAGGAGCATGGCCTCTCAGCCCCTTCCAGTTGGTGGGAATGTAGACTCATGGTGATGCATCTTGAACCAGGTAGACAAGGGACCCTCGAGGTGGCAGAGCAACTAGAAAGAGGAAGCCTGGGTCCCTGACAACTTAACAGCCAGAGCTGTCATACCAGCCCAGACTTTCATTCATGAGAGAAATGAATTTCTTTTTTTTTTTTTTTTCTCTTTTTTTTTTTTTAATTAAATCTTTATTGTTCAGATTATTACATTTGTTCCTCTTTCCCCCCCCCCCCCCATAACTCCCCTCCTCCCAGTTCCCGCCCCACCCTCCGCCCTCACTCCCCACCCACTGTCCTCATCCATAGGTGCACGATTTTTGTCCAGTCTCTTCCCACATCTCCCACACCCCTTTCCCCCCAAGAATAGTCAGTCCATTCCCTTTCTATGTCCCTGATTCTATTATAATCAACAGTTCATTCTGTTCATCAGATTATTTATTCACTTGATTCTTAGATTCACTTGTTGATAGATGCATATTTGTTGTTCATAATGTGTATCTTTACCTTTTTCTTCCTCTTCCTCTTCTTAAAGGATACCTTTCAGCATTTCATATAATCCTGGTTTGGTGGTGATGAACTCCTTTAGCTTTTCCTTATCTGTGAAGCTCTTTATCTGACCTTCAATTCTGAATGATAGCTTTGCTGGATAAAGTAATCTTGGTTGTAGATTCTTGGCATTCATCACTTTGAATATTTCTTGCCACTCCCTTCTGGCCTGCAAAGTTTCTGTTGAGAAATCAGCTGACAGTCGTATGGGTATTCCCTTGTAGGTAACTGAGTTTCTTTCTCTTGCTGTTTTTAAGATTCTCTCTTTGTCTTTTGCTCTTGGCATTTTAATTATGATGTGTCTTGGTGTGGTCCTCTTTGGATTCCTTTTGTTTGGGGTTCTCCGCGCTTCTTGGACCTGTAAGTCCATTTCTTTCACCTGGTGGGGGAAGTTTTCTGTCACTATTTCTTCAAATAGGTTTTCAATATCTTGTTCTCTCTCATCTTCTGGCACCCCTATAATTCTGATGTTGGTACGCTTGAAGCTGTCCCAGAGGCTCCTTACACTATCCTCGCATTTTTGGATTCTTTTTTCATTTTGCTTTTCTGGTTGGATGTTTTTTGCTTCCTCGCATTTCAAATCATTGACTTGATTCTTGCGCTCCTCTGGTCTGCTGTCGGGCGTCTGTATAATATTCGTTATTTCAGTCCGTGTATGCTTAATTTCTCGTTGGTTCCCCAATATAAGATCGAGGGTCTTATTAGTTTTCGTGTAGATCTCATTAAGTTTATCGACAGCTTCTAAACAGTTCTTGAGGGACCTTAAAAGTGTGGTTCTGAACTCTATTTCTTCCATTGACAATTTTGTCCTGTTTCTTTGTCTCCGCATTTTGTTATGCTTCCTTGGTGCACCCCCTAGTGGTCTTTGTTCGCAGTCTTATAGATAAATCTTGATTGTTGTAGCTAATCCCAGGGAGGGTTTGACCTCCAGGCCAAGTGGCTATGAGAATCAGCTGTGTCAGCAGTGAGAGAACTTCTGTCCTCTAGGGAGGTGCTAATCTAGCCTTTGCCTGAGGCTATCCGGCAAATGCCTCCGTGCAGGGCTTGGGCGGGGCGGGTCGCACAGGATCAACAGGGTGGGCCGGAGAGAGCAGTTATGGCGGCTCTCAGTCCTGACCCCAGGGGCTCTGCCTCTCTGAGTCCCAGCACCCGCTGCAAAGCTCGGAGAGAAAGCTGCACTCGCTCTGACCGAAGCCAGACAGTCCCGCTTCTCCCGTTTGAGTCTGGGTCCCTAAAGACTCGCCCGGATCTGGTGCTCAGAGTCTGCGACTCCCTCCCGATTGAAAACAACAACCGCGCCCTCCGCCGCCAGCCCGCTCCGCGCACTCCGCACCTCAGAATTTGACTTCACCACTGCGCCTCCTCTGAGTTTCCGTGTGCGTTTCTCTTTCCTCCTAGTTGTAGGACTTCCACTCAGCCAGCGTTTCTGTGGTTCTGGGTGATGTCCGTTCCGTGTTTTAGTTTCACTTTTGAAGTAGTTGTTCAAAGCAGCAAACTCCGGCGTTAACCTATGCCGCCATCTTGGTTCTCTCGAAATGAATTTCTTTTGTTTAAGCCACTGTCAGTCTGGGTTTCTGATGCACATATCTGGACCTATGCCCTAACTAGTTTTGTAGGTGAGTGGAGGATCTATGATAATTGTTTCCAAGCTTGTCTGTCACCACGCTGTGTCAATCTCTCCCCATATTTCTCTCTAGTTCCGCATGGTTGCTCCAAAACTACCCCGGGCCCTGGCACAGAAGAGCACTGGTGAATGTTTATTGAATGAATGAATGTGCTGTGAGGCAGACCCACCTCGGGTGGGAGCTGCGATGTATCAGAAGACTGTGGAGGGCCCTAGTCTGTTTGGCTCAGTGGATAGAGCGTCAGCCTGCAGACAGAAAGGTCCTGGGTTTGATTCTGGTTGGGGACACATGTCCGGGTTGCAGGTTCGGTCTCCAGTGGGGGGCGTGCAGGAGATAGCCGATCAATGATTCTCTCTCACCATTGATGTTTCTGTCTCTCACTCCCTCTCCCTTCCTCTCTGAAATCAATAAAAGTATATTGGAAAAAAGAAAGAAAAAAAAAGACGAAGACTGTGCAGGGAAAGCTGCTGCCCAGTTGGAATTTACATCTAGGAATTTGTGTTTGGCTGCTCATAACAGAAAAGCCAAATAACATTGACTTAACTATATAGTGATTTAATTTCTGCACATGGAGGATCTGGGGGTGGGTGGTTTCTGAATTGGGATTGGTGGTTAGTGGGGTCAGGCCTACATTTCTGCCATTCACTTGGCCTCCTCCTCACGGTCACAAGATGGTAGCCAAACTCTGACTATCAAGTCTGTGTTCTAGCGAAGCAGGAAGGTCAAAATGGTGAAAAGGAGAGCCAGTTATGCCTGACCCCTCCAAAGGTCTCAGGACACTCCTGATATTTGCAAGGCCTGGGCAAGAATACAAAGGGAGACCCAGCAACCATATGACTGAATATATCTGGGTATTTTGTTGATGACCTGGCGAAGTCTGAATGAATAGTAAAATCAAGGTCTACATAATTATCTAAAGTAGGGGTTGGCAAACTGACCTGCAGGCCTGCTGCCTGTTTTGTGAATAAAGTTTTATTGACACACAGTCATGCTCATTCTTTACATATTGTCCATGGTGTCTTCGTGGCCAAGGCAAAGAGAAACCCAGTAACCCACAGAGATCTTGTTGGCTGAGAGAAACAGATGCACTGAGCACTAATTTGGCAGCCAAGTAAGGGACATGACCTAACAAAATGACAATGCACATTGTTCATTTTTCTGCAAGATGTTCTTCTGAGCTCCACCTTGTGGATTTCCTCCAGCTAAGTGGACAGCATAGCATAGATCACAGTTCAGGGATTAAAGACCCCACACCTGCTTTCTGCCCATGTATTCAGATCCTGGAATTAGGCTTAGAGGATCCAGGGACCAGGTGGGTCATCCCCAGATCCTCAAAGCTTCTCCGAGCGCTGAGGGTTGCTCTGTCTGTGTTGGAACATTCATGCGAGGGGCCAGGGCTCATTTGTAATTAATCGGGCAGCAGTGGGAGCTGGGGATCTCGCATCGATTCCGAACACATCCTACAAAATGGCGACAGCAGCCTGGAAGAGGCTGGCCAAATTGGATTAGCGAACCAAATGTCTAATCTAATGCCTGAGAGATGGACGAGGCACTTATTAAACGGTCCACAGGCAGGGATGTTTTAAGTACTTAATCAACCCTTCATTTCCCTCCTCTGGGGAACAGGGAAGCCTCAGTGCCCCCGTGGTGAAAAATTGCCCATCCCTGCAGGATCTCTCCTTGCCATTTTCATGGCAGAAAGTGCATGAATGATAGCAGAGCCTAAGCAAGACAGGATGCTTGGCCATGGAGGAGTGGAGACTGCATAGGTGTGAGGCAGGAGGCCTGGGTGCACCTGCCTCTCCGAACTGCTCACCGGGAGGCCAGGCGTCGGTCCTCCCCCTCTCAGGTCTCAGGGCTCCTGCAAGGCCTCCACCTGGAAGCTGCAGGCAAAGAGACTGGCGTGGTCAGTGCTCTTTCCTGGGGAGAGGACTTGCTCTGTGTGGGAGAGCCATTGGGATTTTCCCTTTGTGATTTTAATTCAACCCCTGCCTCCTGCTTCTGGGCTGGAAAGCCCCCTCTTACTCTCTTTGCTTCCCCTCCCTCTTTTCACACTTGAGAGATTTACATTTTAGAGCCAGAGAGCACCGAAGAGGCCACTAGTGGCCCCTGTGTTGGAGTCCTGGAGGCCTCCCTCACTCTTCTCTGGTAAAATATCTCCCTTGATGAAGTTCACCTTTCCCATCAGGGAAACTAGGGGTGGAGGGGGTCCTGTGTTAGACTTGCATCAAGGCCCATTACTGCTGGTTACATGGTGACTTTAAACTAAGTTGGCCCAGGCCCGTCCATGTCCAGTTTGGGAAACCAAGGCCCAGACATAGGAAGAGCTTTGCCCAAGATCCCAGGGTGAGTTTCAGTGGAGCCAGGGCTGGGCCTCTCTGGGGCACTTCTCCCTTACCCCTTTGCCCTGGCCCTGCCCGACTAAGCACCACCTGGCCTGGTCATCAGGGGACACAGTCCAGTCCGCAGTGGAGCCCACCACACTCATCTTCAATGCCCCTCTCCCCATCTTGAGGCCTGATAGCCCTTCTTAGTTGCATGGATGTCCCTTTGCAGGGTTCTGTGTTTGTGTGTTGGGGGGGGGGCTGGTCTGGGGAGGGAAGGGGGAGGAGCAGCCTTTGTAGCTTTCCTTCCAGGACCAGTTTCTATCAGAGCAATTACCTCATCCCCTCCCTCTCCGCCCCCCCCCCCCCCCCGCCACCCCAGCAGCAACAGGCTGGTGGGGGAACCCGCCAGTTTCCTGGTGGGTCTACTTCCCTTGGAGAGGCTTAGCAAGCCCTCTCATAGCACTCATTAAGACAGCCGAATAGAAACATTTTAAAAAGCAAGATAAAATCCTCGAGGAGAAAAACCAACCAAACAAACCCTGCAACTTCCAGTTAAAATGCGGCCCCATCACTCTAATTCTTCTGTTACCCATCAGTGCCGAATCTAAGCCCCTCTCATCTCCACAGTTCATAGAGAACTTCTATCAGGCCAGAACATGGTCTTCAGGGTCCAACATTTTTGCCTTTGATGTTCCTGGCCCTTCTCCTCACTCTCCAGTGCAGCTGCCATAGCCAGGCCTCCCAGACCCCACAAGGATGAGAGACAAACAGCTGGAGAAGGGAGTGAGGCAGTGCCCCCCCCCCCCCCCGGAGCTCCAGCTGCCCCTCCTCTCACTTCAGAGGCTTACAAGCAGGGGTGAGTTGTCACCTTGGTGGGGTGGTGGTAGCCCTGCTCCTGGTCCTTCCAGTAGGAGATGATTTCTTAACTGATTTATTTATGGCCTGGCCCTTTCTTCATCTTTCTGATTAATAGTCTAGTTGGGGGTTCTGGGAAATTTACATCCAGTTGTTACCATAGCAACCAGCTCTCTGCACAGGATCCCGTAGAAAATGCGTTTTGGGTCTTCTGAAGGAGCTGGGGTTTACAAGGATCTCAGCATCTACCACGGCAGAATGGGCAAGATGATGTGTGACCGATATGAATAAGAATTATGAGCAGGGATATGAGATGGTCTCGCCTCGCCATAAATTGGGAAAGACAGTTTTAGCGCCTTCCCTCTTCCCTTTTCTTTTTCTATCACTGGACACCTCTCCCCCTCAACATCCCCTCCTAAGTCCCCAGAAAGTTAGTTCTCCACAGGCCAAAGGCAGGACCAGTTCATTGAAGTTGTGAGGAGGCCCATTTCCTTTTCAGCAAAAGGAAGAATTTGTAGCAGGCAGACCACCTGAAGATGTAATTGACAGCCTTGAGACGTAGTGATCTCCCACCTCTGGAGGTGTGTGAGGGGCTCCTGTCAGGGGGCTCTAGAGAGGATGGGGTGAGGGGTGGTATATGTGGAACCTCTGGGTCCCTTTCAGGCCTGGGATGGGGAGTTGAACTGAGCCTGCTTGTGGGACCAGCTCTCACCTCTCCCCTGGCTAAGAAGAAAGTCAGATTTGGGAATTTAACTCCCTGGGCACCTGGGATGTCCTGTGTGCCCTCATCAAGATGACTTCATTCTCTGAGGAGAGGAGGAAATTCAGTTTCTCTGAGAGCCCTCCCTGGGAGCGCATCTCTCAGTGAGGGCTGCTTGAGCATTGAGAATGGATTCCTTTGGCCCGTGCACGGGCCCCTCTTGGGGCTGGGGCAGGGTGTGGGGGTGGCCAGGAAGGCCCTGTGGCTGGGCCTGACCTCATGAAAGGTTATGTAGGTTATATGTCCCACCACATGGGCACACTGACAGATGAAAGCGGAAAATGCTCAGCTGACAAAGTAGCATTTGCATCCCATTACTGAGCACATCACTTTTAGTACACTATAAATTAATATGCTTTTAAATAAATGCTGTGATCTTGTGATTAGCAGTTTTATTGCTTTGCCCTTTCCTTTGATATTGAAAGTGGCCACTAAATAAATGTAAAGAATTAAAATACATCACAATTGGGGTAGCTGTTTCTTTATATCTTTATTTATTAGTATACAAGCACTTCAAAACTCAGAAGTGGCCCAGGACTCCTTCTGAAAGGCCCTGCTTGCCTAGGAGTATGTTTACCCTATATCCATCCTGTACATGTATAGCTATACATCGTATGTAATCCTAGGCAATAGCTGTGTGACCTTTGGCAAGTTGTCTCCCCAGCCTCAGTTTCTTCATGTGCCCCATTTGCAAAATGGTGAAAATAACTCTGCCTTGCAGAGTTTCAAGGATGAGATAAGGTGATAGACATGAAGTACCCAGAAAAGTTTCAGATACACAAAGTTCCCAGTAGACAGTAGGTGCCCAGTAATTGGTAGCAGTGATATCATTATTTTATCCAAGTGCTAACTGGTTTCCAGGTGTTTTGATGTAGAATATTCTTAGATCTGTTATCCATTACTGTGCAACAAATCACTTTAAAACTTAGTGGCTTAAAATAACAATCCTTTATTAACCTCAAGATTCCGTAGGTCGGCTGTTTAGGTTGGGCTCAGCCAGCAGGTTTTCTGGCCTCAGCTAGGATTCCTCTTGCTCTTGTGGTCAGCTGCAGTTGGCTTTGCTGATTTTGGCCGAACTTCTCATATTTGGGGCTGCTGCCAGGACAATTGGGATGATTCATTAACTCATCTCCCATAGCCTCATGTGGGCTTGTTCATATGGCAGGAATAAGGGTCCCAAGAGAGCAAATTGCAGGGTGCAATGGCCCCTAAGGCTTACTGTTGAAACTAGCATAATGTCATCTCTGCCACAGTGTAACGGTCAAAGCTAGTCACAGTCTCAAGGGGTCGGGGAAGAGACTCCATATCTTGATGGGAAAAGCTACAAAGTCTCATCTACAGAGCAACAAAGATACAGGAAGAGAAATAACTGGTGTCAGTTTTGGAAACAGTCTACCACAACTCACCCTTTTTAAACAAAAACCAGAGCCGGGAGTTTATTCCCTGAGTGCCCCCAATGAGCAAGCCTCGATGAATTCTGTTCTTTCCCGTTTCGTGGTTCAAGCCTATTTTCAGATTTGTCTAACAAAATGAATTTCACACCTGGGTTACTCACCCACTAACAAACACTTTGTTCTTATCTGATGCCTGGGACAAACACCTAGACAGCCTGGATTTGTGGTTCCATTACCTAGGAGCACAGTAATTGTTAATTACTTGCTTTATTTGGTTCTGTTGCGTTTGCCAATACTCAATTACCTATGTTAGGTTTTCTTGTGATCAGTGGGGCTTATCCAATATTGCAGCTCAGCTTTGTTTTTGTCTCAGAGATGTCTTTTCCAAGAGAGTTAAAGAAAACCCTTGTTCACTAGTTTATTGAATATTAGCCTTTATCCGCTTATTTCAAAGGTTCGTATTCACGACTGCAAGGACCAGAGTGCTCAGACTGAGCTCTTAGAATCGAACAAAGGATAAGCCCCTCCTTTGCCTGATCTGGCTAAATCCCAGTGCGTGGAATAGAGGGAAGAGTGAATGGTGGGATCCTGGGGCATTCGTTTAGCTCATGCCTGAATCTCTGAGCCTGCCTTATCCCTCCTAATCCACCCTCCACATTGCTGTGAGAGACCCAACGCAGAGACCTGATCACATCACTTGTGCTAGGGTGCATTGTTGGACCCAGTTCTTCCGTCCTTCTTATTCTCATGGCCTTTGTCACATGACTTTGCAGGTGCATGCCCTTGAATCTGGACTAGGCCACATGACTTCACGTGGTCAACAGAATAAGGTGGAAGGGATGACATGACAGTTCTGAGCCCAGGCCTCAAGATACTTTGCATGTCTCCTTTTGCATGCTTGGGCCTCTGCCATGAGCAAGACATGCCCGGGCTGGCCTGGTGCTACCAGAAGGAAGATGAGACTCGTGGATAAGAGCCAAACCACCTCAGCCCAAACCAGCCAACATCCAGCTGACCCCAGATGCGTAAGTAAAAAAACACTGATTGTTGTTTTAAGACACTGAGATTTGGGGTGTTTTATTGCAAATCAAAAGCTGATTCATGATTGTTGTACTTAAACCCCAGCACTGGTCCCGTGTAGCTTGAGGCATAAAGTCCAGGCATAACCTTCCAGCATCTGGGCCCTGCTACGTCTCCTGTCTCATTTCCCCGAGATCTCGGCCTTTTCACTTTACACTTTGACAGTGACCCCAAATGCAGTTTTTCAAACACATCATGCTGGTTCACATGTCTGTACCCTTGCACCTGGTGTGTCCTTGGCCTGGAATGCCATTCTCCTCTCTTTTGCCTGGAAAACTATTTGTCTGTCAAAACCCAACTCAGGCATCGTCTTTTCCAAGAAGTCTCACTGTACTCTCCTTCCTCATTGTGGTAAATCATGCTCACTTCTGTGAGATGCCTGGACTCACATTTATGTCTGTTGTGACCGTGTGACTTGATAGTATGATATGCGTTCTTTTTATTTTATTTTTGCCCATCTTTGCCGCCTATCAGACTGATTCACTTAACGATGAAGGACAGACTTAATTTGTCAATGTATTCTCGGTGCCCAGAGCAATGCCTGGCTCCAGCAATGCTTGGTGAATAAACGAGGTGCCGGGATCCTTCCTAGCTCAGGAAATTGCCAACAATGAGAAGGCAATCATTTCTTGCTTCCTTTCTCCCCACCCCCCAAACCAGCCCCCAAACTCACATGATGGAATTCATGTCCCTTCCTTGCACTTGTGGCCTGACTCCACTGTAGGGGGCACTCAGGTGCTTAGTGAATGCATAATTCCTTGGTCCTTTGGGTCTCCCTGCTGGTCTATGAGCTCCCCCAGGGCTGAGTCAGGGTTTGGCCACCTCTGTGCCCGTGGTGCTGGCACCAAACCCATACACCGCAGTTTCAGAAAACACATTTATTCAAAATATTCATGTTTCTGGAATATCCCTCAAGTGGCAGGCACTGTTCTGGGAGCTTCGGATAGGTGGTGACCGAGATAGACCTGGGTCCACCCTTCCTGGGGCAGAGCATGCATTCCCAGTGGGGAGACAGGAAAATGAAGAGTCACAACTTAGTTCAAGAAAAGGTGGTTTCTGTCTGTCTGTTCCCATGGCTGGGGAATTTTCTTTGCATTTGGAGGTTATGTTTGTGTCTGACTTAAAGAAAAGCCACTTGTGAAGAGTGCTCAGGAAGCCGAGGGGCACCTCTGAGCGAGAACATTAGTTCTCGAGAAGGCTGACCTCTGTGACACAACCAGAGGTCAGAGCCGGCGGCTGCTGCCTTACCGCCGGCACCCGGGGTGTGGGTGGGGGCCGAGAAGGGGCGATGGTGCAGAGGGGGGAACAGTGGCAGTTTTTAGTATGAGCCCTATTCTGAATGGCTCTAGGGCATATTCCAAATCGCAAGTGCTAATTTGCGACCAAGCCGTTTTTCACTCGGACAACTTTATATATTGTGCTCCAGGGTGAGCAGTATCGTGGGTGTATTTACTTAATGATGTGGGGGAGGCCAGCCTATAAATAAAATAATTGCAACGTGTGACAAGCACTTTTTAAAGGGGCCTGAGATGAAGGTGTGTGGGGGAGGCAGGGGCCAGATGACGTTGGGCCTTGAGACTACAGTGAGGGCTTTGGGTTTTATTGCAAGTGCATCAGGGACCAGGGGAGAGAGGGGATGCGATTGGCACTTTAAAAATATTACTTCGGCTGCCATGGGGAGTCAATTTTTATTTAATTGAATCAAATATTTCTGGAGAGCGTCCAAACATATTGGCCTCTAGTTCTTGAAGCCATCACCTCCCCATTCTGAATTTCACTGCCTCCTTGTAAAACTCGGGATCCTAATTTTCCAAGGAGACAAACATTCAATTTCTGGTTAGATTTGCATTAGAAAGAGACCTTAATTACTCTGATCTCTAACACCTCCAAGGAGCTGATTGAGCTTTTCAGATGCAAAGAGTGTTAATTGGCTAAGGGGCCCAGCTGAGCAAAACCCTCCACCACCACGTGTGCAAGGGGCCAGGGTGGGGGCGGGGAGAGGTCGAGAGGTGGGGAAGGGGTGCAGCGGTTCTCAACCTATGGGTCGCGACCCCTTTGGGGGTCGAACGACCCTTTCACAGGGGTCGCCTAAGACCATGCTGCATATCAGATATTTACATTACAATTCATAACAGTAGCAAAATTACAGTTATGAAGTAGCAACGAAAATAATTTTATGGTTGGGGGGGGTCACAACATGAGGAACTGTATTTAAAGGGCCAGAAGGTGGAGAACCACTGGGTTAGAGTGAGGAGGGGACACCTCACCTTTGTCAGGTTTCCTGGAGGTCTGCACCAGAGAATGAGGGGAATCAACAAAGCGGTTTTGCTAGCTTTCAATCCGTTGAATCTCTTCCTATCAGTCCTTGCAGTTCCAAGGCACTCCCAGTGCCTCCAGGAGGCACCCCCCCTCCATTCCCAGCTCAGGACCTCCCAATCCCCTCCCCGGGCAGACTGTGCTTCTCTGGGCTCCTGGTTTCTGATTACAGCACTTCGCACACGGCATTGGGGGTCTGTCCAATTGGAGGACAAAGACCATCTCTTGAAGATGGCCTCCTTGCACAGTCCAAAGTGATGCTCAGGAAATGTGAAATGGATAAATAATAGAACAAATAATAATAGGAAGAATGTTACTAATAAGATAATAGAAGCCAGCACATATATAGGACTTCCTGTGATTCTGTGCTGTTTAGTCCTGTTTTCCAATTTCTGCCCGAGCAAATGTCTGACATGAATCACCATTGATAGTTATAGATTTGTGAGATTATTTAATATTTACCACCCCATCAGGACAAGAACTCCTGTCCATTTAATTGAAAATTGATAGAATGAGTAGACGGAAAATCAGTGAGACTATAGAATCAAGCAACTTGACCCAACCGGCATGTATGGAACACTCTTCCTAACAACAGCAAATACACATTCATATCAAGTGCATACGACACACTGACTAAGACAGACTCTATTTGGGGCCTCAATAAATGTAAAACAATACATTTAAAACAATTCACTTTATACAAGTATTTCCTCAGATCACACTGGAATTAAATTATAAGTCAATAACAGAAAGATCTCTGTAAAATCTGCAAATGTTTAGGAACTAAATAACACTTTACTTCTAAGTAACCCATAGGTTGAAAAAAGTGAAAAATGAAATGAGAAGATATTTTTGAACAGAATGAACTGAAAAGACAACATCAGAACTTGTGGGATGCTGCTAACGCAGTTACTTATGAGGAAGTTTATAGCACTGAGTGTGTGTATTAGAAGAAAGAAGTCTCAAATCAATGACCTCAGCTCCCACCTTAAGAAACTAGAAAGGAGAGAGAAAATAAAACCCAAATAAGCTGAAGAAAGGAAATAATAAAGATCAAAGTGAAAACCAATGAAATAGACTATCGAAAAACAGTAGAGAGAATCAATGGAAATAAAAGCTGGTTCTTTGAGAAGATCAGTAAGAATGATAAATCTCCAGTTTGACTGACCAGAGAAAAAAGAGAGAAGATATAAATTTCCAACATCAGGAATAAAAGAGGTGCTATCACTACACCTTCTCCAGATAAAGAAAGGATAAGAAGAGACTATTATTGCCGGGAGCCGGTCCATGCTTGCTGTTTCAAGGGACCTGGCATATATGGCATACAGTTCTTAATATGTTTGCTCACCTCTTGGCACTATGTGTTTTAACCAAGGTCTCTGAGAAAGGTTGTTTTCCCCAGGTAGGGATTTTCCCCTGAAGTTAGGGAGGGAATAAAACCCCTCAACTAAGTGCCAGGTGGGTAATTAATCCCTTTAACTACGAACAATCATGCTTAAACTACATAATCTTTTCTCCCTGGAATGGAGATAAGAAACGCCCTAACCTTTGTAATAGAGATTGATAGGATTGAATCAACTGGTATAAATACAGTTGTAACAAGACAGAAACACACAGAAATTAGAACAGAATCAACAACACAGAACTCATGAGACAGAACTCAGAACACAGAACTTATAAGACAGAACTGAGAACACAGGGCTTGGAAGACAGGACCAAGAGAGACAGAGCCTAGGCACAGAACCTACACAGAACGTTCTCTAGAGACAGAAGAACTTCGCTGGAGAGAGCATGCTGGAGGATCCTGGACAGGGACTGGCCTCGGAGCCTGGAGGCGGAGCCTGGCGAGAGAGCATGGCAGAGGATCCTGGACTGAACCTGACTGCGGAGATTGGCAGGAGAGCCTGACTAGAACCTGGTGACTGAACCTGACTGGAGAACCTGAGCAGAACCTCTCTGGAGATCCAGACCAGAACTTGGCTGGAGATCTGGGCTAGAGATCCTGGCTAGGCTGCTGATCAACTGAACGCTGTCTCCGTGTCCTTCCTTCTTCGCCGACTCCATCTACACCTTTGGGAACCCCTGGACCTGCTGGGGTTGGACCCCGGCATATTATGAACACCTTTATGCCAATAAATCTAACAGTTTAGTTGAATTGGGCAAATTCCTTGAAGGACACCTATTACTAAAGCTTACTCAAGATAAATTGTTAACTTGAATAACCCTTTATCTATCAAAGAAATTGAACTTATAAATTACAAAAACTTTCCCACACTGATGAGTTTCTACAAAACACTTACGAAAAAAGCTGTTTTCACCCCCCCCGCCCCCTCCCCCCACCACACACACATATACATACACACAAAAAAATTCCTGAGCCCTGTCCTAGGTCTGCTGATTCAGACTGTGTGGAGGAGACTTTTGATCATGGTTTTGTAATTCTGATCACCACAGGTTGAGAGTGACAGCCCCATGACCTTGAAATTCTTTCCTGTGGCCTATGAGGCTCCCCTTCTCCTCTTCATGCTTCCCTTGAAAGCTTTACCTCTTCTCAATTTTTTTAAATTTTTTTTTTTTTACCTCCAGCTGTCTGTAGTTCCCTGCAGGTACATGCTCTTTTATCTTTGCAGTCACTGTGCCCTTTCTCTAGAATACCTCGTGCTCTTCTGTAGTTGACTAATTCCTACTTGTGCTTCAAAACCCTGCCCAGGTGGCACCTCCTCTGGGAAGCCTTCCCAGATACACTGTACTCCCACTGAGGCTTTCTCTGGGAACCTCTTTGAACTTTAATTTCCTGATCTGTAAAGTGAGTTTAAAAAGAATACTTACCTGAGAGGATTGTTTTGAAGACTTAATGAGATAACAGATAAAAATATTTAATACTAGTGGCCCAGTGCACGAATTCGTGCACATTGAAAGGAAATTAATTAGAAGAAATATTTAATATCGCTACTCGTCCTTTCTCTATAATAGAAGTGTCAACCAAATTCATGATTGACAATGACAGATCGAAACACACATGTGCAGTTGGCGCCAGCGAGAGCTCTATATGTATTGTGCATGCACGAGTCAACTTAGCCTTTTATAGATATAGAATAAACTTGCTTATTTAGACCTGCTTTCTGATTTAGCTAAACTTTTTCCAGCCCAGTGAAGCACTCCAACTTCTCTTTCAGGTAATTGTCAGCAACAAAGCAGTAAATATCAACATGAAGCAGATTATTATTGTAGATCATGCAGGGAGAGCAAAGGGTAAAATATTTAACTGCAGCAGTGTTTGACTATATTCTGCACAGTGAGAAAAGCAGAAGTCATTTTCAAGGTCCACCATTTCTTCTTTACAGTCGGGTCAAATTTCTAAGCTTTCTAAATCTCCATTTCTGGCTAATGAAAAGAAAATAGGATTCCACCAAGTCTCCTATCTACCTACTCCAGGACTTCTGTGAGGATCAAATGAGATGAGGCACAGGAAAATGTTTCACTGACATTTGGTTAAAGTGCAAAATGTTTCCACCTGGCTATAAAGCAAGTTGTGTTCCTGGGCTGAAGAAACTCCAAGGAAGCTAATCGCTAGGGAGAGGAAGCCGGGCTTTGCTACGTGATGTCATTACCTGGCGCCCACAGTGACTGTTTCGGGCTGGGCTGGGCTGTGGGCCGCATTTTGCGCCATGGGGTCTCGGCAGTGCCCGCTGTGATTTGGTGGGCTGTCGCTCCAGGGTGGTGGCAGGGCCTGTGTCCCACTTGGGGGAAGCCGAGTGTTGCTTTGTGGGTGCCAGGTCCGTAGTGCCGTTTCTCTGTAAATGGCCAGTGCACATCACAGCAGCCCCTGTGTTGAGTGTTTGCCCCTGGTGGTCAGTGCATGTCATAGTGACTGGTCGGACAGACAGCATATTAGCCTTTTATATATATATATATAGATAGTTCTTGGTGTATATTAGAATTCAACAAATGGTGACACTGTTGTTGTGGCTCTTACTGTTACTATTTCTCATCATTGTCAGAGCCCTCTGAACACATCCTGCATATCATCCCACACACTGGTGGCTGCTGTCTGATCTTCCTCCCCTAGACTGTGACTTTCCTGAGTGTACCATAGGCATTCAGTTAGTTCAGCCCACAAACATTTGTTGAGCACTCCCTGGTTGTCACCCTCTCCCAGGTGCTGGAGACACAAAGATTAGGAGGAAGAGAATGGACATCAGTGAAGACAGCAGACTGGGGAGTATGAGGAATACAGACCTCTAAGCCATTGTTCCATTCTTCTAGCTGTGTGACTTTGGGCAAGTTACTTAACCTCTCTGTTCTTCACTTTCCTCAGTTATAAAATGGGGGGAAAGAATGCCATCTTACTTGGTTGATGTGTCTTTTTATTTTACTTTAAAACACATTGATAGTTTTGCTCAAATCAGCTGATATCTGTAAAACACCAAAAAAAAAAAAAAAAGACACTGAATATCCATTGGATCTGGCAATTAGCAGGGCATCAGAGGTGTGGAGAGAACTGTTTTAGAGGAGGCAGAAGCCAACGTGCCAGGATGGCGGGGCGAGTGACTCTAAAATCGAGAAAGGGAAGTGGAGACAGCTCCTTAGAGCTATTACGATGAGAACAGGAGGAGCAGGAGGGTGGTGGCTGGAAGGGGAAGGGTGTGCAGGGGTGCTGAAAGACCAAGTGTTATGATGTTGAAGGGAAGGTGCCAATAGGATGGGAGTGACTGCGGGTAAAGGAGAGAGCCAGGACAGAAGGACAGAGCGAGGGGAAATGACTGCATGCCTGTAGGTACAGCAGGAGGTGAGAAGTGGTCAGGCAGGGAGGGAGGGAATTCCATGCTCTTGGTGGAGCAGATTCTCGTCTGTGGAGGGAGGAGGGGAGGTATAGGGGTGTGTGTTGGGAAGGGCTGGAGAAGTGTGAAATCACTCTTGAGGGGATGGGGGGAGGGTTATAACAGACTGTCAGGCCTGCTAAGCAGAGACCAGAATTTGGAAGGGTGCCAGCCTGTGGGGAGGGGGAAGGGACATCGATTTACCTGCAGCTGCAGCTACTGGGGTGGAGGTGGTGAAGGTGGGGGTAGCATTGCTTCGGGGTTGGGCTAGCTTACTTGTAGGAGGATCAGTTTGTCTCCATTTGCCTGGGATTGTCCAGGTGGTAAAACTGAACAATCTGGGAAACCCCCTCAGGACAGTTAATCACTCAACTGGGCAGAACGGTGACAACCGGGGATCCGAGGGCTGTGAGAAAGCTGGTTCCTGTGGTCCGCACCAGGATGGGGGGATGGCTGCAGGGGGTGGAAGAGTGGGCCAGATATGGGAGTGGAGGGCTGGGAGGGTGGTTAAAGGACCTAAATGTGTTACTCTCCCAAGTGCCTGGCCTCCTGAGGCACTAAATATTTTTTTCAGAGACTGCAAAACCAAATATTTACATGCTACTTTACATTTTTGCCATAGCCATATAGCTTCTGTGTTAACTTAATATTCTTTAAAATCGGTTCCTTAATAAATATGTCTTAAAACAATCTCTGTCCTATGCGGAGAAGAACAAAGAAACCACACACACCGCCACCAAACAGGAGTTGGATCCTGACTGCATCTGTTGCCTGACAAAGGAGCCGAGCCCCAGGCTGCTCCTTCTCTGTTCACCTGGGAGCCAGCCGCGCCCGCGCTAGAGAGCATTCGAGATGTGCTGCGCCAGACCTAGTCCTTGAGCTGCTCTGAGATGGAGACTTGAAAGGGGGCGTAGCTTTCCTGTGTTACTGAATTCTGTGCTCCGTTGCTACCTGAAGTCCCCTTGCACGCCTCATTTTGGAAAATGCTGTGGTAAAATTTTGAGACTGTAGGTTCTCTTCATGTTCTCCCATGTCAACAACAGCTGTGCATTTAAATACCAAGAAGCCTTTTTTGTGGCATTTTCTGAGAGGTCATGTATAGTCTCAAGATTATTAAGCTGAAAAGGTCCCTGAGGACTCAACTGATCTGAACCCCCCCTTAACACCACCACCCGTTGAAACTGAAGCCCAGAGAGGGCTGGGGCTCACACAGGGCAGCGCAGCACCGGCCTCCCAGCTAGGCCATCACACCTAGTCGGCTGCTTTTCCCAGTCTTTCCCCACTTTGCCTTCAGAGACAATTTTGCTTCTTGATTTCTGACTTCTTGTCAGCTGTGATTAATGAGGAAGGCTCCTGCATACACGATTTTCAGCTGTACCCAGTTTACGACAAACAGATTAGACCATTTAAGTCAGAACAATGCTATTTAGCAAAGCCGGATTTGGAGCTGGCAGAAATTAAGAAGATTAATTTAAAGGTAAAAAAAGAGTGACAATCATAGATCAACACCTGAAAAATCTTGCTGCCTGTACATATCCCTAATTGAGAAGTATGTGGAAGATTCCATCCGTGAAATTCAATTATCATGCGAGCCAGCGAAAGCAGCCTCCCCGGGGAAGGAACCAGGCAGCCCAAATCACAGCGACTCCACCTGTCTGTTTTCGTGTCAAAAGAGTGAGAAAACCTGCCTGAAATATGGACGGGATGCATCAACATAATGAAAATGTCCGGGGTCCCTTTCCATAATGGGATTACTCCCAGGCTCTTGCATCAGAGGCCAGCCCAGAGAAACCTCTGAGGCTCCAATAACCCTCTGGATCCCGAGGGCTGAAGGCACAGGTACCCATTCCTGCCACCCTTGCCCCCAGCTTGGATGGGAGGTGGGACTGGATGGGGGTGGCAGACAAAAGGCGCTCTCGGGCACCCACACCCCTTCCACTGATTAGGGGCTTCTTAACTCGAGCAATCAGCAGGGAAAACTCAGACAACTGTAATGATTACAAATGAGCCACTGGTAATTGACCCACCTTTTAATTGCAGAGAGGAATGAGTCGGTGGCAGTGGTGGCGGTGGCAGATTCGTCAGCACTTGCTTTGTGTCTCCTGTTTGGCTGAGATTCACCCAGGAACACACAGCAACCCCTGGTCTGCAGAAGAGCTGGACGCAGCTCCTTTTCAGCTAACTGCTCAGAGTGGTGGTGGTGGTGAATAGAGACATATTCCCTGCTGATGCTTAGAGGTGAATGGTTTGCCAGGTGCTTTCACAGGCAGAAACTCGGAAAATTCGACTCAGGAAACCGTGAGATAATGTCTCTCGTTGTACAGATGAAGAGGCTGAGGTCCAGCAATTGGCCTCATCTGTTAGAAAGTGTGTTGTTGGGTTTGGAGCTCCCGTGTGTGGGTGCTGCCCCGGTTAATGCAGAGGCAGACACAGGCTTGGTCTCTCAGGAGATTGTGTTTTGATGGAGAGGATTCAGCACAGACTGGAGAGAGATGGTCATTGAGGGTCAGCTGTGGTAGGATCATTAGATTGGTGGTCAGAGAGAGGTCAAAGATGGAAGGGACTGCAGGTTGAGGAAAACCTCCCAGGACAGGGGTCAAGTGTGTCTTCAGTACCCATCTAGCTCCAGTGCCCAGCACTGTGCTCGGCACAGAGCAGGTTTCAAAAATATCGGTTGAATGAATGAATGAATGATAAGATAGGCCTGGACGGCTATAAAGAATTTGGGGGAGAGCAGGTGTTGGTAATTATTGACCAGGAGAAGGAACCTGCAAATTGTAGGCTATCAAAATTGCAATAACATTGGGTTTGCCGAATCCATGCTGAGTACAGACAAGCTCTGGCTGACTTTAACGATGTGGTTTGCTAATCTATTGAAATCCAACAAATCTTGGCAGCATGATCTCATGGAGGGTGACAGGTCGCACTTTCATGTGCATCCCTCTTCTCTCAAAGTCACCGGGAACATGGCTTCCAGGACCATCTGGGCCTCCTCCAGGGACATAGAGGTTCCGAAATAGTTTGTCTCTCCAAGAATGATTTTGAATTCTAGTGGCTAGTCCCAGACTGGAGCAGGACTCAAGGAGAGGAGAACATTTAGCCAGGAGGGCAAAGGTCTGTGTTTAATTTTCAGGGAGCAATGAAAATCTATGAAGCTGGCTCTCATGCTGACTGTGTACTTTGAGTCTTCAGGACCACTGTTGAAGGGAGCACATCTCCCTGTCTAAAGGGAGGGTCTAGACCAGCCGTGGGCAAACTACGGCCCGTTCGGCTGTTCTATCCGTCCCGCGGAGCTGAAAGAGCGGAGGGTTCTCTTGCTCTCCCCTCCGCTCCTTCACCAGCAGCAGTGTTAACATGGCAACATCGGGAAACACGGCCGCAGCTCCTTCTTCTGAGTCCAGTTTAAGAACCCATTGTGGCCCTCGAGTCAAAAAGTTTGCCCACCCCTGGCCTAGACTCTCTGCTGCTACCCAGGAGGAGCCCCCTCAACCACCCTCCCTGAGCTGGAAGGGACGGAGAACATGGCCTCATCTCCAGCCTGAACTGGTACATGTGATCCTCCCATCTGTGATCGGAGACAAGTGGGTCTAAGGAGCTCATGATCAACGTGAAAGTCAACAACTTCATAAAAGGGTGGAAGCAGGGAAGCAAATCTGCCTGTTCCTAACTATGGGATTCTCATTCCAACATGTAACCTCAGAACAGCAGTGGATTTATTAAGCCCTGGTCAGGAGGGGTTTGCTGGGGACATTGGATGGTCCCATTCCAGGGTTAGCTGGCTCTTCTCCATTGTAATGTGTTTCCATTCCACTCTCTGACTTTCTCTGCCCTGCTCTGTGCCTCAGGGGCTGACACCACAGATTGCACTATCTCCTTTGCTCCTGAGAGTCACTGTTAGGTCCCGTCTATGGAGGCAGCACAGGAGATTGAAGGGTGGGAGGGGGAGAGGTCAGGTACTTCTTTCCTCCCTTCTTCCCTCTGCTCCTGCCCCCTCTCCTCCCCCCTCCCCCCTCCCCCCGCACTGGCATCATGTTCCTGGCAGGGTCAGGGTCCCTCTGTGACTGCTGTGAGCCAGGCAGCCACTCCTCTGCAGCTTCAGCTCTCAGAACACTCCGTGGTCCCTTTGCCCTTCAGGGCTAGGGGCGGAATGGCTCCCGCTGTGGTTAACCTCATCTTCCTGCTCAGACCTCTACAAATGGTCTCTTCCTGGGATGAAGTTATATTTCCTGCCAAGATCCTGACTGGGAAGAGATTTTAGCTGGAGATTGGGGTTCCTGCCTTGGTCACCTCTGACTCCCCTGGTCTGATTGCAGAGCCTGGCTACAGAACCCTCAGTAAATACATACAGAAGTCTTTATCCTCCAGGCGTCCATAGGATTGGAGGGAATCTCTGTTTCCCTCCCTTTTCCTCCTCTCTCAGCCTGGGAGGGTGGCCTTCCTCCTTGGCATCTCTGTGACAGGGAGCTGGGCACATCAAGGTGGAGATGCTCACACCCCCACCGTCCTGGGGCTGAAGGCTGCTTGTTGGAATGAGCAGTGCCTGTGTTTCACCCCCAAAAGCCCAGTCCGTGGAACCAGGTTTTACGGGAGAAGAAACAGCTAACTTTTAGGGTTGGATAGACCTGAGTTTGAATCCTGGATCCTCCTCTCTGAGTCCCTTTCTTCATTTGTAAAAGGGAATTATTGATAGTCTCCCTGTTGCAAGGTTACCGTGAGGATTGCACATGGACTGGATGGGAAGGGCTGGGATGCGGGCCGGTCCTGTGCCTGCCACCTGCTCATCCTCGGATCCTCCCCTCTCTTGAGTATGGAGCTCATGAAGAAAGCAGTTTCCCCATCTCTACCTTTCCTTCTCTCCTACAAAATGACCTTCATAATACTGCATCCCAAATGCATCCCTTTCCATTAAAATAAGATAGACTTAAATCCCCAATCCTTATCTGAGAAACATCCCATGCTCCCCAAGATTTCTGTAAATTTGAGGGGACTTCTTTTCCCATGGCTACCTTAGCCTCTGAGTTAGTTTCATTTCTGGATCATCTTTTCAGCTCACCAGTATTGTTTCTTTTCTAAACTTGAATGAGATATAAAGTGCAGCTCTTCCTTTTCACAATTTCTGCAAGAGCAAACCCACCGCTCCAGCACAGAACAAAACTCGCACTTTGCCACAGCTGGCTCTAGGCTTCCTTGCCCCATCCTATCGCCTCTCTTCTCCCCTTCCTCCCGATTGCCCTGGGAGCTCCAAATTTTCACTCTGTCATGCTGAGCTCTGCAGCGTGGTCCACCCCTGCTCCCCAATTCTGCTGCAGGCCACCCGTGTCTGCCCGAATCTCCCAGTTGTACCCAGGAGAACAAAAGGGCCTTTCATCTCCAGCTTCTCTTCCCTTAGAACCCAGCTGCCCATGTAAACAGTACTGGTCTCCCTCCCTGACGTCACCAGGTGCGGCACCGAGAGAAACCCAAAAGCTCTGCCACCAGTTAGACTTTCTCCCACACGTCCTCCTTCTGGGCAGAAGTGGAATGGGAGCTGCCCTGCCCAAACCCCCAGTCCTGGGTGGGGGTCCTGGTGCTGTCACTTGTGCTAGAGACCTTGGATGTTTAGGCATGAGACACTCCTATGAAAGCCTGCCCTGAGCGTCTGTAGCACAGGCAAGCCACGGCTGGAGGTAGAATTCTGCAAAAACATCTGGCGAGGGTGGGACAGTCCCCAGGAGCCAGTCCACAGGCATCACCCACCACGCTGACAACAGAGTGCGGCTGGGGCTGCGTGGAGCCAGGTGTCCTTCAAGTGGCTGACAGGGTGACGCTGGGCAGGCTGCAGTCCCTCTGTGGGTGGGCCTGTGTCCTTTCTGTGCACAGTGAAGGGGCCCTGGCAAACTGGAGCCCCAGTCCTGAGAGTCTCCAGCCCAGCGTCCTGGGGCCTGGCGAGCTGGCCAGAGTGTAGACGTCCTGGCACAGGCGCCGTGCGCACACACAGAGCCTGCATTTTCTCTTGAACACGCTTTCTCTCACCTTGTCCTTGTGTCACTGGCTAAGATCCCATCTGTCACGCTGAGCCATCTGCTTCCTCTCCTGCTATCTCTGCTGCCCAACTCTAAGTAAATTAAAAAACAAAGAGGCAGGAAGCTGCTGACAGGCGCATTCATCCTCATTTCTGTGGCTGGCAGTGGGAGCTGAAGGGCTGGCTTCGTGGGTCTGAATTAAAGATTAGTTAGGGCTGGCGAGGAGGGGAACAGTTTGGTGGCTGCGACATCCGGATCCCGAACGGCACCACAGGTGGTAGTGAATGTGGTTGGGGCAGAGAAGGGAGGGATTTGAGCCGGTGTGAAGGACAGGAGCAGGATGCTGGCTTTGGAGTTGGGAGAAACTGGGTTCAAGTCCAGTGTGCTGCCCAAGACCTGGGGCTTGGAAAGGGAGCTCCCATTCTCCCTCGGCCTCATAAGTCACTGACCTCACAGAGTGTTTGAGAGACGCAGTGAGGAGCATGCAGATTGATAGTAGGTGTGCGGCAGGTGCTCTATAGAGAACAGGTATTTTTGAGGGACTCAGGGAGGCAAGGAAGAGGATGGAGCAGGCAGGGGGGCCCTTGTCTGGGAAGGGCAATAGGGAGGAGTTAGTGACCCGGGTCTCCTCTGTGGGCCTCAGTCTCTGTGTCTCTAAAATGGAACTAAGTGGGACTATGGGGCCAATCCCTAGAGAAAGTGTGGAAAGAGCAGGAGACATGGGACAACCCTGGAGGACACGGGTCAGAGGAGCAGGAGACATGGAGGGGGAACTATTGCCGTGGCTCCTAGTGGGATGGCTCCATGATGGACTGTGTTCGTTCCCCTTATTTTCTGTCCTCCTGGTGAGAAAGAATCAAATCGCTTCACCTCATTGACATCAGACTTGGCCCATGAATGTGAAAGGAAGCTCCATATGCCAGTTCTGAGTAGAAGCTTTAAGAGCTGGCACAGATTTCCTTTCTTGCTCTTTCCCTTCTTCCATGGGACTGAAATACGGTGCTCCCATCTAGTCTGGGTCTCACGATGAGGATGGAGTGGAGCAGAGCCAACACTGACCCCCAGCGGATATGGATGGGCGCCAGGAATAAGTGTTCATTGTGAGTCATGGACATTCGAGGCCCATTAGCAAAAGCTGGCTGATTCAGGCCCCTTCAAATCCAAGCTGGTCCCAACCTGCATGTTGAAAAAGGGATGCAGCTGGCCCCTACCTGCATTCCTGCAATCTCTGTTTTTTTGCCAGATGGGGTGTCCTCTGTGACCCTCTCTGGGTCTCAGTCATTGTTTCTGCAAAATGATTGAATTGTGGACAATTGAAAGTCAACAAGGGAGCCCCTTGTGGGGAAGACAGGTATTGAGCACCAGTGCAAGTGCACGGCCATCGCCTCCTCTTTGTGCTCTAAGCGGCACGGCTTCCTCATCTTACAGGTCTCACTGCTGCAATTGCCAGAGCCCGGCACGCAGGTGCTCTCCTCCCACGCCAGCTCCCCACAGTTAGAGAGCGGCCTCCACCACGCAGTCCCAGGAGGCGAGCTTAGACCTCCCTGCATATCAGGGTCTAAGTCCTTCCTTCCTGACCTGACCCCACTGAACTCACGATGGGGAACCATCAGGCTCTGATTGAGGCATGGAGGTGCCCCAGGCAGGTAGACAGTTCAGCTTTGAAATGAAAGCCTTGGCATTTATTTATGGAGAGGAGACAGCTAATGGCAGCACGAATCCTCTTTCTATTGTCCTGAGATATTTACTTCTGGTCCCAAACTTGGCTGTTCCATTCTGTAGGGCCAGAGTGCTGGTTTCCCTGGAGAGGACACTTGTCTGTTGGGAAGCATCTGGGCATCTGAGCCTCCTGACTCTCACTTTCCAGGCCTCCGTGCAGCAGGGCTCGGCGCTCAGACCTCCTGCTCTGAGTGACACAAAGAGACAGCGGAGGCTGTCCTGGTGCCGCACAGCGCCCAGCCTCCGGGGCTGCAGTGGCAGTGGGGCAGGTGGTGGCATCCAGTGCCCGGTGGCAGTAGCAGGGCCACGTGCGCAGTGGCTAGCAGGATTTGGGGCCATTAGTGGTGTCCTTGGCTCTGTGGTGGCATTTTGGCTGTGGTCCTGGCCTCTGCCCACTTCCTAGTCCTGATTCTGCGTCTGTCCCAACTGTGCTGTGACTTGCTCACTGTGCTGTCACTATGCTTACTTCCTGCTGTTTGTCAGCTAGAGTCCGTTCCTGCTGCCCACCAGGAGCCCTGACAGTGACACACCCTCCCGAGAAGGCGGGTCAGCATCATGGTCTCAGACCAACCCGGTTGGCAGGGGATTCTTTCCATTCATGCGTGGTTCTGTCTCTGTTTTGGGAAATACATTTTGTCATATTTCCCAGAATATTTTAATGCCTCTTAAAAATTACCACCCTTACCGGCCCTGGCAGGGTATCTCAGTTGGTTGGAGCATCATCCCAATATACTAAGGCTCAATTCCTGGTCAGGGCACATACAAGAACCCATTAATGCATAAATAAGTAGAACAACAAATCAATATTTTTCTTTCTCTCCCCATTCCGCTCTCTCTAAAATCAATAAAAAAATAAATTACCACCCAGACAGCAGTCCTGCTGGTGCACTCCTTAACCTGAGTCCAAGCGTGCTGGCCTCCTCCTCAGGAGGAAGGTGTGTTGGGGCATCCCATAGCTGTGCTTTGTAGTGGTTGCAGTCACATAGGGTAAGAGCCAATTCATATTCTGAGCAGTGGGACAGGACAGGGCATCTGTCGCAGTCTCATGGATGTCAGTCCTAGAAGGACCCCTTGAGATGGTTTACTCGGGCATTTTTCCAAGTGGTCCTGGCAAACCAATGGCATCAGAATCTTTTGGAAAATCTATTGAAAATGCCTGTTTCAGGGTCCCACCTGCTGAATGAGTGAGGCCTAGGGATCTGCATGCTGATGCTCTCAACCAACTCCCGGACCCCATTACACAGATGGGGAAAGGAGAGCCCGGGTCTCCCAACCCTTAGGCAGCCAGGAGCCCCTCTGCAGCCCTCCAAGTACACAGCCATTGTAGGCAAGAAAGAGTGATCCAGGTTGGCTGTCAACAAGGCCAACCTGGTGGGGAGGAGATGTTGTTGCTTCTGGAAAAACACTGTGATGAGCATGGAATTTATAATCTGGCTATTTCAGCAAATATTTGTGTGCTTTGCTGAAAGGTGCACTTTCAGATCAATTCTGCACTGCGTCTTCTTCAAATTATTATTCTAAGCTTGCAAAATTGAGTTTATTACTGATGTAAAAATAATAAACTCAGGAATCATTCATTACTCTCTACCCTCAGGAGTCAGTTGAGTTTTTTAAAAAGTCAGGCAAGTCTAGGATGACCCCAGATTTCTTGACTAAGAGGGGGATGAGATGGGACTTGGTAGAGGGGCAGGTTTGGGGGAAGTGGGACTTGTAGATTGTGGGGTGTATGTGGAATCATCATAGAAATATTGGTGGGCAGAGACCAAAGAGGCCTGGAGCTTAGGGGAGAGGTTTGGTTTGAAAGTAAAAAGTCACCTTTTAGCACAGGTGAGCTGATTCAGAGACAGTGTTTTATGTGTGTGTGTGTGTGTGTGTGTGTGTGTGTGTAGGGAGGGTAGCCCTCATCAGTCCCTTTGTCTTTCAGTAGAAAATGGGGGAAGGGGAGGGAAGGAAGGGTGAGTGGTGAGAGGCTGGAACTCAGCAATTCATAAATTTCACCTGGCACTAACATTCTGTTGCTCTGTGCCATAAACATTTGTGAATTCGATTTAATTCAGTTAAGTTTAACTCAATTCAATTCAATAGTCCCAGTTACTGTGCTGAGCACATTCCAATTCATCAACTATTGAGCACCTACTATGTTTTAGGCCCTGGAGCTCACCAGGGAACCTGAGATGGTCCCCATCTTGAGTTGACTTTCACTTGTCATATTTAGCAGTGGATTAGGTTGTGATGTTTAATATCAGGAGTGAAGTCCAGAGAGAGGAGACAACATTCTCAAGGTCACAGAGCAAAATAGTGAGAGAGGACTAAGCTATAATTTCTCAGGTGTGATCCAGGTTGGCTGCCAAATAGCCCAGTGTGGAGGATTTCTCTGAAGTATATGGTACAGCCAGGAAAAGGTGGTAGGATATGAATAGAGAAAATGAAAATATGATTAGCACTAGATTATTGGCAAAGAGGATTAATAAGTAGGTTGGCTTGGAACTGTATTGAGGGCAGCAGCAGGGCTTCTGGGTTCACTGCAGTGATTAGTCTCTTGCGCTGGATGAATGAATGGATGAGAGAATCTCAGGATTCAGGGGTCACCCCATTCAGTCTTCTATTTAGAATCATCTTGCACACCTCCAGTGATGAGGAGTTCACTGCTGTCCTACACAGGGTAGATCACCCTTTATTTGAGCAGCTCTGATGACTGGAATTTGCTTTTTACCATGGAGCGAGAGCTTTCCTGCTGTGGTTCCAGTCCTTTGTGATGTGTCATGGCTCGGCTCCTGGGTACCACAGATCATGTCTGCTCCCTTTGTCCTGTGATAGACCCTCAGAGAAGTGACCATTTGGAAGTGACCATGTGCCATTGAGCCTGTCTTCTCCAAGTTGAGTGCCCTAGATCCCTCAGCCACTGGGTCCCTCCACATCTCGTCCTCTCACTCCTGATGCATCATGGTTCACCGTTGTTCCTCTCACAGAGTTGAGCACAGCACTCCAGAAGTGTGGGCTGGACATATCCTGTGATGAATGTGTTCTCCTAATGCTTATTGCAGGACCAGGAGCTGCTTGTATGTCATCCTGAGACAAATGACCTTGTGACCCATTGTCCATCTGCTAATGACCCCTTGCTTCCACTTAAGGACATAGGCACCTTCTGGTTTCTCTGTATACCTGGGGGAGGGGTGGGACAGGAAGGCCCCAATGAAAATGGTTTAAATCCCATGCAAATGAAAATGTGAATACAGCCCTAACTGGTTTGGCTCAGTGGATAGAGCGTCGGCCTTCGGACTGAAGAGTCCCAGGTTCGATTCCGGTCAAGGGCATGTACCTAGGTTGCGGGCACATCTCCAGTAAGGGGTGTGCAGGAGGCAGCTGATCGATATTTCTCTCTCATTGATGTTTCTAACTCTCTATCCCTCTCCCTTCCACTCTGTAGAAAATCAATAAAATATATTTAAAAAGAAAATGTGAATACAGAAGGTAGTCTGTAAATGCACAGAACTCGTTAGTGACTGGGTCAGCAAGTAGGTTTCATTCCCTTGCTATTCAGAGGGTCTGTGGACCAGCAATATCAGCACCCCCTGGGAGCTTTTGGGATGTGCAAATCGCAGGCGCCACTCCAAACCTGCTGAATCCGAAGCTGGGCTTTAACAAGATCCCCAGCTGACCCGTGTGTGCTTTATTGCCTTTTATGAGACTCAGTCATGATGCTTGGCTCAGCCCCCAGGGCATGTGGATCATGCCAGGACGGCCTTCCTAAAACTCCAATCTGGCCAGGCCACTCTGTGCCCACCTCCTTTCAGAGGGTCCCTAGTGCCTTTGGGAGAAAGCCTAACCTCCCAGGCATCACAATCCGACTTGAACCAGTCAGTCTCTAGGGTCTGTTGCCGACTTGTGTCTGAATGTCCCACTCACAGTAAGTGACTCGGAAGTCCCCCAACAGGCCAGGCTGTTCCATACCTCCATGCATTTGTACATGCTGTTTCCTCTGCCTTGGATTCCATCCTTAGACTCTCTCCCTTGAGAAAGTCATTCTTTTAAAAAATACTTTTTAATTGATCTTTAGAGAGAGAGGAAGGCAGAAGAGGGGAGAGAGAGAGAGAGAGAGAGAGAGAGAGAGAGAGAGAGAGAGAGAGATTGGCTGCCTCCTGCATGCCCAATACCAGGGATCAAGCCTGCAACTTGAGCATGTACACTGACTGGAAACCGAACTGGCAACTGTTTCAGTGGATGGGACAATGCCCAACCAACTGAGCCACACCGACCAGGGTGAAAAAATCATTCTTAATGCTAAACAAGTTGGAGATCATTGATGCCAACTTTTCTAAAAAAGGAAATATGAGGGGAAAATTCAGAAGACCCCATATAAAATTTCAGAATCTATTTCTTTTTTTAAAAATATATATTTCTTTATTGATTTCAGAGAGGAAGGGAGAAGGAGAGAGAGATAGAAACATCAATGATGAGAGAGAATCATTGATTGGCTGCCTCTGCACACTCCCTACTGGGGAACGAGCCCGCAACCCAGGCAGGTGCCCTTGGCCGGAATCGAACCTGGGACCCTTCAGTCTGCAGGCTGACGCTCTATCCACTGAGCCAAGCTGGCTAGGGCAGAATCTATTTCTTTTCTAAAATACTGTACACAGCCCTGACCGGTTTGGTTCAGTGGATAAAGCATCAGCCTGGGGACTGAAAGGTCCCAGGTTCGATTCCGGTCAAGGGCATGTACCTTGGTTGCGGGCACATCCCCAGTAGGAGATGTGCAGGAGGCAGCTAATCAATGTTTCTCTCTCATCGATGTTTCTAACTCTCTATCCCTCTCCCTTCCTCTCTGTAAAAAATCAATAAAATATATTTTAAAAATAAGATAAAATAAAAAAAATAAAATACTGTACACAGCCCTAGCTGGTTTGGCTCGGTGGATAGAGTGTTGGCCTACTGAGTGAGGGGTCCCGGGTTTGATTCCGGTTAAGGACACATACCTGGGTTGTGGGCTGAATTTCCAGTGGGGGCCATGCAGGAGGCAGCCAATTAATGATTCTCTTTCATCATTGATGTTTCTATCTCTCCCTTCCTCTCTGGGGGGAAAAAAAAAATATATATATATATATATATATATATATATATATATATATATATATTACACAGTAATATTATTTTTCAAAGAAAGTTTTGTAAAGCTGAAAAATATGTGTTTTCACTCTTCTAGATGACATATGCAATTTGAAGAATTGTGATGAACTTGAACAAATGTAACTGTGTGAAAATTTATAACTAAAATTGACCGCTGTGCTATTGATGGGGCATTGATCTGAGAGGAACATAAACCTTAAACCATCTCCTAAACTCTCCTTTTGATGTTAGCAATACACTTGTATCAATAATTTACTGGACACATTTCTGCATACTTTCGTAGATCTCAGAATATATTTAACTTTGACATAATTGGTTGCCAATGGAGAACATAGCTTCTTGACATTAGAATGTATTTAAAATTATTTAGGATTTATCGGCCGAAGCTAGCTATCATTTCTAGAGAAAACAAGATAGTGGAGCAAGTAAGCAGTAAAATGATCATAAACATTTTGTTTCCATGACAGCAGTGCGCATATCTGAGGCTAGGCTTCCCTAAAAAGCGAAGGCTGAGACAAGGGTTTGTGTGAAGGTGGCTCATTTTGGGAAATTGGCGCCCAGGAACTGGGAGGAGCGAAACAGGAAAGGTTAACCAGAGGCATCTTCTGCAGCTGGCCACCTCTGCGAGCACCTGGGCTCCATCTGGTGGGGCCCCGAGGAGCCACGGGGAACACTCCTCAGCATTGCTGCCTGTGGAGCAGAAGAGGGGAGCATCTCCTAGGGGGCAAGGGTTGTTGCTCTCCGAGGAATTAACCCCTTTGTCCTTCAAAGTTTGCTCGCTTGTCAGAATGTCCTTTGTGACCCCGGCAGTAAAAGCCCCCAAGCAGGAGATCTGGGGCACAGCTGAGGTGAGCTGCCGTCAGATTACACTTGCACAGCTGGTTGCCTCAAAACAGCTGGAGTGAAAGAGTGTCCCATACAACATGGAACAATTTTAAAACGAATAATTATCTTCTACTTTGAATTATTGTGAGTATAAGTTCAAATTTTCTATTTTATTTAAAACATATTATTTTGGTTTAATATACATGTGGTACACAAATTTTAATGTTCTTTTATATTCTGCAATTGATTGGCTTATTTTACATAAAATGACTTTGTTATTATTAAGAAGTAAATAATATACCCATTAAAACTTTACTTGGAAGAGGATCTGCTTGTTTTAATTTGCATTAAGATGCCATACGGACTCGCAGTGGGGCCTCTGAGCAACAGTAACCTGTGTCCTGGCAGGGTGGAGAGGGGCAGTTCGTGTGTCCTAGCAGGATAGAGAGGGACAGTGCTGTGTCCTAGCAGGGTGGAGAGGGGCAGTGCCCTGTGTCGTAGCAGGATGGAGAGGGGCAGTGCCCTGTGTCCTGGCAGGATGGAGAGGGGCAGAGCCCTGTGTCCTAGCAGGGTGGAGAGGGGCAGTGCCCTGTGTCGTAGCAGGATGGAGAGGGGCAGTGCCCTGTGTCCTGGCAGGATGGAGAGGGGCAGAGCCCTGTGTCCTAGCAGGGTGGAGAGGGGCAGTGCCCTGTGTCTTGGCAGGGTGAAGAGGGACAGAGCCCTGTGTCCTAGCAGGGTGAAGAGGAGCTGTGCCCTATGTCCTGGCAGGATGGAGAGGGATAGAGCCCTGTGTCTTAGCAGGGTGGAGAAAGACAGTGCCATGTCTCGCAGCAGAGTAGAGATGGACACCCAGTGGGAAAAATTGTAATCAAACCAACTTTTTGTAATCCTGAGTATTTTTGAAACCTCCTGTAGGAGAATTTGCCATTCTAAAGGTCCTTACAGTAATAAGGGGCACCCTTTAGATCAGAGGAGCCTGTATACTTACCTTTCGGAACATTTAAATTTTCCTTCTCCCTCCTTGACCTCCTTGATGGTGTTCTACTAGAGGACACTTGCAATTGCAGGTCTAGACTAAAACCAAAGCATATACTAAAGCAGGGTTTCTCAACTTAGGTAATGGTGGACACTTGGGGCCAGATAGTCCTTTGTTGGGAGTGGGGAGCCCAGTCCTGTGCATTGCAAGAAGTTCAGCATCATTCCTGCCTGGCCTCTACCCACTAGATGCCAGTAGCAACCCACTCACCTGGACCCCATGTGACAACCAAAAATGTTTCCAGACATTGCCTAGTGTCCTTGGGGAGCAAAATAGCCCCCACTTGAAAACCACTGCTTCAGAGGGTGGAGGATTTATTGGCAGAGCTAATTACTATTCTCAAATGCTTCTGTTCCATAAGCTCTGGTTTTCTATACTCCTTTTTTAAAAGTCCAGATGGTCTAATATTTTCCTAGTCCTGAGGATTCAATGAAAATCACAACACAGGGACCTGCGTGATGAGATGGCAAGGCCAGTATCTGAGATGCCGGATCAGGTCCTCCAACCGCAGGAAGTTTCTGATCCACAGCGGGCCCAGCACATGCGTGGTGGGGATAGCTCAGGGGTGGGCAAGTGTCCGGATGAGGCTGCATCACCTGCTACAAAGGTATACAGCTGGACGGAACAATATGAAACTGTGCATAAGGGCCAGGCCGCACAGAGCTGAACCACCAACCAGATGCCGTAAGTGGTTCTCAGGTCTGGAACAGTGATCTCTTTTGCCCTCATGGGTGAAAGCACCTGGCTCAGTGCCTAACAGCATGGGCTCAAACAAGGCCCTGAATTTTCATGTCGGCATCGCTTTTTCATTGTTCAAGTTCTTCCACATCCACTCACCCAGCTGATCCCCACAAACAACCAAGGAGGCTAGAAAGTGTGGGAAGGATTCCCCTAATTTCCTGAAAAGGACACAGGCTTGGAGAGGGGCAAGATCAGACAAGAAGGAAATAACGGTGCCAGGATTTCAGCCCACCCCTTTGGCCCTGGAATCAATGTTTCTGTGGAAGAGAATTCAACAGACACGACCAGACATAAAACAAAACATTAACTTTCTATTTTTACTACTCAAAAGTCAGGTGTTAATGAATGTTCATCACAGTATAAATTATAATAGCCGGAAACTTGAAACAAACTAGATTTTTTGTTTCTGAATGGATTCTCTCTGAAGAACAGAACATCTGTCAGTAATATAAGAATAAGGGGTTTAATCTAGGAATTAAGGAGCCTGGAGACTGTAGTCTAACCAAGTTGATGTGTCCAGATGACCATTGTGGGGACTAAAAAAATACTTTCCCTCTAAGTTCTTCTAGCCGGGCTAATAATCAAGTTAACAGAGGCAGATGAACAGGAGAAAGTCAAAATTTTAATACATGTGTATGAGGAATTCACATAAGCATGAAAACTCCAAAGACAGGGAGGCAACACTGGGTGTATATGACACTTTGGACCAAGGAGAAAGGTGGCGGGAGTGGGGTCTTAAATTTCAGAAATGAGAATGGGCGATTTGCTGGTAGTTGAGAAAGAGCGAAACACACAGGCAGGTACTGTTAAGCGACTCAGAAATAATGGGTCACGGGGCTATCTAGCTACCAGGCTCTTGCCTGAAGCTCACCTATGTGCCATACTGAATTTAGGCCAAGTTGAACACCCTAAGAGTCCCTTCCTGAAGCAGGCTTTTTATATGAATCTCTTGAGCAGGAAAGAAAGTAGGAGAGGGTCCAAGGTTCTTTCTGAATCTTTTGTTTCTTAATAACCAGCTTAAAATCAATATCCCAAAAGGCAAAACTTTTTATCCCCTTTATCATCCCATAACCATTTAAAAGAATTAAATAGACTGATATGATTAGCATGACAATTAATGATGCTCTAGACTAGAAGAACATTCGTTAATACAGAAAAGTGTTCTTGAAATAGTAAGTTAAAAAGAAATGTTTAAAAGCAATATATAGAGTATTATTCTATTTGTGTGAAAGGATGTCTATTTAAGCATAGAGAAAATAGACTAAAATAGCACATAAGGATCCTCAGAGTGGTAATTACCAAGTGTTGAGGGAATGGGTGATGAAAATTTTCTCCTTTTTGCTTATGTGTATTTCCTAAATTATTTACAGTGAATATATGATCATTTGTAATAGAAAAAAATTTAAATATTCTATTTTAGATGCATTAGGAAACCTTGCTAATTAAAGAAGAGCAGACTCCTCTGGAGACATGGAGTAGGGGGAGAAGCAGGTCGTTCCTCTCTCAGCTTTTCCTTCCCTGTCTACTTACAGACACCAGTTACTTACAAAATAGGAAGCTCTCAGGTCTTAGGATGAAAATGCTTCCCTCTTATTCCTCTCTTTAACAACTCTGAGTGGATGCTGTGGGTGAGATGTCGAAAGTAAGCGTTTAATTTAGAATACACAGCGGAGAGAACCTTTAATATAATATTAATTCCTTGTGAAAATTAGCAAGGTTTAATAACCATGTGAGCTATTGGGAATCCTGGTGTGACTCAAAATGACATCTGCATTAATGGTCTAATTAATAATGTATATGTTAATAAGAATCTCATTAAAGCCAGGTTACAATTATCAATGTAGGATGCACTTCCTTAGCATCTGTGGGCCAATGTAGTGCTCTGGTGATTCCAGTTGCAATTTCCAATGATAAATGACTCTTTAAGTCTCATTAATTGATTAAGGAGGCAGCGATTAGTGTAAAAACTCAACTCCTTTGGAAGTACAAAAACCACTGGTAAGACAGTGATGATTACAAATAAGGAGGAACCAACCAGCTTGTCACAGGCAGTGCAGGTGTGTGTGTGTGTGTGTGTGTGTGTGTGTGTGTGTGTGTGTGTATAGAGTGAGAGGTAAGAGACCACAGACAGGTTAACCAAGCCCTCTCGCCCATGTCTCCCCCACTGCTGAGCATTTGACTGTGTTACCAATATTTTACTAATTCTATCCATACTGATTAATTTTTATGGAAAATTTTTTTTCAAAGCCAGACTATAAGGTTAATTGATTCCTTTGGTTATTTTTCTCTTCAATTTAGTTTCTTTCTTCTTAATCCTATTGAAATTATTTCTATCAAGGATGTTATTTCACCAAGAAGACTTGGCTTATCAATTAGTTGTTGTTTTTTTAAAATTGATTCACGATAACACCTGCCATTTTGGCTTTTCTTTTCTTGGACATTATTTTGAGCAAGTGCAAATTTCCTGGGTCACATTTAGCAAATCAGTATCAAGAAGATTTGAATTTTTAGTCAATGAAAATTTCCACTATGTTGGTTTTTAGCCCTTGTCAACTGTATTTTATGCTGACTATTGTCACCAGTCAGCTTGGTTATAAATTGGGTGAAAGACTGAGAGCTTATCTTGATTCTAAGCTAACTCATGAAAAACAATGTGAGCAAGTTTATGAGCTAGACTAGAGGCAGACATTAAGGGAGAGGGAAGAGGAAGGAAAGTGGAGAAGGACTGTGATAGAACCAGAGAGAGAGAGAGAGAGAGAGAGAGAGAGAGAGAGAGAGAGAAGCAGAGAGATGGAGACAGACAGCAAGAGGTCGTCGCATTCTGGCTTCTTAAAGGGCCATTATAGATCCCCTTGATTGCCACACAAACTCTTTTTTTTTTTCATACAAACTCTTACTACTTTAGAAAGAAGGGCCCTAGGAGGTGATTACTGTTCAGAGAGGGGAAGGCACCTGCTCACAGTCACACCAGGGCAGGGCTGGGGCCTAACCTGGGCCACCTGATGGCTCTAGCCTGTTTCTGTCTCCTTATCTCCATGGTTCAAAGGTCAGCATAGGCCTGGCTCCAGGGGTACAAAGGCTTTTCTTCCTTTTTCCTCCTTTTCTGAGCTTTCCCGTTAAGAGTCACTTTCTGCTTTCTCCTTTATAAGAATTTCACAGCAATTCACACACCCTGAGGGGTGAACGCATAGCAGATTGCTAAAGCCAGGCTGTAATTATCCTTCCTTCTGCTCCAGTGAGGATGTCACTTGCACAGGGATGAATGCTGCCGGGTCTCTCACCCGCCCTGTGTTTCCTGAGCACCAATTTGGCTTGACTATTGGGGGGTCCTGCATTGGGGGTGGCACAGAGATGAATCAAATGGTGCTGTCCCAGGAGTTCTGTAGCAGCAGAGGACTGGAGATGGGGCCACAAATAGCTAGGAACAGAGGGAGCATGGCAGGTGTTCGAGGTGCAGAGCTATAAAGTCCTGGAAAGATTCTGGTGGGATTTGAACAATGCTGGTGGCAGGGATGGGGGCAGGGCATAGGACAGAGGGTCAATGTATGGAAGTGGCATGAACCGGGGTGTGGAAGTGAGGATTGAAGAGCAGGTTTTGGTTGTGTAAAAGGCTAGTCTAGGTTGGAAACATGAATTGGGTCTGACCATAAGCTCTAAATACCTGAGACCTTGGCCTTGCGCAGGGATTATAAACCAGCTGCCCCAGAACGGACTGAGGCCTCTGACGAGTTTGTTTGGTTCCCTTCTGTATTTTTACTTTTTAATATTTCAAGTTAGTAGTCAGCCTTTAAAAACCAGAAGATTTCATATGAGATATGGATTTCCAGCTCTTTGGAAACATCCAACGACCTGGCTACCTAGGCCTGTATTTCTACCTGGCAACTTAACTGGTGTGTATTTGGGGATGTGCATTTTTCTGGGGAAAGTGTGCTTCCATCAGATCTTCACAGGAGAGGGGAGGTCCATGACCCCTCCAAAAATTAGAACCATGGTCGAAGAAGATTATTGAATGACATGGAAGCTGTTCATGAAATAATAAACAAAAAAAAAGCTACAAAGGAATATTAACCATATAGTGACATTTTTTAATATATATTTTTATTGTTGATTTCAGAGAGGAAGGGAGATGGAGAGAGAGAGAGATAGAAGTATCAATGATGAGAGAGAATCATTGATCAGCTGCCTCCTACACGCTTCCCACTGGGGATCGAGCCCACAACCCAGGCATGTGCCCTGACTGGGAATTGGACTATGACTTCCTGGTTCATAGGTCAACTCTCAAACACTGAGTCACACTGGCTCAGCCATATATTGAAATTTTATAAAAATGTTTATATTCAGAGAAAACGTTGGTTACCTCTGGGCAACGTGATTACAGGTGATTTTTCTTTTCTTTCCTTGTCTCCACTTTTATAAGGAACATTTATAGCAAGAAATGTGTTATTTTTATTAGTTTTTAAAGTAGACCTGAGCTGGTGGGCAGTGTTTAAAGCTTTTCAAAGTTTCCCAGCTACATATGGGAAGAAACTTGAACTCTGTAGTCTGTGACCCTGGCCCTTCTGCCCTGGGTCAGCTGCTCTCCAGCCTCATCTTCTCTGTATCTTTGTCTGGACACTTGGGACCCTCCACCCTACCCCTCTGAAGGGCATTGAGTGGTGACATGTCTCTGCCTCTTCCACCTTCTCTCTTTCCTGCTAAGGCCCTACTTTTCCTTCCAGGGTGGTTAAATGCCAGCTCCGTCATGAAGTGTTATCCACTCCACCTGCCGGGCCACCTGCCTCTTCTTCCCCACAGGGCTGTTTATAAAGTATGTGTCTGACTCTGCCACTGGACTCTGGTCTTCTCGAGGGAGGGCACCCTTGCATCTTGATTTGCTGGCTTGTCCACTGGGCCTTGACCCCTCCAAAAATTAGAACCATGGTGCAAGATGTGATCAGAAAAATGCTTGTTCAAGTCAATGGACTGGAAATAAAGAGAAAAATACCCACAAGGGTTTTTGTTAGAAAACATAGATTCAAGTCCCTGCCCTCTTCAAAATGCCAGTGTGATTGATCAAAGGCAAGTCCTTAACCCATCTGTCTACTTGTTCATTTGTAAAATGGGCGCATAGACTTGCTCTGAAGACTAAATGCAATGATGTATGTGAGAGTGCTTTGGAAACTGTGAGTACTAAATGAATGATAGTTACTTATTTCCATTGCTATTGCTTATTTCCATTTTTTTAAAACGCAGCTCTTCCTGAATGTTCTGGGTGGTATGGCTGACCTACTGAAGGTCATACATGTTAGTCAGTGGTGAAGCAGACTAAAGTCTTATGGGCCATTAGCTGTCCTGTTGCAGCAAGTGTTAAAACAGTGGTTCTCAACCTTGGCTGCACATTAGAATCACCTGGGAATCTTTTTAAAATCCTGATTTCTGGGCCTCATCCACCCGAAATTCTGTTTCTTTGTTACTAATGCTGTGGCCTCACCCCATAACAAAGAAACAGAATTTCCGGAGGATGAGGCCCAGAAATCAGGATTTTAAAAAGATTCCCAGGTGATTCTAATGTGCAGCCAAGGTTGAGAACCACTATGTTAAAAGAAACTAGAAAACGCAATCAGGAGCTGGTCGCTGACTTCTCTGTGCATATGTTGTGGTTTCCCGTCATTTGCTGCATTGCAGCTGCCATCTGTCCCTGTGTGAAATGCCTTCTTTAGCCTCTCTTTGCTCTTCTCTTTGAGCCCTAAGTATCCCTGTCAGATGTGGAGCTGAGGGCTGGACTGGGATGGGGTGAGGAGACTCCCTTTGCTCCATGTCTATAAAAGGAGGGGAAATTATGACTCTGCTCAAATATAGAGAAAAGTGAATTGTCACTGGGCTCACTCAAAGATGCCTGCAGATTGGCAAGTCCACAGAGACCAAAGGCATAGAAAATGGGCTGTGGGAGATGTGTTCCCAGGCCCTACGCAAGGCATGGATGTTGGGCACCATCACCCCAGCCCTTGGAAAGATGTGGTACGTGTGAGCAGAGGGGCATAAAAAGTTGGCACATTTGAGAGCATAAATTCTGCACCAGGTTAGACATTGTAGGCCTATGACAATGGGAAAGGACCTTGAGCAGGAAGTTGAGACCCCTCAGTTCTGATGCTCCAGCTGTGAATCTGGAGAACCATTCAGCCTTCCTGACTATCCCTTTCCTTTATCTGTAAAGTAAGAGTTTCCTTCATTGAGCAAATATTTATTGAGTGCCAACCATGTGCCAAAGAAGCTTTAGTGAACAAAACAGATAAGATGCCTGCCCTCGAGGAGTTAATATTCTAGTGTGATGGCCATAATTCCTGCCCTGCCATCCTCCCAGCGAGAAGGCAGCAGACGGGAAAGTGCTTTGTAAAGTGGTGCACCTGGGAGAGGCTGTGGTCGAGATCCACCTGAGCCTGTAACTCAGTTGATCTTTAGCCATCCAGCAAACTGTGTTGCTCCAGCAGTCAGATAATTGAGGTTCATATCAGGAGGGAAGACCTAAATTAATGAGGTTTTCCTCATGCTTCACTTCCTTTCTACACATTGAGTTGAATCAGATTGGTAAAACTCACAAGCTTGGAGCCAGAATTAGCTGTGAGGTCTGTTGAGCACAACTTCCCGCTGTCATTCATTCTACTTTCAGGCACAGGTTTGGTGAACACCTACTGGGGATTCGAGCTGAACATGCGGAGTGCCTACAGGGCTGTCACAATCTAGCTGGGGATCAGATAAACATTTAGACAATGGTAGTATCCTGTGTAAAGGACAGGAGGAGGTGGGGAAGTTCAGGTGGCTACAGAGCCCCTAACCTGGACTTGGGAGTGGGTAGTCAGGGAAGGCTCCCCATAGGAAGTAAGCTCTGAGCTGGAACCTTAAGTTTAAGGTTGTGGTAGTGTGGAAGGAGGGGTATAGGGAGGGGAGACAGCCCTGAGCTATGCCTGGAAGGAGAGGTAGAGGCACTCAACTGAGAAGGGAGGGCAGGTATTGTGGCCAGAAGGTACCATCATGCAAAGGAAGGAACATGCACACTGCATTGGAGAGAGGCCCCTAGTGGTCCAATCTCTGATTTTACAAAATGAGAAATTGAGGCCCAGAGAGGGAGGTCTCAAAGGCAAACTTGAGGACATGTGACCTAAGTGTTCTTGGGTCCCATTCCCCATTCCTAGGTACAAGGCTGTTTCCTAAAACAGTGATTTTCAGAGCATGATTCCTTACCAGCATTATTAGCATCATCTGGGAATTTGTTAAAATGCAAACTCTCAGGTCATTCTGATGTCTGTTCAAGTGTGAGACCCACTGTGTGTGTGGGAAGGGGGGAGGGGAGATGTCAACAGCTCTAGATTGCAGGCCTGGCACTGTGCTGACCCCTGAGACAGGAGAATGTGGGCCGTCTCCTCTCCCTCCACACAGGGAGAAGGCAGCTGTGGCAGACATCTGCAAGGCTTCTGCAGCCCTGACTCTCAGGACCCGGCACGTGCTCACCACTTCAGGCTGCAGTGCCCCGGGCAAAGTGCTGTCCCGGGGTGGCTCCTGGGGCGAGGCCCAGCATTGCAGCCTTGATTGTCTCCATGGACATCATTAGCTGCAGAGTGCCCTGGCTGAGAAGGTCTGACTTGGAAATAAAGCCTTAACACAGAGAGGGATTTCTGCGGGAAAGCATGCTCTACAGAGGCTGCAGCTCACCCCTGCCAGGGGTCAGGGCAGCCAGGAAGGGGCTTGGGATGTGCTGGTGTAGCTCCAGTATGGCCACCCAGACTCACCTCTTCTCAGGTCCTGCGATGGCTCTACACAAGGCTTCCAGGGACCTAAATGCATCCGTGCATTTGCTCATTCAGCTAGCAGTCCCTAAGCAACTGGCAGCCATGGATCAGCAATAGGGTGAGTGGGGGAGGGTGGTTCCAGAGAGGAACTGGACACAGGGAAACAGGCCCTGCCCCCTAGATTAAGAAGGATATCTTATAATAATAGCTAATATTTATGAGACATCTATTACGTGCTGGGTATCATTCTGTTTTATCTGTGTTCACTCATTTCATTGTCACAGTGCTTGGCAATAATAATGCTTTATTATCAACAATATACGCCCTCTCAGAGTACTCATTTACAAATGCAAAACCAAGGCAGAAAGAGGTTAGGTAACTTGCCCTATTAGGTGCCAGTCAGGATCAGAATCCAGGTAGACTGGCTCTGAACCTGAGCTTTCAGCCACCAGGCTCTACCCCTCCCTCTCCACAGGTGAGTGTATACCATGAGTTAATAAGCTAAACAGCTGGACAAGAACAGTCAGCAACCCAGGCTCCCCACCTGAGGGTGTGGCAGGTTGACTTCCTGCTTTTTGCCTCAATTTCCTCCTCCATAAAGGGGGTTAATAATTCCTGTGTGGCCATCCTTCCTCCCAAGACTATGCTGAGGATTGTGTGGATGGTGAATATGAATTAGTCACGAATTCAAGGGCCAGGGGACTGCCCTAGGTGGGAGAGAGGCTTCCCCAAGCTCTTAGGTCAGCTTAACATCCCATCACCTGCTATTGGGGTGGCTCCATACAGAACAGGGACCTGAGGCTCAGAGGTACCTCACCCAGGTTGTGAGGCACAGGTTATCTAGGAGAGAAGGGGCTCAGCAGAGGCACAGAAGCGTCAGAGACAGTAGGGCTCCCCTCTGTTTTACAATGAAACCCTTTCGTTATAGAAGCAACAAGAAATGTCTGGAGAAGCACAGTCAGGACTGGAACCTGGGCGGATGTGCTCGGTGCCTGCGCTCTTAACCTTTATACAATGAACTCTATAAACTCTAAACACTCTATCAGCTTGAAACACTGTAGCACTCTAAACGAGGCTATCATATATTTGGGTGAAGGCTGAGCGCACAGGTGACTCCTTGGTGGCCCCTTGCAGACATCATGGGGAGATGGGAGGTGTTAAGCCTGGGGCTTGGGAGCAGGCCGCAGGGAGTCCAATGATCTGCCCCCACTCATAGCCCCTGCCCCAGCCACAGCCACTCTGAATGGGCCCAAGAATGCAGGCTGGTGGCCATGGGTGGAGAGATATGCTTGTGGAACTTTGGGCTCACTCAGGGCCTAGAACAGGGATGGGCAAACTTTTTGACTCGAGGGCCACAATGGGTTCTTAAACTGGATCGGAGGGCCGGAACAAAAGCATGGATGGAGTGTTTGTGTGAACTAATATAAATTCAAAGTAAACATCATTACAGAAAAGGGTACGGTCTTTTTTTTCAATAGTTTTATTCATTTCAAACGGGCCGGATCCAGCCCGCGGGCCGTAGTTTGCCCACGGCTGGCCGAAAATCAACTTAGAGGCCAATGTTATTGCCCAGTTTCCATCCCATCAATTGGTGTGTGGAACCTAGAGGCTCCTGGAGAGACATAGGAACATTGATAAGAAAGCAGGGCTCCTGGAACAAAAGGCATGGAGACTCCAGCCTGTTCCAACGAGTGTCACAATTACCGAAGCATAGCTGGTGGCCTAGAGAAGTCCTGACCAAGGCCAGATGATGAGGATGAATGGGCAGGAGGGCCCCTGAGGAAGAACTGACCAGGAAGGAGGATGATGGCACCAGCAGGCTGGCATCTGGATAGACAAGGATGGGAGAGGACCTGGGCCAGGTCATAGTAGGGTCTGGGCACTGCTGGGTCTTTCTTACAAATCTAAACATTAACCCATCCTATAAACCAGCAAGTCTAGTCTTAGGTATTTACCCAAGACAAATAAACACTTATGACCTCAAAAAGAATGGTGTTTTTGCTTTTTTAAAATTGACAGCAATTTTATTCACACGTATTCAGAAACCAGAAACATCCCAAATGTCCATCGTCAGGGGAATGGACAAGCAGAGGGTGGTACATCCTTATAATGTGAAGTGCTCAGCAAAAAGAGAGACAAACACTAACATATGCAACAACATGGGGCTGACTGAAAGAGATCTTTGTCTTCTGCAGTATGACTCAATTTCCATGGTGTTCTAGAGCAGACAAAACTAAGTTCTGGTGGAAAATATTCAAACAGTGTTTGCAGGTGGAGGCAGGGAGAGGTCGGGAGGGAAGCTGCTGGTGGGAAGGTAATGTTTGAATTACACAGGTGGCTCAATTTGGCAAAATCCATAAAATAGAAGTATGCTTGATTATGTGAAAATTTACCTTAAAAGAACTAGAAACAAATATGGAACTCTGGTTAATGATATACATGTTGAAGTATTTCTGGGTAAAGCATATTGCTGTCTGCACCTTATTTTGAAATGCATCCCCAAAATAAGATGGGTAAACAGATGGATGCATGGATAGATATATGATAAAGCAACTAAGGCCGAATGTTCATTTTAGTGGGTATATATGTATTCGCTTTACAGTTTTTTTCCAATATTCTTGTGTGTCTGAACTTTTTCATAACAGAATGTTGTGGGAGAAAATATCTGGTGTAAGTTCTGTTTCTTGACTCGACCCAGACTGACACAGTGTATATGTGGGCATTGTAATTTATTCAAGGATTCTCCTATCGATTGACACTGAGGCGGACAGTGTTCACTGTTGCTAGCGAGACTGCCATCCTTACTTGTGCCTCTTTGTGCACATGTACGCGCATGTTCCTCCGACAAACACCCAGAAGTGGCTTTGCAGGGTGCGAGGGTCTCTAACACTTTGTAGGGGCCAGGGAAACCAGGCTCAGGGAGGGTGATGACTTACTCGGGCTCACACAGGAAGCCCGCGGTGGAGCTGGCCTGAGCTCCTGCTCCCATGCTCTTGCTATAAAAGGTAGAGTCCTTTCCTTGCTCCCGTGGCCTCCCATCCATGCCCATCTCTGCCTTAAAAAGAGACGGAAATGGTAGAGATAAGGCTCTGCCTTCCAAGAGTTCAGAGTTAGGTCCGGTGGACAGTAATCACCAGGGGGAAGGCCCAGAGGTGCCTTCTGTCACCTTCGACCTCACCAGGGCCTCCACACCAAATCAGAGGCACAGCAGGAGAAGCAGGTGGGCAGAGAGAGGAGGCTGCACCTTTCCCAACGCGCACATCCTGGCCAGTGACCACGAACAACACGTCTCCAGTAACTGGGCTCATGGAGATGACACAGCCGTTCTAGGCAGGAAGCTGTGACTCAGGTCTGGAAGGACCATCTGCTACCCAGGGATGAGGTGCTCAGAGAATATCTCTCCACAGACTTCTGGGCCTGCCAGGCGGGCAGCGGATGCACAAAGCCAGCCAGAGCCAGGCAGGCCGGGGCTCCCCTCTCATCTTAGCAGTGTCTTTGCGGATCTTAGGACACGAAAGGTCTGTAAGTAACAGGGAACTGTGCAGAGGAGGACAGGGAGGGCCAAGGTGGCCCCAGGACCTTCACCTGGACACCTGCATGCATGTTAATGCTGTTCACCTTCTGGAACCTGTGTTTGGGATGGAGAACAATGACGGATCCCTTTTTAGACATAATGAGTGTCAGAGGGGAGTTCTTGATGACTGAGAATAATGGTTTTTTAGTGCCAAAAAAATGTAACAAATATTAAAAACCCATTTTTCCTAAGTCTTTAAGTTTAATTTCAAATTTTATTAGCCTAATTGTATATCCAAATTCCCTTAAACAGTGTCATTTACAATTTATTTTTATTAGCTTCCTTTAAGCATTTTGAAGTATATTTGTAAATTTGATGCATCCTTTCTCGTTCACAGCACTTTACATGCCTGACCTAATAAGTTTTTACTTTCCAAGCACTTAAATTACTCTTGTAAATTTAATAAGTCAAAATCATAAATATGGTGAATCTCAGCTCTCATAAACATTCCAATACTGTTTATAAAACTAATCAAATTCTCTTACAATTTTTAATTTAAAATCACAAGTCTAAACTCAATTACTCAATTACACATTTACAATGTAATCACAGATTTGCCAAATTCTCTTAACACATCACAAACCCTGGAAATACCAACTATGTACAGATCATTGCTAAACTTAATACAAACATATTAATATTATGCATTTAACTTGTTTCATTATTTCTGTATTAATTTATACCTTCCAGGGGTTAAAAAAGACCATTTTTCACTAAGGGAATTACTTTCTCATCCCAAGTGAACCGAGGTCCGCTCTCATTTCATGTGAGCTGAGCTGCCTGGTCCGTCATTCATGGCCACGCTCTAGTTGCCATCTCAGAGGGCAGCAGTTACTTATTGTCCAGGGGTTGTGGCTGGCACTGGAGACTTAGAAGCATAATTATCCTGGGTGGTTCCTGTTAAGTACTTTTCAATGTGATATCAGGGTATCCCAAGCCCAAACTTTTCAAATCGAGTTGGACTCACAACCCAGGCCCTTTAGGTGCACGTTACCATTACCTATATTACTTATCTGATAATAGTCTGCAACACACAGGCCTGCCCCGCCACCATGTTGCATCTCGTTTCATCCAATGAACCACTTTGTTCAATACCTAATTGAATTCTTATTCTTTTCCTATTTTTCCTTTATGACAGGGACACCACTTGTAATAAAATTTAAAATAATGCCCAACTGCCCAGCCAGCGTAGCTCAGCAGTTGAGTATTGAGATATGAACCAGGAGGTCACGGTTTGATTCCTGGTCAGGGCACATGTCTGGGTTGCAGGCTTGATCCCCAGTAGGGGGTGTGCAAGAGGCAGCCGATCAATGATTCTCTGTCATCATTGATGTTTCTATCTCTCTCTCCCTCTTCCTTCCTCTCAGAAATCAATAAAAATATTTAAAAAATAATAAAATAATGCCCAGTTGGAGTCCATGTGATTCCATGCTTTTGCCTGGCAATATGGCCAGTAAACTAAATTAATTTTCATGGCATGGCATTGAAGGTAGGACAAACCAATGGAGATGTTGTGATGGCTGGAGAGGTTCCTTTAAGAAAACCTTTGAGGGAGCCACTGTTGACTGACAGCCTCCATTCATCTTACCACCTTTGAATCCATCACAGCATCACGCCGAGGCCATGCTTTCCCAGGGCTGCTCCCAACCAAAGACTGAGCACAGCCAGGATATGGTGCTGGCCCCTTCCTGCTCATCGTGGGACACCTCTAACCTTTGCTTGGGAACTCCCCATCGTGTTGGCCAAGACCTTCTAAGAGCTGCATTGGAGTCTGACGCTTTTCCTTCCCTCTTTCCCTCCCTCCTTCCTTAGATGTCAGACCTGCATCGTTGTCTGAAGCTTCTGCCTCTTCTCTGCTCCATCCCCGCCTTTGTCCTTCACGGGTGTTTCTCCTAATACATTTCACATATGTACAGCTGTACGTATGTATGTATGTATGTATGTACGTATATACGCATGTCTAACCCTATCTTGGTGTCTGCTTCTCGGAGGGCTCTAACAGAGGTGGGATATGAGGAAGCAGGCTGTGAGATGATGGGGCGTGGGATCTGGCTCACTCACTGCACAGCTATGCCACGGAAGATACTGTCCCAAGTGGAATGTGGGGCACTGATAGTTCTTGGCACAAGGTGGCGGCCCAACAGATGAAGATTTCACAAGTGGTGACCTGGTGGGATGTCCCAGTGGAATATAACAGCCTTGGTATAATGATACCTGCATTTTAAGAACAGAGAGGAAATAGTGCCATCAAGGACAATGGAATTAGCTAATTTTACTAAAATGTGACACCCCCCGCCCCCAGGGGTATAATGAGAAACTGAGGGCAGTTAACACATAGTTATAGGTTAAGTGTTTCTGTCTTTCCTTCCTTTTCCACTCTCTAAAAATCAATGGAAAAATATCCTCAGGCGAGGATTTAAATAAATAAATAAATAAATAAATAAATAAATACAATACAATACAATACAATACAATACAATACAATACAATACAATTACCATCAGAGAAGCTATAACATTTTGGACAGTGACTGATTGACTGTGTGTCCTTGGTCCATGCTGCTCGGGTTCAGTCTTACTCAAGGACAAAGCCTTTTCTTGTACCTTCTCCCCTATATCTTAAGGACCCCCCCTTTCCACCAAATCTTGTTTTGAGCTCTCAAGAAATCTGGAATCAGTTAATTTCATAAATTCTCTACCCAAGTATGACCTAATTTTACTGTATTGTGTGGAGCAATTTTGTTTCCATTCATCCATCACAACCTCCTCACCACTGTCTCCCACTCCCCAAAACCAAGTCCCGGGCCTTGCCTTTAGATAACAAAGGTCCATTAGTGTGTTTTCCAAAAACAAAGCAATCATCCACTAAGGTGGACTTAGCTTTCATCTCTGAAATGCAATGACCCTGGCAAGCAGCTTTTAGAATAATAAATGTAATCCCTACCATACATGGCCAACTAGATCCTCGCCAGAGTTCTATGCACAGAGACTCTAGCATCAAGCCAAACACTTCAATGGCTGGAAAACGGTTTGATTAAACCGAAAGCATCAGACACATGTGGCTATTATTGTCTTCACTCTTATTATCCTGTCCACAGAAAATGATTCCACCAGCACGGGAGTGGCAAACTCAACTGTCTTCAGAGACCAGACCCGTGCCAAAAGGGACCAGGTGTAGGAAAACAGGGAATGCTGGAGACGGGGCCAAACTGAAACTTACTTCCCATCTAAACTATATCCCTACATAAAAGTGTGCTTGTTAAATAAAGCACATCCACGAGACATGCAACTCTCAGGCCATCAGCTTATAATCTCTGTATCTGTCCTTGTCACTCACTTCAAGCTCGTTCAAGTACAGGGCTATGAAGGGCGACCTCCTGAGGACGCACCCTTACACTCCCTGCATTCAATCTCTTCATTGTAAAGACCAGCAAACTGAACACTGGGTCAAGAAAGGGACCACTACATCCAAGCTGCTGAGCTAAACTGGGATTCGAACCCAGTTCATCCTAAGTCCCAACCCAGTGCTCTCCACCCCCTGCATCCACCTGATGGGGTTCTGAACAGGACGATGCTAAGGCCGGCAAAATGAAGCCTGTAGCTGCTCATTCTGACTGCATCACTTAATTCACTCACCAATTGGCTGAGAGAATGAAAAAATAAGTGAGCTGGCATTACGAGGAAGCTCCCAGCTGCCTCCAGCCACCAGAGCTGCCCTATATTTGAAGGTCAGACATCAGAGCCAGAGCTTCCCGTGTGGAATTTAACCAGTGGGGCCCACATGGCTGCAGGCAGGCAGACGGAGGAAGGGAGAAGGGATACTTACAGACTCAGGATCCTGGGTGCTCAGAGCAGTGTAGCCACCTCCCCACCCTCCCATGTGGGGCTTGGATAATTTAAATATCACAGCCACAGGAGCCAGACACACGTTTCAATGTCACCCCAATTAGGGGGCTGGCGAGGTTGGATGGGCCCTCGAGGGAAGCACTGGGACGCCTGCTAGATGAGAGAGCGAGGGCCCCATAGACACCTTCTTCTAAGGAAAAAGGGGTCCAGCTGTGCTTTGGAGTCTTGAGCAAAGTCCCATTCTTCTGTTGGCCGCTGCTGAAATGGGCTGATGGGCTCCTCTCTGCGCATGTCGGACAGTGTTCTCATGAGGAACACGAGCCATAACGAAGGAGGAAGTACCTCGAGTCATACAGCAGGGAAGGATTCGGTCTGTTACTACTAAGGGTCCATAAGGTAGAAATTGAATGAGACCGGCTAATAGAGATCTTTCCTAAGGAGTAAGGTGCTGGGACGGTCCGTGGTTACTGTCACTGGCATCCAAAGAGCCCTGTTCCAGGGGACGCTCTCCTGGGGCCCCAGAGGCCGAGTGAGAACTGTGGAGTGGCAGGCAGTTTGGGGCAGCAAAGGAGGAAGCCTTTTGTAACGGAGCTGTACAAAGGTAGGAGAGACTGCCCGGGAGGCAGTGAGCTCCCCATGGCTGGCTGGGTCCAAGCTCGGGCTGGGTGAGCATGTGCTTGAGGGCACCCAGCCTCTGACGGCAGGAAATTTGCACCAGGTCCCTTCAGGCCTCGTGCTCTGGATTTCAGATTTGGTTGGGAGGCAGGGGCGTGGGTGGTAAAGGAGATGAAGTTCCAGGCCAGGCTCTACCCCAGCTTGCTGGACAGTGCCCAGCCCTGCGCCCTCACCCCCTATGGGGCTACGCAGCCGAAGAGGAATGGCAAGGCTGGGCCAGTGCATCTGGGTCTCTTCAGTTGCAGATGACTTTCAGGCAGCCTCTATGGAAGGCATATCTGAAGACTGGGGCAGAGTTGCTTCTTCTTTCCTTCCTTCCCCGGGACCTTGGTGGTCCCTTCTTGCAAAGTGGGGTTTGGAGAAGCACAGTTTGGAAGCCATGCTTTGGAGACTGAGGACCCTTGAGCCTTGGCATCCATGAGCTTTCCACAGCATTAGGATTGGTTCCCGGATCAACTGCAAAGACAGAGCCCCCTCTTCACAGAGTCTCAGTTTTGTCACCTAGACGCAGCCCTCTCAGGGCCCTGGCCCCTGTTCCTGCCCCATCCCTACCCCTTCTGCCCCCAAACCAAAGGTGGGAGTGTAGATTTGCACAGGAAATGGCTTGATTAACATCTGGGCTCGGTCAGGGCTGTGGGATGAGAGGGGACTGTCAGAATTGTGAAAACATGGCCGGGTCCTTGGGGAAATCAGCCCAATTTGATATCCCAAGCTTGCAAATAGTCTGTGGAGAGCCAGAGCCCTGTGACTCCCAAGTTGCCTTAACCATCCTGCTGGCAGCGCAGACAGCAGCCCATCTCGGGGGTGGGGAGTAGGAGATGCAAATCAGCGGTACTGCAAGCTCAGTCCCTCTGGTGCACGTTTTAATACCTAGGTTATAACTCCCATTTGGCAGGCAATCTTCAGAAAAGTGGAGGCACTTAATTACCTCAATCGCCTGTGAATGTGGATTCACTTGTTCGCGTATCCATTTCCCCCTCTGTGAGCTCCTAGAATAGAGGGACGGGGCTATCTCTAAGGTAGATGCTGGGGGGCGCTCCATCAGAGGCCTTTTGCTGGTTCTGTGCCTCTTCTCCCTGCCTCCTGCGTTCTCTTGCTTGCAGTGGTCTACACCTGTGACTCTCCAGCGGCTGCCCCAGGCTACTGGAAACTTCCCACCATTGCAGACAGACTGCAGTGACTGGAACTCAGCTTCTCCTTAGCTAACGACTTGCAGGTGCAGGAGTGTGGAGCCCGGCTCCCTGGTCTTGAGACAGGACAACCCTGAGGCGTGACTTATACTCCAGAGCATCTCCTTCTCAATAAATCAACTGTATGTGAATCGTCTCAGGGACTCCTGCTGTGTCCCCAGCACCTAGGACAGGGCCTGATGTAAGAACTCGATTACCATGGGGCTAGCCAACAAATGAAGCTATGGAAATAACTCTAGAGATGAGTCCAACTCCTCAGCCCAGAGAGGAAGATGCTGAGGCCCAGAGAGGGAAGGCACTTGTCCCCAAGGACTCACAGGGAGGCAGAGGTGAAGCCTGAGCTACAACCCCAATTCCCTGATTCCCAGGTCAGTGGTCTCCCCACTGCTGAGCTGTCCCTCCCCAGTAAGCCTGTTATTACGAAGCAGAGTGTTCAGAGCCTCAGGAGGTGAGAGCAAACCGTGGTGAGGGCTTAAAGATGGGAAGAATGTCTGCCAGAGTGAGGAGGAGGGTGTAGGGTAGGGCTTCTGGGAGGAGGGAGCACTTGAGCTGGGCCTGGAAGGATGAGCAGTAAGTGGGGTCCGATGGGATAATGGCATTCCTGGCAGAGGCAACTGCCCGAGCCAAGGCGAAGCAGCTGTAGAGTGTAGATTATGTTTGGGGAGCAGAGAAGAGTGAGCTCATCAGAGACAGCTGAGGTCTGAAGAGACATTCCAGTGAGAAGAGCTCTGTTATCATCATAGCTAACCAATGGGATGAGTGCCGGACACTGGAAAGGGTGGCATGTGCAGGTGGGAGGCCTTCCTGCCTTTCCAGTGGGTCCATAGGGTTAATAGGAAGCCCTATCCCCAGAGGCTCCCTGTTTCCCAAATATCTTCCTGGGATTGTCCTTACTATTGCAAAGGCTGAATGGGAGGGCTCTGGGCACAGTGGCCTCACAGGGGATTGGAATTTCTGAGCACCCAGAGACCTCCGGGCTAGACCTGAGCCTAGTGAGTGGGACTGGGGGCGGGGGGTGGGGGGGGCAGGGAAGACTGGCAGGGCTCCCAGAAGAGATAAGAAGCTTGGCTAAATCAATTCTCTATATCTCTGATCTTCTCTCCACACCAGGCTGCCTCAATATATCAATCTGTATCATAGGAGCACAAACTGAGACCATTTTGTCTGGCATTCAGATCCAGTGACCTGCTCTGTATTTTAGCTGTAGTTCTCAAAAGTCTTCTTTTAAAAATAGGCCAACATTGGGCTAAATTCAGCAATACCAAGTTTCCTGGTTATAACTCCATGGGCAAAGGACTGTGAAGCTACTGAAAACAGAGGAGAAGAGAGATCCTTGTCCTCCTTAAGGAGTCTAGAAAATGGCGAAGGACAAAAAGACATCCGTTCTGATGGAGGGTTATGGACTAATGGCTCATGGGTAGAGGTAGACTGATTTGGGTGACTCAGAGAGACACAGAGTTTTACCCAGACTCTCACACCAGATTAGGGGCAGGGCTGTGGAAGGATCCAGAAATCCTATCTCCCAGGCTAGGGTCCTTTCATTTTGCAGTCAGATTGTTATAGCTGACCTTTAAGGCCTCTTGTTTTGGACCCCCCAGCCCTCGCCCCCGCAGATCTGTGGGGTTACATAAGTTCAGAAGTTTCATAAGTTACGTAAGTTCAGGGGTACATGCCGCACACATTCCTGGGGACTTCCTGGGCTGAAACAAAGCTTCTAATATTTCCCCTAGCGGAGCAGGTAGTTTCCGTCAGTCCTTTCCTTGCCTGTATGTGTGTGCTGCTCCAAACACCGGGAGATACTCTGTGTCCCCCTTCCCCCTGGACTGGACCTTGTGATTTACTTTGACCAATCGAATATGGCAGGAGTGATGTTTTGAGACGTCCTAACACAGGCTTAAGAGGATGAGAAGCTTCCTCTCTCCCTCTTGAAATCCAGCTGTCATGTAAGAAGTCCAGTTACTCTGAGACCGCCATGCAGTGAGGAAGCCCAAGCTAACCCCGTGGAGAGGTCATGTGGAGGACCACGAAGGTACCGGGCACCTGAGTGAGTCTTCTCGGAATTTGAAGCCCATTCTAGCCATCAGCTGAGTGCAGCCAAGTGGATAACCTCAGCTGATGCCATGGGAGGTAGAAGAATCACCCAGAGGGCTCAACAAACTCACAGAATCAGAAGAAATAGTTCTGTGTGGTTTTTTAAAAATATTACTACATTTTGTGTTTGTTTTTTTCAACGATAGATAAGCAAAAGACCTAGATTCAGATGTTTTCTTCTGACCTTGAGTTTTTAGCAGCTTAGTGAAAAGGCGATAGGGGCAATTTTGTGGAGCCCGGAGGAATCTGCCAGGTTTGTGCCCTTTCCCCCGGCCACACCTGATCTGTACTGCCTCCGGACTCATCCCTGTGGGGTCACTGCAGGGCCGTCCATCTGACTTTGGAGCCTGCTGCCTGAGAGGATAGAGCTAGTTGGTGAAAAGTGGCAAAGGGCAGGTAAGGAGGCTGGAGAGGCCAAGGCCGGTTTGGCTCAGTGGATAGAGCGTCGGCCTGCGGACTGAGGGGTCCCAGGTTCGATTCCGGTCAAGGGCATGTGCCTGGGTTGCGGGCACATCCCCAGTGGGAGATGTGCAGGAGGCGGCTGATCGATGTATCTCTCTCATCGATGTTTCTGACTCTCTGTCTCCCTTCCTCTCTGTAAAAAATCAATAAAATATATTTAAAAAAAAAAAAAAGGAGGCTGGAGAGGACCCTCTTAACCCATCGTTAGGATGAAGGTCACTGATTCCACAACTTTTACCCACATCAGGCTTCCTTCAGGGCGCTGGGGAAGGGGATGAGTCAGAACAGGTCCCTGGAATTTGGACTCAGAGGAGAGGCCGGGTTTTCCGGCTCCAGCTCCATCACTGACCACCTTGTGAGCTTGCAGGCATCCCTGCGCTTCTATGAGCCTCAGAACTTGGTCAGAGAATGCTCCTTGAGTTCTGGGTCTCAGGCCCTGTTCCAGGCCCGATCTCCGCCTGGAGGGAACTCCTCTGCCAAGGGGGAGACACACCAGAGATGGTCTAGTTCAGTATCGTGCAGTGGGGCTGGGTTCTGCGGTGAAAAGAGGGCTGGCCAGACTTGTTCTAAGTGGGGACCGTCGGTGATGGGGATGTGAGGTTGTGGAACCACCGTGCTCTAGTTTCCAATGAAATCCTGAGTCCCACTGTGGCAGCCACCTGGCTACTCAGTAGGCTTTAGGCTGGAGAAGATAAAACATTAGATTAGTGGTTCTCAGGTTGTGGTCCCCAGTCCAGCGTGTCATCAGTACCTGGGACTTGTTAGAAAAGTAAATTTCCAGTCGCCCACCCCCAGCCACTCTGGAGGTTAAGCCCAGCATTCTGTGGCAGATCTGGTTTTTACAAGCCCTCCAGGTGACTCTGTTGGCTGGTAGAATTTGAAAACCACACTGTGTCAGATGACAATTGTCTACTGGCTTGGGGATTTGGCAATCAGTATTTGGTATTTGCAGTTTGTATTAGGCAATCACGTGTTATTGATTAGTTCAATGGATTCTGGAGTTTGTTGTATTTTACTATCTACTGCTTTATTTATTGGCCTAACTATTATTGACTTCTGGTCCCATAGCATACCCCACTGCCTGGTTCCAAACATAAGTTGTTTTGAGCACCTAATATCAGCTGAGGCAAGGTCCTTACCCTTTACTGGCCTCAGTTTTCTCACCTGTGAAATGAGCTGGGGGAGTTGGAGTGAAAGAGCTTGAATACTGGTTCTGGGTGCTGGTGACTGTTCTCAGGGGGATTATGAGCTAGTCACGTTTCCTGGCTGGCAGGGGCAGAACCCAGAAAGGAAGGCACAGGGCAGGGGAGGAACTCAAGCAGGAGAATGTGGGGCCTAAACGTCAGCTCTGCCACGCGACCAGGACAAGCCCTGTGCTGAGAGCACCCAGGAGACACAGAACTGCATTCCAACAGGGCTGGAGATGCTTCAGTTCCCCTACGATTTCCACCAGCCCACAAAGCCACCCTAAATAAATACAGTCTAATAAAAACAGTGAGCAAGTTGTACAAACACAGCTTCCAGACATGGCTCCTAGTACTACCTTCCCTCTTTCTCCCAAACACAGTGTTGCCCTGACGTCTTCCAAAAGAAATAGGAGTTGCTACTTCTGAGGGATCATGACAGCTCTGGGAAGCAGTGGAGTTTTTAGCATAGGGTGTGGTGTGAGCAGAGGCTCGGAGGCCAGTGTGGGCAGGGCACACCTGGTGGGGGGACGGTGAGAAGACCACTGTGGCTGGCACACGGGGCATGTGAAGAGGCTGGAAAAAGGCTGAAGACCTCAAATGCTAGGGCATAGGTTTTAAATTTATGTTCTCAGCCAGTTTTTGCCCTACCTTCCTTAGCAGCCAAATCCTTTTGGGAAAGGATGTCTTATGTTAATGTCTTATTATAAAACAGACAGTAATGGCTAAGAGTTAGCAATTATGTTCTATGTGCCTTACATGGATGGATTCCCTAAATTCTTACAACATCCCTCCTCGGCAGACAGAATTGCCATACGTGATTTACTTTGTAAGAAGGCGAATCAGGCTTTGAACCCAGACATCCCGGTGTCAGAGCCCGCTGTGCTCAAGCACTGTGCTGTATTCCACTCACTACCTTTGTTTTGGAGTGGGGCTGAGGGTTGGCAATCTGCTTGCTCAGTCTCATCCTCCTCCCACAATGGGCCGCCAGGCTCCCCCATGTGACCCAGGGAAAAGAGGCTGAAACCGCTGTTCTGATCTGCCCCAGGACTTTGAAAGAGGGAACGTAGTCACAGTCTAGCACTCTGTGGAGAGGTTGGGAGGGAGAGGGAGCCCTGCAGCCTCCCACTGGGACCAGGCAGAGGCAGGAGACAGCTGGGGCTGAGTCTTCTGGCCCCTGCAGCTGGAGTCAGGGGATCCTGCTTCGCAGCCCAGCCCTGTCGCTGACTGTGGTCCTGAACCAACAAGCCTCTGTCCTCCCTGGGGTCTGTTTCCTGATTGTACCACCACAGGGCTGGACTAGGTTAGCAGTTTCCAACCACTTCTGACAAGAGTGACATTAGCATAATTGTTTTTGTTCAAATGTATGAGCACTACTTATTACAAAGTCAACCAATGACAATAATGAGCCTATTTCGATAACCCAAATAATTTGAAATTGGACATTATAAATAATAGTGGCAATCCAGTATCAGCATCAATATCCAATTTATTTCAGTATTTAGATTTGGTTTCACTGTATTATTAGAACCCTGCTCCACCCTGAAAAGTAGTTGCAAATGGGAATAGAGTTTCAAAATACTTAACTTCCCATCTCAGAATTCTCCAATTAAACTGATCCAGGAACTTCAAGAAGGATAATAGGCCATTATTTTGTTTCAGGGTTGAATTATTAATAATACCTAAGCCCTGCTCCCATTCCTTAAATTGTGAGTATTAAATTTGGAAGAAGATGATGAGTAGGATTTTTTGTTTAAATATTCATTGTTTGGCAGAAAAATAGGTTTCCAATGTAGCATGAAGGATGTTCAGGGTTGTCATTTAAGAAAATCTCACGCCTCAGCACCAATCTCTGACAGCTCTTCACTCAGAGTTCCTGAAGAGTCAAATTTATTTTGTTTTGCATGTTCAGTCCAAGTTTTAAGAATTCAATTAGATTCTAAACACATTACCTAGAATTGTAAGCAGGGTAACCGTGGGATCCCACACTGCTACACTGAGCCCATTGGAAGTCAGTCAAGGAGGGCCCAAACTTACATCGAGCAGTGAAAAAGGGTTTTTCTGAAATGATAGTATCAAGACTGCTGGCACTTTTGATTAGTTCAATGGATTCTGGAGTTTGTTGTACAGTAAGTCAAGGCCCCACTGTATTTCACTATCTCCTGCTTGAGTTATTGGTCCAACTACTTTTGGAGAACAGTTGCCCAGCCCTTCTGTTGTGTCAGGTGCGGGCCTCCAATGGTGCCAGGCATTTGAGTGCTGCACACGGGACACCTAGAAGCGGGCACACAGGACGATGTGACAAGGTGGGCATCATAGATAAGGCAGGTGAGCAACCTTCCCAAGCAGCGGTGTGTCTGCTCCGAATCCACAGAGAGGCCCAGGCCCGCCTCGGCAGCTTTATCCCGAAGTCAGTGCTAAAGTCACGCTGTGCAGCAGGTTGGCAGGCCCTGTGGGCTAAAATTTGGGGGTATGCATAGCATTTTTGCTTCAAGATTTCAGATCATTAAAAACATATATTTAGACAATGCTTGGTAAAGTTATTAAGGGTCTTCTTTGGATCTTTGGAAGCTCCAAACATTTCAGTTTGGAAACCATAAGCCCAGGCCATCTCTCAGGAACCTTCCCAAGTGGACATCCGCAGGGCCATCCAGCCCTCACTGGGCACCACATTGGCAATGATTGATTCTGTTGTACCTTCCCATCCCCCACCCCCGCATCTTTCCAGAAGTGGAAAACCAAGCCTTCCTGGTCTCCCCACCCCCGGCCTGTGGGATTCCCTTCTAGGAAAGTCATTACTGCCTCTCTTGGTCGTCTGCCAGCTCTAAAGTGTCTTTTTAATTGCATCTAATTTGGCCTCATCTCATTAAATCCTTAATTTAAACCGGAGCGATCCCTCCAGCTCTGGCTGCCTAATGACAAAGGGGCCTGCACGCCCTTCCCCCTTCAGCATGGCTCCCCAGTCTGGGCTGCTCTCATTTCCAGGTGGTCTCTCCGGGAGGCTTCTGACAAGTGGCTGTTGTCCTCGCCACGCTGAGTGTGGAGCTGAGCCAAGAGGGCTTCCCGGGAGCAGTAATTACTAGTAGAGGCTCAACCCTCCACCCCACCGGCTCCCAGCCCAAAGTTGCTGCTGCAGTAGCATCCAGTTCTAGTGGTGCAGGACTGGGGGCAAATGAGGAGAAGACGCTGAGATTAAACAATAATAAACACATGATAATGATAGTAACCACTACAGAGTGCGGGACATCATGCTTTAGAAACGTCACTCACCAGGGAAGGTGTCACTGGCTTATGGTCTTCTCATCTCACTCAGCCCAATCTCACCTCCTGCCAGGCTCACTCTTGGTCATTCCTCTGCAGCCACCTAGTCATCTCAGTGCCCTTCGAACATGCACACTTCTGCCCCAGGGCCTTTGCACTTGCTCTCTCTGTGTGGAATACTCTTCCCCTACATGTTTATCTGGCTTACTTCCTCTTTCCATCAGATGCCAGCTTCAGCCTCTCTTTAGAGAAACTTCTCTTGATCTCTGCCATTACCCCTTCTACACATTCACTCTGTTTTGTTTTGTTGCTATTTTTGGTTTGTTTGTGATTGCTAGTAGCACTTATCACCAGCTCTTACTAAATTATACATTCATCTTTATAAATGAAGCACAATGAAGAGCAGAGAATGTTTCTGTCCTCTTTACTGCTCTATGCCTTGTACCTGGAACAATGTCTGGCACATGCTAGGTCTTCAAGTTGGATTTGATGCTTGACCCCATCATGGCAATGTCTAACCATTTCAGTAGGATAAGCACATTCCAACACTTCTCAACTCCAGTGGTTGCCAGGATTTAGATCTCTCCTCAACTTTCTCTGAATTGACTCTACCAACGAGAGAGGCCAGCAGAATACTTTCCTGGGGATGGCACCCAAGCGTGCAGCCTAGGGATCTCAGGGTCAGGGTTGACGCTTGTTGCATTAATGTGGACCTGGAGGAGCTGGTTGCTATAAAAACAGATATTGCTTCTCAGATTCCTGCCACCGAGTGGGCTTCCGTGGCTGCTTTGAGCTCTCTGCTCTGCTGGGATCTGAGAGGGAGGCACCAGGGCGGAGTGCGAATAGATTGGGCTTCTGAATCAGTCTCACTTGGGCAAGACTCCTCCCCTCTCAGAGCCCCCGTTTCCTCCTCTGTGAAACCATCACACATACTTTGCAGGGCCGTGGGGATGCAGCTGTGAGATGATGTACATAATGGGCTGACACCCAGTAACTTCAACAAATTCCATGCCCATTCTTGGTTTTTATAAAACCTCAAGAAACCTGGAGACTGGTTTTATAAAACTCAGTAATTCCTTTGAATTTAATCCTGTCCAAAACTGTGATGGGTCTGAGCTTTCGCCCTACTTGCAAGCTAACAAGCTAGCCTGTCACAGCTACATGGGTACTAGCGGAAGACAGGAGACTCCTGGGTCAGACAAAAGTCATCATGAACTGTGGTGCAGCAAGCAGTATGAGCTTCATGCCTGCATCAGTTCCACTTGCTCCCAAGTCCCATGGGGATGGTCAGAGCAGCCCAGGTGGATGTTGCATGCATAATGAGTATGTGACAGCCCTAGCCCGTTTGACTCAGTGGATAGAGCATTAGCCTGCGGACTGAAGGGTCCCGGGTTCGGCTCTGGTCAAGGGCACATACCTTGGTTGCAGGCTCCTCCCTGGCCCAGGCCCTGGTCGGGGCGCATGTAGAAGGCAACCAATCAATGTGTTTCTCTTACATCGATTTCTCTCTGTCTTTCCCTCTCTCTAAAAATCAATGGAAAAATATCCTTGGGTGAGGATTTAAAAGAAAATAAAGAGCATGTGACAAAACTGAGGAACCCTGAGTTTAGGTAATTCAAATTTTTTACAATGGCCTACAAGCAAACCTATCTTCATCCCAGAGGGAGACATTATCTTTATTTCACTGGACAGGAAACAAACCTGTCCTCTGCCCTAGAGGGAGACATAATCTCTAGCTTCTAAGGCTGTTCCCTATACAAACATCCATGAATGTAGCTGTCAGTGCCTCTGCTCCTAAGCCATGCAGAAACATGAGAAATCCATGGAGCATTGTCTCCCCATAAGGCCATGTGTGGAAGAGGCCTAAGGAGTGGGCACTGTTGAGAAGAGGTGTGCTCTGGGTGGGAGGGACTCCTTGCATCTCTCGTTCTTTTCAGGCTGTGTTGGGTGACTCTGTGGCATGAACTGTGGGCCTCCTCACCCCCAGACTCACCCACCGTGGGAACACCAGGTGTGGCCTGTCATGTGTCCCCACTCCGATAATTCCATCTGTGGGCATGTGTTGGGAGGCACTGAAGATGCAGAGAGCCTCTGAACAAAGAGGAAAGGACCCAGCTCCTGCACAGTTCGTGGAGCAGGCATTTAATGAGCACTGATCATGTGCCCAGGCCTGACCTGAGTCTGGGGATAGAAATTTTCTCTTTTTCTTTTTAAAAATATATTCTTACTGATTTCAGAGAGGAAAGAGAGAGATAGAAACATCAGAGAAAGAGTAATTGATCAGCTGCCTCCTGCAGGCCTCCTACTGGAGGCTGAAACCACAACCCGGGCACATGTCCTGACCGGGAATGGAACCTTGACTTCCTGGTGGGATAGAAATTAATCAGACCAGGCCCCTGCCTGGTGGCACTCTTAGGCTGTTTGGGGAGATAGAAATTAGAGATGGGCATGACAACATGGGGTCCTAGGGACCACGGTAGAAGTAGATGAGGAGGAGGGCATTTAGAATTGAGTCTTGAAGGACAAATGGCCAGGCCATGAGAGGGGAGACAGAGCACAGGAGGGCACGATGGCATAAAGGGAGCAGGAAAGGGTTTTACCTTCAGCCTGCAGGGAATGTGTGCCCACTGAAGTGGGAGAGGGGGTAACATCAATTCTAGTTATTTTTCTTATTACTGAAGTGAAACATCCTATTGAGAACATTTATAAAAGATCTATTACAAAAGGAACAGAATACCAATCACCCACAATTCCTCACCCAGAGAAAACCACTGTGAATGCTTAGTGAATTTCTTTCTGGTCATTTTCATGTAGGCACCCAGTCACCCAGGCTGGAGCCCTGGAATGGCTTGTTCTTTTGCTGTCCTTCACACCAAGCATCTTCTTTCAAAAGCCTGAATCAGCAAGGCAAGTCTTGTTACTTTTTCTAACGCAGACTCAGCCTCCAGCTCTTCCCCACCCAGCCAGGACGCAGGGACAGTCGGGCTCAGGCATTTAGGAGAGTGAGGGAGCACCTCACCTCCCTGGACCCCCAAGATGCAGGGAGGGGGGAGAAGGGCTGTCCCTATGGGCCTAGTCACTGCCAGCTGCCCTGTGACCGCTCGCTCTGGATGTGGAAGCAGAGTTCAGCCTCCTTGCGGGCACTCAGCCATTCCCCTCTGAGGCAGGTCTGGATCCCATTCCTCTCTCAGAAGCCAGCTCCTCTCTCCCTTCCTCCCTTGAAGTACCCCTCAGGCAGCTCAGATTTTGGAAAACAAAGGCCAAGGAGGAACTGATGCCTGCTAGCAGCTCCTCTGGCAAGAGAGAGCAAAGGTTGGGTTCCTTCTCGGAACTGGGAGGGAAAAGTCAGAAGAAAACACAGGCAGATATCTAAATGCATTATCTGCCAGAAACATGCATATGTAATTTTTTAAAACCTAAAAACCACAAGCCTGTGCTCCTCCCAGTGACAGTGCAGAGTAGGCCCCCTTCCTTCCTGTGGGTGGATGAACACTCAGAAAATCCGTCATCCTCCCTAGATCCTCCCCCACTGGTGTGAGCAGGGCTGGGCTCTCCCTCCCTCCAGCTGATGAGAAGGCAGGTAATAAGGCGCTGGGCAGCAGCCTCGCGTTCACACTCATTGCTGGTAATTGGTCACCCTTTTCAAGAGCAGGTGGGTCCTGATACGGTAATTGGTAGGGGGCAGGGCAGTCCCCCAGGGAAGGGAAAGGTGTTAATTGCTCTTCCCCTCCCCCAGGTGGATCCCTATTAGGAAGGGAGCTTTAAGTTGAAAGACTTCTAGGAGAGGCCCCAGTGATGAAAATGGCAAAGGTTTCATGCTTCTCTCTGATACTCTGATGCTGGGCAATCCTGAGAAACCCCTGAGGTCTCCTCGTTGGTAAGTGGTAGAGCTGGGATTCGATACCAGGCCTACATACAAGACTCCAAAGCTTGTGTCTTGACCACCCTGGTGTCCTGTTTCTGGTCAAATGGATTGAAGGGAGGGATCTAACTTAGGTGATTCCTGTAGTCCTTTTCTTTTTTCTTTCTTTTTAAAAATAATATATTTTTATTGCAGAGAGGAAGAGAGAGGGAGAGAGAGATAGAAACATCAATGATGAGAGAGAATCATTGATTGGCTGCCTCCTGCACACCCCTTCTGGGGCTCGAGCCCACAACCTGGGCATGTGCCCTGATCGGGAATCAAACAGTGACCTTCTGGTTCATAGGTCAACACAGCCACGGGAGCCACCGAGGCCGGCATCCTTCCCCTTGAGCTCTGTAAAGCAGACAGCCTGGGGAAGCAGGCCAGGGTTGGGGGCTGAGTTCCTCTCAGCCTGTGCTTCTCCGGAGGAAGTGTTTGTCAGGGCATCATTCTCTCTTAATAACACTCCCCACCCAACACATTTTATTCGTTGGAAATTATCGTCAGTCCCAGGTTTCATCAGCCTGACCCACAGAGTAAGTGGAAACAGGTGGATTTCCCTCCAACAGCTGTCAGTCCTGGAGAGTATGAATTATACTCCCCTCAGAGGACCCGTGGGCCTTGGTTTGCTGAGCAATGGTGCTCTGTTCCTCAGGGGAGTACCAGCCAGGACTGGAGTGGGACAGCGGGCCCTGCCTTAGTCACTGTGGGGACAGTGACATGAGAACACGCATACCTGCATGCATGTGTGCAGCTCTCGGCACCCCTGAGACCATGGCCATCCTGAACAAAGGATGAGATGCCTCTCTTAGTTAAGGTTCAGCTCTGCTCTCCACCCAGTCACCCAAGCCAGAGTCCTGGGAGTTGTCTGAGCAGCTCCTTTCCTCCACATCCTCTACCCAATTCATCCCAGATGCCTGTACCAAACTCCACCTCCAAGATTCTGTCCCCACCAGTATCTTAGTCCAGGTCTCATCTTCTAGTCAAAATTTTCATAGCAGCCTCCCCACTGCTGCCCTTGATCTTGGTTTACCCCCTGCTATCAAGCCTCCCCCCCTCCCCTCCGACTCATAGACAGAATAATCTTACTAAATTCAAGTCTGTCTTAACCCCTTCTTTGGTTCCTCATCACCAAAGTATGGTCTTCCTCGTCCTAGCCTCTGCCTCTCATTCCTGTCTCCAAACATAACAGCACCAGCTCCCGTCTTTGCTGCCGTAGTTCCTATTCCCCAGAATGTACTTCTCTCTGCTCCAGAAGCCCACATCCTACTCATGCTTCAAGGACCACTCTTATGGAACCTTCGAGCCTCCTCGGGAAAAGTGGATTTCCAGGTCCCAATCCCTGAAACCTGTGAATATGTTACCTTAAATGGCAAAAGAGACTTTGCAGACGTGATTAAGGATATTGAGATGGTGAGAGGAGCTGTTATGGTAACCACTTTTATGAGTAGTTGGACCCACTCTAGTTTTCCAGGTGAGTCAATTACTCCTCATAAGGGTCCTTATAAGAAGTAGGCAGGAGTGTGAGAGACAAAATAGGGCTGTGACAACAGGTGCACAGGTCAAGTGATATGGGGCTCTGAGCCAAGGAAGCCTCAAGAAGCTGGAAAGGCAGTCTCTAGAACAGCGGTTCTCAACCTGTGGGTCGCGACCCCTCTGGGGGTTGAATGACCCTTTCACAGGGGTCACCTAAGACCATCGGAAAACACATGTATAATTACATATTGTTTTTGTGATTAATCACTATACTTTAATTATGTTCAATTTGTAACAGTGAAAATGCATCATGCATATCAGATATTTACATTATGATTCATAACAGTAGCAAAATTACAGTTATGAAGTAGCAACGAAAATAATTTTATGGTTGGGGGTCACCACAACATGAGGAACTGTATTAAAGGGTTGTGGCATTAGGAAGGTTGAGAACCACTGCTCTAGAAGCTGAAATATGCAAATAATTGAATTCTCCCCTACAACCTTTAGAAAGGACCATAGTCCTCCTAATACTTGACCTCAGCCCAGCGAGGCCCATGTTGGACTTCTGACCTCCAGAACTATAAGATCACATATTTGGGCCCTGCTGGCATGGCTCAGTGATTGAGCATCGATCTATGAACCAGAAGGTCATGTTTTGATTCTCGGTTGGGGCACATGCCTGGGGTTTCGGGCTCAATCCCTGGTGGGGGGTGTGTAGGAAGCAGCTGATTGATGATTCTCTCTCATCATTGGTGTTTCTCTCTCCCTCTCACCCTTCCTCTCTGAAATAAATTAAAAAATGTATTTTAAAAAAAGATCATATATTTGTATTGCTTTAAGTCACTAGGTCTATGGTGTTTTGTTACAGCAGCTACTGGGAACTAATACAATACCATATCAGAGGGGGTTGTTCATGTGTCTTTGAGTCCCTGGATACAAAGGACAAAGGACCAAGGCTGGGCTGGTCCTTCTTTGTGTCTCTAGCTCCCAATACAAGGTCTGTCACAGAGATGATGCTTAGCAAACATTGGATGAATGAATGAGAGAGTGAGCGAGTGAGACACTTCCTTCTCTGGCACTAGCAGACCCACTGTGGATATCAGGTCTTTGAGGCTTCTTGGCTGAAATGAAATGGAGTTGATTTTATTTCATATCCAGAAAACATGGTTCTCTGTGCTACTAACCCTGTTTCCTTTCCTGCCATATCCAAAAACATTAGTTATGTTGCCTCAAAGGCATCCTTCCTTCTCTGGCCGGGTGGTTCAGTTGGTTGGAGCATCATGCTGTGCACCAAAAGGTTACGGGTTCAATTCCCAGTCAGGGCACATGCCTAGGTTGCCAGTTCCATCAAGGTGGGATGGGAGGCAACCAGTTGATGTTTCTCTCTCACATCGATGTTTCTCTCTCTCTCTCTCTCTCTCTCTCTCTCTCTCTCTCTCTTTCTAAAATCAATAAACATATCCTCGGGTAAGGATTAAAAAAAAAGGCACCCACCCTTGGCTAGGAGATCACTCAGCATTGTTGCCTGGCTCACTTCTAGTAACTCCCACGTACATCAGTAAGGATGTTAGGCTCCCAGCCTCATGGAACATCAGGGTTGCGGGAGCCTCTACAATCGACCCATCTCACTTCCTCTTTTACGGATGGGGAGACTGAGGCTGAGAAAGGGAAGGAGCTAAAGTGGTCAAATTGTGGCACTAAAAGGCCAGGAGGAGAACCCAAGCCTGGCCTCTTTACCTGCCCCTCCTAAGGACCCAGATACTAGTATCAACATCCCCACTTCACAGATGAAGAAACTGAGGCACAAAGAAGCTAAGTACTTGCCTGTGGTCAGCTGGTTAGTGGTGCTGATTTGAACTGATTATAACTACAGAGTCTCTCCTTTTCATCTCTGAGCTATAATAACAGATAGGGAAACTGAGGCTCAGAGGAGGTCACGACAGTGGTGGCTGAAGAGAAAACAGGGTAAGGCTAACTTTCAAATCAGAGGCCTTTAAATCCACAAGAGGAGAAGTACCTGGGCTAAAAGAAGGCCTTGAGAGTTTGCCTTCTTCAATTAGGCTGCTTGCTTCTCTGAGTCCAGGGCATAATTTAACTAATGGCACCGGTCTTCTGACATTATCGATCGGTCAAGATTAAATATGTTTGTCACAGTCAAGTGAACTAATCACTTTATTGTATTTCAAATACTAATTTTATCAGATAGATGTTGGGGGGCAACCCGGGGAGGTGCAGGGGGATGAGCACATGCACAGATGGGGTGGGCAAAAGCACGATCGATGCAGCCTCTCTGCCTAGAGGTCTCTGCACTGGCAGGTTCCCCTACCGCCTGCAGCCCAGCTGCTCAGACAAGAGGAATCTGCATTTCCCCCCGCCTCCTCCATCACTGTTCTAGGACCCTCTTGAAATTTCTCAGGAGAGGCAATTTCTCAAGCATTATTGGAAAGTGGTAGATGTTTCCAAATAGCTATCCTAAATCACCCCGTAGCCACGAATCACACAGCCACTCTGACACTGCTGGATGCAAATGCTGCCTCTCGGAGACATTAGCCATTCCTGGAAACACCGACTGGCCGCAAAACCTGAAAATGAACGTATCTGTCTTTCTGGTTTAGAAAGGCTTTGCCATTTCCATAGCTCAGCAAGTTGGACAAGGAGACCCAGGGCTTATTAAATCACTCCCTGGCCCTGGTGCAATTGAGCAAACCTCCCTCCTCATGAGGGTACACACACATATACACACACTTACACACATGCACATGCACATGCACACACAAGGGCACATGTGTGTGGACACATATACACAAATGCACTCACATGTACATACACACTCATATAGCATGCACTCATGCATGCATAAACATGCATATTGGTTTGTAATGCACAACCCCACAAATGCAAACTCATGGATGCACACATGCACACACATGAGCACACACTCACATCCAAGGTTCAGAAGTTCCCAAGGGACAAGATGTTTTCTAAACAGAAAAGACTGGTTTGTCCCCCTGCACATAGAAGCACCTGAGAAAACTTGACTGGGTGACTGTCAAGACGAGGTAGGTCAGTTTCTCTAACTCTGGACACAAGCCCACCACCAAATCTCTTCTCATTTTTAATCACACCAGACACAGGCCACTGACTGCAGCCCCTGTAGCTGAAGAGAGTTGGGTATCTCCCTTCCACACTGGGGTTTCTGAGGCTCAGTCCTGTGGTGATGAAACAAGGGAAAGGGCTGGTCCCAGTATAACTTCAGGTACTGCACAGCTTTCAACAGCAACTCTGGAAGCAGGGAGGGTGCTGGAATTTACTGTCCCTATTTCATAGATGCGAAAACTGAGGCCCAGAGATGGGAAGGGGCTTGCTAAGGGCACCCAGATACTCAGTGGTGAGTTGGAACCGGAGTTTGGGTTTGACTCCAAGACCGGCACTTTGTAAAACTCTGGGCAAATTCTGCCCAAGCTTTCAGAGCCTTGCCAAGCTCCCTTTTATCATGTCCCTGTTCTGTGCCCAGTCTTCCACTTATCGCTGGATTTCCTGACTGCAGGTAGGCCATTGAGTAGAAGTCCCCAAATACTCTGCAATGTGGCTGCTCTTTCCAGGGACCTTCTGGCCTGGGACCTTCTGGCCTGGTATCAAGACAAAGGCTGCCTGTGGGGTTGGGTTGGGTGGGCCAAGACCTGTGTTCTTGCCAGGCAATCTCTATTTTTAGAAGCATAGTTTTGTGGCTTAGAATCTGAGACCTGGAGCTTTCCTGGGAAGTTCGGTCCAGCTCTGAGAGATACTTCTTTTCTACGAATCCTACTGGATTAAGCAAGTCAGGAACACACACACACACACACACACACACACACACACACACACGCGCGCGCGCGCGCAACAGCTCCCCAGGGAAACAGTGAAAGTCAGAACAACCACAAACAGATTTGCTGAACATTCAAATCTTTGAGCATCATTAAAACCTGGAGAGCTGTGTGTTGAGTGTGTAACCTGGTCTTTAGTCTCTTTTTATGCTATGTAACTCCAGATGTTTTACCTCCTAAAAGGATCTGTTTTTCTACATGATGGAGTACCCAATTTGCAAAAAATATCCTGGTACCCATCCCAAGCTAGCAAAACGTCGGCAGCATGCCAACCTTCAATGCATTTGTTAAAAGCCAGATCTAGGAAATGTCCCGCGTGTGGGTTTTGAGGCTGATGGACTTGGAATCGACGGCCTGAGCTCTGGCCTCTGTTCTGCTTGTGGAGTAAGTTGCCTGAGGTACGAGGCAGAGCTGCCCTTTGAACAAAAAAGAATAAAATCTAACAAGATCAACAAGCGCATCTGAATACACACTGGGAACAGGGAGAAAGCATGCATGCAGTAATTATGTCCAAAATATCCCTGGTCAAGGTGACAGGGAAGGAAGTGTTCCCTTTCCATTGTGTTGTTTTCTATATGGACTCAGGAGACACCAGCCTGCAAGGTGTCCACAACCTACAGGGAGGGCACAGTGGGGTCCTCAGGCAGCCTGGCATTGACGTTTCAGGATGGAGTCATCAGTGCGGTCTCCCTCGCCCTTGTCAGGATCCCCACCAAATCCCCTTCTCTGGTGCGGGCCACTGGCCCTCTGTCACGCGTACTACTGACCACTCACCACTTCCAGAGTCCCTGTCCTCCCCTGGTCCCCAGGACCCCACACTCTCCAGGTGTCCCCTTCTCTCTCTCTGGCTGTTCCCTCTCTGCAGTTACCTTTCCCCCAGCCTCTCCCTGTTCCCTGCAGATTGGTATTCCCCAGGAATATCTATCTATCTATCTATCTATCTATCTATCTATCTATCTATCTACTCCCTGAGTCATCTCACCCACCCCCATGTATGTACCCATGATGCTCCAGAGCCCCAGACTTACCTGTCCACCTGCATGGATGTTTCTCACACCACGAGTCCAGAAGCAATGTCTGGCATCGATTCGGCAGCTCAAGCATTTCCGAGGTTCCCTTGGCCTTTCCCTTACGGCCGCATGAAGGCAGCTGTCGTTCCAGCTATCCCATCTGCACTCTTGACAGGAAGAAAGAAGAAGGGCAAAGGGCCCGAGAAGAGTCTTCCCAGCAACTCCACCCACCCCAACGGCTTCTACTTCCTTCTCCCTGGACACTCCTTTGTGCAGGGCAGCAGTGTCCTATCAGAGTTCAGGTGCAGTGTGCAGGCTGCCATCCCCATTGTGGGAACAAGAGGAGGAATAAGGAGCAAGAGGAGACCCCTTACCTGACTGAATCAGGCTCCTCCCCACGCCCACCCCATCCCCCTCATTTGCACCCCCATCTCTCTCAGTCCTTCTGATGAATCCTCACCCACACCCAGAGTGACCTTTCTGACATGATTATTGGGTCCCATCACCCTCGCTAGCACCTCACCAGGGCTCTGCCCATCCTGGTAAGACTCACTGGCCTGGAGGGTAAAAGTCTTGGCCTGACATTCAAGATCCTGAAGGAACTGGCTTTATTTCTGGAAAGTGGAAGTTCTTTTTCTTTGCCACAGCTTTTCAGACAAGTGCAGCCATCCTTGTGGGGGAAGGGTGGCTGATAACAGAGGAATTAAAAAACAAGCACATTACCTCTGGCCTGCCCAGATAATGAACCCAGGAGAAGGTTATCTATCTCACTGATTTATATTGTTACGGTTTCTCCCATAAACCAAAACGGGAGTCTTTACCGTACATCTCCCGCCCTCCATATTTGCTGCAGCAAGAAAATCACATTTTTCATGAACCATGGGAATTACTGAACAGCGGTGGTTTTATTTGTTAAGGTTTGAACTTGGCCATTTCTTCTATCAGGCTGAGTCCTGCTGTTACGTACAACTTCTCATCCAGCCAGACACCATAGAGAATAAATCAGGACCAGCGCTCAGCGTGACAGCCGCAGTCTAGCAGGGCCCAGGGGTTTGGGGGCTAATGGGGTCTCGCAGCAGGGAGGGACTCCTGCCAGCCAGGCTGGGAAGGAGAGGTGAAGCTCAGACTTTGAAAAACAAATGGGAGAATTTTGTCACTTCATAAAACCGATGTCAGTGGGTGAATCATAGACATGCAGGGACTGCGAGAACTGGCGGGGCCTTCATGATCAGTGAGCTCGGGGGCCGCTTTACGGGGGCCCGTGAACCCATGGGATTGTGTGTAATTCTTTCAGTGCATATGTGCATTTCCCTGGGGTTACAGCTCATGGCTTTCATCAGTTCTCAGAGATTAAGAATCACGGGTCTGGTTCAATCCACTCATCATACAAGGGAAAAACTAAGGAGTCCTTGGAAGAGAAGGTACCCATTGAGGTCACCTAGTGAGTTAGGAATTAAGAGACCCAGGGTCTTAGTCAGATCCTTGCTGTGTGACCTGGGGCTGGTCACCTCACATCTCTGAGTGTTTTACTACACATGCAATTAAAGGGTATAATAGAGGATTAAATAAAGGAATTTGTGCACTTCAATACCTACCCACAAAATTAGTATGTAATTGACTGTCAATAAATATTATTTGAGTCACTAAGTAACTTTGAAAATCATTCTTTGCAGCTTATCTTTCATTCATTCAGTAAATACATATTATCTCATATATACCAGGACACTGGATGAATAAGGCAGGCATAGTCCCTGCTCTCACAGAGCTGGGAGTTAGGTAGGAGATACAGTAAAGAAAACAGATCATTGTTAGTGCCCTAACAATGAACTATTACATTGCTGCTGTAACTATTGTAATACAGTGTCAGCACAGAAACCTGGGGGAGCATAGGGTGGGATACAACCAGGGGCAGGGTGGGGAGGGAGAAGTCAGGAAAGGCTTCCCAGATGAGGTGGCAACTAAGCTGAGCCCTGAAGAAAAAGCAAAAATTGGTCAAGCAAAGAGATGGTTGGCACTTTGTTCAGAGAATAACGTATGCAAAGGTCCAGAGCAAAAGAAAGCCAAGAGAAACCACGTTGAAATGAACAAGCCTACCAGCACATCCGTACCCCTTCACCTTTTATCATCTATTTATCTTTGCATTCATTTATTTAATGTTGGTACCTTTACACGTGGCCATCTCCTCCTTCCTTGCGGGAAGCCACCAAGACTGTCACAAGAGTGCACCAAGGAACGGAAGGCTGATGGACCTTGGGCGTTAGGGCTGACGCTAAGCACCGATTGGATTGTTCGATTGTTCGTGTTGAGATAGTGGTGGCTCAAGGCAATTCCCTAACCCAATAATCCTTTTACTGTTTACCAAACTTTCCCTTTGATATGCCTGTATGCATTGCTAAAGGGCACATGTGTATTCAAGTAAATAAAAAGCGGACCAGCCAGAGGTCAGTGTGCCCCTTCAAGAAAGAGGTCTCCACCTGGCCCCCCATGCCTTCTAAATTCACATTTCTTGTATAGCATTTTCATTTGTGCAGCGGCCCCTCCTCAGATCCTGAACCCCGCAGCGAAGGTCGAGGCACTTCCTGTTGCTCCAAGTGGTACAGCCTCCCTCTAACTAGCCTTGGAAACTCTGTCAGAGCCCCCTCTTTAGAGGTGAGGAAGCTGGATGGGAAATAGATTCGTATCAAGTGATGCTGGAATTAGAACCCAGGCGGAGCAGTCTGGGGAGCTCATGCTATCAGAGGCAGACAATCACTGTGTGGCTGGCTGCGCTCCCGGGGTCACTGTCCTGCCAGGGACAGCCTGAGTGATCACCCCAGAGATGATTAATTCCTGCCTCTCTCAGCCGGCCCTGGGTCTGCAGCCAAGTGCTGCTGTCATCTCTTTATTCTTCTGCGCAGCTGTTATTGAAAATCAATAAGCTGCCCAAGCCGAATGAAGTTCAGTGACTGGGACCGAGTCCATAAATCAAGTAAAAACTAAATTATATTTAAAAAGGGAAATAGGAATAAGAAGACTGCTTAGACGTGGAGCTGGAGTCCCGGGAGCCTCAGTTATCATGGACACAAAGAGATGAGCAAGAAACTGGTGTTTCCCAGGGGGCAGGGTGTTGGGCCTGGATGTGCTCAGAGTCATTTTATCCAGCCCCCGCTTTTCCAGATCAGAAGACTGAGGCCCAGAGAGAAACTCCCCCCTGGTCACACAGTGAGAGGCAGAGCTGGCTCCAGAACCATGGCCCACTGCTAGTCTGCCTCAACCAACTGGCACTCAAATCAGTGAGAAACAACAGCCGAAATGAAGTGAATTTAAGAGAAAACCAAAGAGAGAGAGAGAGAGGCTTAAAATTTATCAGATCTCTCTCTCTTTTTATTTATAGTTCCTGTCTTTAATGTTAAGCTTTAAAGTCCTAAGCAAAGATGTCTGTTTCCAGCCAAAGACTAGGTAGGCAGAATAGTTCCTGGAGCTCACATGGGGCTGAAATTCATATTCCCACCAACCAGCGTGGGAGACCCCTTACACACAGGCATTGAGCAGGGGTCTCAGAGGGTATTGCCTCGGTAGTGAGGCCAAATTAACTCTAGACCAAAGCCTGCACACTCCAACTCTTGAAAGGATCCACCTGATTTGTGCTCCAGAATGAAACCCAATTTAAAGGAATGCAACAAAATTCAGCAATCAACAATGTGAAATTCATCATACCCAGCATCCAATAGAAATTTTCGAAGTAGGAAGATATGGCCAATCACCAGACAGAAAACTAATTACTAGAAAACCAACCAAGAAATGATGATTTTAGCAAAGAACATTAAAACAGCTATTGAGATCCATTATGTTTGAGAAGGTAGAGAAAAATGGAACCATGATGAAGAGAAAAATGGGCGTTTTGAAAGGTTTAGATCTAAATGGAATTTCTAGAAATGGGAAATATACAATCAGAAATGAAAAAAGACATTGGATGGTGTTAATACCAGATTAGACTTTGAAGAAGGAAAAATCAGCGAATTTGAAGCTATAGCTTTAGAAACTATCCAAAATGAAACATATGCTTGCCATATGATCCAGCAATCACACTCTCAGATACCCAACCAAGAGAAGGAAAACATACTTACATGAAGACTCGAACATTCAGAGCTTTGTTCAAAATAATAAAGAGCTGGAAACAACCCAAACGTCTATAGGCTGATGAAGGGAAATAGTCATACAATGAACTACTCAGCAATAAAAGAAATGAACTGATATTTGCAATACATGGGTAATCTCAAGAAACATTATGTTGATTCCATTTCTATGAAGCTCTTTAAAAAGGAAACTTCAAATAAAAGCAGATCAGTGGTTGCTTAGGGAAGGAATTGACTGCAAAGAGGCAGGAGAGAACTTTTCTGGGGTGATGGAAATGTTTCCTATCAACATTTTTGAGATGATTACATGACTGTATATACTTGTCAAAACTTATGAAATTGTGTGTGTGTGTGTGTGTGTGTGTGTGTGTGTGTGTGTGTGTGTGTTGATATGGATGTAGTAGTTATAAAAGAGCAACATCTGGGATCTTTATGGTGATAGAGCTACACCTGGCATGACCTTCTATAAAACTAAATAAACACATACAAACAAGGACACATACAACTGGGGAAATCTGAATGACACCAGTGGATGTTACCAATGCCAGTATCTAGGTTGTGATACTGTCCTGTAGTGGTACAAAACAGCACCATTGGAGGAAACTGGGCAAAGGGTACACGAGATTTCTTGGCAGTATTTCTCACGACTACAAGTGAATCTACAATATCGCAATAAAGACTTCAATTAAAATACAATAATATTGCTAAATTTTATTGTATATAAATTATTGCTCAGTGAAACAAATGTTTTAAAAGTTCTATATGAGCCCCTAAACAAAGTTGTATTTTCATTTATAACTTGTTCATTCATGAGAGCTTCAATGAGACTTTGCTCCATTTGTATAGAAAATTAAAAATTAGGAATATTTAGGAGTTTTGTCATTTTTTTTTTGTAACACAAGCAAAAATGACTGATGATTTGTCCATGTCTAAGACGGTAAAAGTCCAAAATTACCCCAGGAAAATAAAAATATCCACCCATATTTTCTTCTTTCATGCTTAAATCTTTCCATTTAAATCTTAACTATAAGTGAAATTTTTTTTGTCTATGTTATTTAAAAATGTTCATTTTTTTCTTAATTGGTTAGCTAATAGTCCTGACACCACTTGTAGCATAATCCATTTCCCTTCAACCCCCAATATATGTGTTCGAAAAGTTACCTTTATCATATACTAAATTTGCTCCTAAATTTGTGTCTATTTATGGACTGTTTCATTGAGCTGAAGGTATCAAATTTCTTTACCTGTATATCCCTGTTCTCTTTATTGTAACCATATAATATGTTTTAATGCCTGGTAGTATAAGTCTTTTTATTTACTATTTCTTTGTAAAATGTTCTTGGCTATCATTGTAGATTTATGAACTCAAATAATTTTTCCAAGTTCTCATATCCTGCTAGATTTCAACTGTTTATTAAACTTACAAATTCATTTGGGGAAATAGATAACGTCACATTACTGAAATTTTCTAACCAGGAACACAATATGTCCAAGGCCACCACATTGCACAATTCCAGGAGGTGCCATTCACATTGGAGTTGTGAAGTATTCAGCCTGTGTGTGAATAGACAGGAGCTGTATATATATTTTTCCATTTATTCAACTTGTCTTCATATCTCTCAGTAAAGCATTATAGCTTTTGTCATATAAGTCCTGTACATTTCTTATTATAGTAATTTCTGGGTCCCTTCACCTTCTTTATCCAGTCACCTCCACCCTCCTCCCCTCTGGCACCCGTCATTCTGTTCCATGTATCCAATATTTCTGCTACTAATGTAAATGGGGTCATTTTATCATCTGGATTCCCACCCCCCCGCCCCCCCCACACAGCCCCCATGTCATTGCTACTGTATTGAGAGTGATTGATTTTTTTTGTTTGTTTTTTTATTTGGTAACTGACCACCTTCATGATTATTCGCATTCATTCTAGCATAGTTTTTTAGTTGATGCTGTTGGATTTTCAAGCTAGAAAATTATATCATCTGCAAATAATATCTCTGATTCCTTCTTTGTACTATTCAGACTCTTCGTTTAACAATCCATCAGCTGTGCTCTGTGGGGTGATCAATCAGGGCCAGGGCCCCTGCTGCCGCTGCTGGTCGCCATCGGTGGGGTGACTGGCCCCCACTTGCACCTGCCTTCATGCCACCTGCTCCACCATGCCACCATGGTCCCGCACCGCGTCACCAACACCCGCCATGTTCCGCGCTGACCCCTGGTGGTCAGCGCACATCATAGCGAGGGGTTGAATGACTGCTCGAGGGGACAATTTGCATATTAGACTTTTATTATATAGGATAGATATATAGTGTTCTCAAGAACACTATATATTCCTGTAAAATACTAATAGTCAGATACTACTATACAAAATATTCTAGCCTTCTTGAAAGAAACCTTATTTGGTATACAGTGGGGCCTTGACTTACGAGTTTAATTCGTTCCGAGACCTAGCTCATTAAGGAGCTCATTAACTCAAATTACTCTATCAACTCAATGCAAAAAATCGTCCGAGAGACAGCTGGTATCTCAAAAAACTCATTTGTCAGGACACTCGTAAGTCAAGGCCCCACTGTATTATCTTAAATGTACTTCTGTATTTTATTTGCTATTGCTTTATTTGGAATTTTTAAAAGTTTATAGGCAAGCATATTCTATCTGACATCTCTGTTAGGCTTAGTAATCAGGGATATGCTGGGTTTATAGAAGGAGTTGAAAAGATTTCCATTGGTCTGGGACTGCTTAAATAGCATGGGAATTATTTGTTGCTTGAAGGTTTAGGGAGATTTTCTCATAAAGCAGTATGATCTCTTAGCCTTGTTTGGTAATGGTTCTTCAATAAGTGTGTTCTCCCATAGTTTCTTATTTTCTTTACTCAGTTAATTTCACCAATTTGTATTTTCTAACAAGATTATCAATTTCCCCTAATATTAAAGATATTTAGTATAGAGATATACATAGTGTCCTCCTAAGACTATAAAATCTCATCAGTACCTTTGGTTCTATCACCATTCTCTTTATTTTTTTTAAAAAAAAAATTTAATCTTGACACTATCACAGATGTTCACCCTCCCCACTTCCCTTTGCTCACCTCAATCCACTCCTGTCTCCCCTCCCTTGGCCTTCACCACACTATTGTCCATGTCTATGGGGTAGACATAGATATTCTTTAGCTTATCCCTTCACCTTCTTTATCCACTCACCCCCTACCCTCCTCCTCCCCTCTGGCACCTGTCAGTCTGTTCCATGTATCCATGCTTCTAGTAACTAGAATCTAGATAAGTGAGATCATATGGTATTAGTCTTTCTCTAACTGGCTTATTTCGCTTAGCATAATACTCTCCAGGTCCATCCATTTTAATGCCATATTTTCTGTTTCCCCTTTTTTATTTTGATGACTATTTCCTGAAGTACGTATAATGTATTGGACTTTTTAAAGAAATTGTTCTTGGTTGTATTAATTACTTTACTAGGTTTTTATTATTGAATGTGTTCATTTTTTAAAATATGTTTTTATTGATTTCAGAGAAGAAGGGAGAGGGAGAGAGAGAGATAGAAACATCAATGATGAAAGCTAATCATTGATTGGCTGCCCCCTGCACACCCCCAACAGGGGATCAAGCCCACAACCTGGGCATGTGCCCTGACCGGAATTGAACCGTGACCTCCTGGTTCATAGGTTGACACTCAACCTCTGAGCGAGATTAACATTTTTATGCTTACTTTACAGGAAAGGAAACAGGCTCAGAGGCAGAAGCTACTATCTAGGGTCAGACAGCTAGAAATCAGCAGGGCTAAGATTAGAACCCACATCTATCTGTGCTCATCCCCTGACCCCACAGAGCCATTGCGGGTGGACCACTGAGCATATCTAGTCACCTATTTTGCATCATTCTAATGACAAATGAATGTGTAATGCATTAGACCAGCCGTACAGTTGTTTTGATTCCACTGTCAAAGTGGGGGAAAAACAAATCCATCATTTCTAGATCCGAGGTGTTTTTATTTTTATTTCCCCTCCTCTCTGCCCCCTGCAGAGCCTGGGGAGGAGGCAGGTTTTGATTCTAACAGCCTGTGTACATCCGTGCCCGCCTATGTATGCACAAGGTGAAGGAGAGATTATAACTTTATTCTCGCTTGGGGGCAACTGGTTATGTCTGGAAACATTTGAACATCCCATAAAGCTCATTTCTTTTGCAAATGAGTCAGATGACACAAAACACTTCAAAGTGAAATTCTGTTGGGCTTTCCATCTGGCTGGCCTCTGGGGGAATGCGCCGAGCACTGCCTTTGTTAACCAGGTCCCCGGAGTTAGAATTTATGCTGAAATACAAATAACTGTGCATTCGTGGGGAACAAAGCCAAGATATGATCTCAACTGCATTTGGAGTGAAATTCCCCATTTCCTCTAATGCTCTCCACCTTCCAGGCGAAGAGCGAAGAACATTTCTTGCTCCAAGCAGCTGTGGGCTTTCGTGCCCTGCACCTGGGAAGGCAGGCCTGCCAGTCGTGGCCCCTTCACCCTGTCTCTGATTGCTGCGTGCTCTCGGGCAGGGCACCGGTCATGTGGCCTCCCTTCTCTGTGTGTGAACGCCTACAGCTTCCCATGTCTCCCAAAACTGTCCCCCGGAGCATTCCGCGGAGTGGCTCACCGAACGCCATTGTGTCCTCCTTCTAGTTGCAGAGACCCCGACTCCCAGACCCTCTTGTGGCAAGAGTTGCGGATATAAAGTGGGTGCTGTCCATCTGATGCACTTCATGCGTTTTGGAAGATCCGTTTTCCTGTCCTCGGCTCGCTGTTCCCCGTGGAAACACACGGTCTCCCTGCCGCATCTCTGGTCTAAGCCCTTCTTGAGTCTATCCAGGCAAGATAGGGTGGCCCCTGTGGCTGCTGTGGACCCACCCCTCCGCCTGCTCTATCTCCAGTTGTCTTGTGGGATCCAGGGCATGGATATGCCCAAAGGGGTCCTCCGAAAGCCCCTCTGGAAAATCCTAGGTGGGTACTGGGCATGGGCACTGCTAAGCCCTCCTGGAGCCTTCCTGGTCTCTCTCCCCTCTCCTCCTCTTCCCTGCCCTTGGGGAGCGGCAGTGCCAGAGCCACCTGAGCCTTTCTGCTCAAGGATGGCTCATTTCTTCCTCCCCTTCCTGTTCACTATAGCTTCCACATCAGCAAGATCTGTCAAGAGATGACCATCTTCCCCCAATCACAATCCCCCATCCCCTCTCATCCCCTCCGTCCCTTCCCTCCCCTCCCCTTCTGCTTCACCAGCTTCTCTGTGGGCACTGTCACCCAGCTTGGCCACTGCCCCTCCCTGGCTGAGAGTGTCCACACCCATAGTTCACCAGGTCCAGAGGCACCATCCTGGTCGCATGGGGTTTCTTTGATCTGTTCCACCAATCTGAATACTGAGGGAGTCACCATCCTCCAGGTTTCTTCTATTGCCCCCATCCCTGCAGCAGGAGAGTGGGTGCAGTCAGGCTTTTCAGGGGACACTTACCTGGGTTGACCCTGCAGAACCTCAGATGCCTGAGAACAACTTCAAGATGAGGAATCGTTCCCCCCTGAAGCCCTCTTCCACGTGGACCCTGGGCTCCCATGGCCGGTTTTGGAGTCTTCTAACACCCGTCTTCCTCCTCCCATGGGCGGCACGTGAGAGTCCCTGGCTCCTCTGAGAAGCCTGAGCTTTTGGGGGGCTCCAGTAGCCCCCACTACGAGACAGCACCATCCGGACTAACCCCTGGAAGCCCCTCTCTACTGCCCATTCGCTGAGGTTTCTTCCTCCTTTGCGGTGCTGAGCAGGAGTCTGGCCATATTCCACCCCCAGTAGGAGTGAGGGGTAGTCAGGTGGGTGTGGGATGCGGCCCCAGGAGAGGTCCCAGGTGGGGCCACAGTGACAGCAGGTTGTGCCATCAGAGGGAGGACCCTTGGAGGTGAGCTGGGCAGGGGGTTGCTCTGTTCACGTCTCTTGACGCCTTGCGGTCCTGCGTTCACTCTTATTTCCTCTAGCATCTTGGCATTCTAGTCTCAGCAGCGATCACGGCAGCACGTGGACTTAAGTTGGGGGTGACTAGTTGCTGCTGTTGGTGATATGCAGGAGGTGGGGGGCGGCAGGGAGGGAGCCTGGCCTCGCCTACACTTGCTGTGCTTCACTCAGCACCCTCCACAAGCACCCTGAGAGTGAGAAGAGCCCTGCTTCTGCCCCCAGAGCCTGGGGGTTTCTCCAGGAGTCTCCTCCCTCTGCACCCCACCCCCAGTCAGTCCTTTGTTCCCTGCAACAAATAAAGAGAAAGCTGAGCCCCGCTTATAGTTACATCCCAAGCTTATCCTGACGCTGGTCTGGTGAGAGCTCCCCTTACCATGGCCTTTGCCTCACTGTCCCTCCATTGGTCACAGTCCCACTTAGCATGCTTCGTCCAAGTTGTCTCACAAAAACCTCGCGCCCAGGACAGGGGAGGTGTAGGTGAGCAGAAACCCATGTAAGAGACCGAGGGTTGTGACTCAGCCACGGGTTGTGAGTGGGCACCACCCATAACCATTCTCCAAGCTCATGTCTGCACATCCTGGCTCACTGGTCCGTCAGGCTGAACATGGACACACTCCTGCAGAGCATCCTCGCCCCTCCAGCTGTGCTACCACGTAAACCCGGGGCTTCTGGCCACCCCTGCTCACCCTTTGCTTCAGAGACACTGAAGCCGCTTTATAATTAGGAATAAGAAAGACCTGCGGAGACATTTTAGCACAACCCACAAAAGGAGTGTGTGCATTTCTTGGATCATCGGCATGAAAATAAACACACACACACACACACACACACACACACACACACACACACACACCGCCGCCGCTTGCTTAGGTCCAACCATTTTACTTTCCAACAGCTGTTTTGAGACGTGAAGAACATGCTGACAGGTCAAAGACAAGCTGAATAATTTCCAGGCACGAAGAACACACAAAGGATCCGAAATGTGGATGGGGCGCTCGGAGGTCCCCAGCAGCTGGCACATCACCAGCTCTGTGGCTTTGGGGAAGTTGTGAGAAAGAGGAAGGTGTCTCCTAGGAGCCTGGGCGCTGGAACTTTCTCCAGCCCTGACGTGATTTCTGCTTGTTCACAACCAGCCTGCCAGAGGAGGCTCTCAGCTCGTGAAGGTGGCACGTGAGCTTAGACTCCCAGTCCAACACCCTCATTTTGGAAACCGAGGCTCAGAGGAGGAAGAGACGTGGCTTCAACTGCCAGTACCCAGAGGCTTCAGAGCAGCCTGGCATCAGACGCCCTCCTAGGACGTGATCCTTGCCCAGACTTCCCTTGCTGCTGACGACCTCGTGCCCCTCCTAAAGGAGAAAGCTTTCTCTCTGCTGCTGGGTCCGGGTAATTGAAAGGTAACTCGGTGACCCATTGCCAACACCCAGCACTTCTCTCATTACAGCACCCAGCTCCAGCTTGTGATGAAGGAGCTAAGACACAGACAGGTGGCCTCATTTGCCCCGATGGCATAATGAGCGTGATGAGCCCCATGAAGGAAATCAAAGGGCTGTTTCTGACATATTTTTCCTTCCTTCCTTCCTTCCTTCCTTCCTTCCTTCCTTCCTTCCTTCCTTCCTTCCCTCCTTCCTCCCTTCCTCCCTCCCTCCTTCCCTCCCTCCCTCATTCCCCCCCTTTCCTTTTTTTTTTTTCTTTCTCTCTTTGGAAAAAAGAAGTTTAACAAATTTCAGAAATATTCATGCTCAAGAATTGCCCAAGGCATCTGGACCTTTTAAAAAAGTTATTACACTTTCGATAAACAGGATGTACTTAAAATGTTTAAAAATGAGATTCCATCTTAAGATCGGGGACTCATTAAATAGTCTTTAAGCTCATTTCTGTATTATGATATTTTTAACCAAGGTAAATTTCTAAGTTTAGTTGTATTATTTCCATATGTTTCTCCATAATTACATACACTTGATGCTTTCAAAAGCCCTAGTAAATCTCACTGAAGGTATTTGTCCCTTTTGCTTTCTGAGTGTAGCCCATTCTCAGCAAACATTTAACAAACTCTGACTGTGCCCGACCTCGCACAGGTGTGCGGGTATGGAGGTGAATAAGGCGAGGCCGCCACCTCCAAGAGGCTCACATGCTAAAGGTAGGCGGACAGGTGAATAAAGAGAGGAACCAGGTATCCCGGCTCCTGATACAGGGGTGAGGGGGTGCAAAAGGAGGCAGGTGACTCCCAGGGAGCAGGAGTCCGTGAGGCAGGCAGGAAGGGAGCAGAGATCCATGCGGAGCTTGGCCTGAATCTTGAAACTGCAGGAGTCAGGAAAGGGCAGCTCGGGCTGCAGGAGCAAGAGGATGGAATGCTCGGTGGGGTGGAAGAACGTTGTATGTCTGGGGACGGCATGTGGTGCCTTCACGGGACTGGAGCACGGGGCACAGGGACAGGGAAGGGGACAAGGATGAGGAGACCCAGCCACTGATGTCACACAAGTGTCACACACTGGCACTTGGTTGCAGAACTCAGATTCTCCAGCCCTTCTGTCTCTTGATCAGCCTGCACCCATTCCCCTGTGATCTGCACCCACAGGGGCCCCCAAGGAGCAGACCATTAGGGGGTTCATCACTAAGCCCCTGCTTGACCTGGCAGACCCAATGCAGCCCCAGGCTCCCAGGCGGTGAGCACAGCCTTCACAGGGCCTAGCTCCTCTCTGGGCTTCAGCGACCGTGTCTGGACAGGGCAGGGCTGGACGCGCCTCTCTCCGAGCCTTCTCAGCTCAAGGATCCAAAAGGCAAAGCAAAACAAAAGCTCTACCCGCTGTGAGCCGAGCAGGCGGCCAGCCTGCCAGCCAGCTGCCCGACCTGGCATCGGTGGCTTGTCCCACACCAGTAGTTGGCACTGGCCAGGAGGAGGGTTTGGGAAGAGGCTCCGGCAGACTGGCATGCCTGGCCTCCCAGATGACTTCCCAGCCCATGTGCCAGTGGGAAACCAACAGAGGCGGGTGGCCAGGGTGGGGAGCCTGGGAGGCAGAGCAGGTGGCCCCAGAACAGCAGGTTTGGGCAAGTCATGTCTGGGTGCTGTTCTGGGGGCTATCGGGCTGCGGGAGCCAAAGGGAAGGCGGGCATGAATGTGTTCAAAGAGAGTCAGGGGGTGGGGGTGCTGGGTCAGGCAGGCTCTGCAGAGGCCAGGGATTGCGGTCTGCAGACTGGACACACACAGGACATCTGAGGCCATAGCCAGTCCCCAAGTCAGAAGCCAAGCCCTGCATGTGGAGGGAAGACCGGCCCACCACATAGGCGAGAAGGGCGTGGGGTCAGAAAGCTCACCCCCTGAGCATGGGAGTGTGTATGGAAAAGACAAGCCCTGAATGAGAAGGGCAGGGATCCAGGGTCACACCTGCCATTGATTCCCTGAGCGAACTTGGGCTTGTTCCCCTCCTCTCTGGGCCTCAGTTTCCTTGGCAACATGATGGGGGTGACCGTTACCTGTTTCGCCTTACCCAGAGGAGTCTGTGAGAAGACAGATCATGAGTGAGGTAACAGATCTGAAAGATGTAAACAGTTAAGGCTGGAGCCCCTCCAGCCCTTGACCTCACTGACTCCCTGCCTGTGGCCACTTCACAATCTCTATGTGACAGGAATCAGTGTGGCAATGCTGTGGGTGAGGGATGTGGCAGTGGTGGCCTATCTTGAAGCTTCACTTCCACTTACAAGGAAAAATTGTGAAAATCTTTTAAACTGGACAATAAAGATTACTGGAATTCCTTCTAGTAACTTCTAGATAATTCTTATCTGGCCCTTTTAGATAACCCTTTCTTACAGGTTATCTGCTCCTTCATTGTTTTAGAGCTATCCGCTCCTTTATAAATAGTAGAAAACTGGTAATGCCTTGATTCCCATCCTGCATGTTGTATGTCTGGGGACGGCATGTGGTGCCTTCACGGGACTGGAGCACGGGGCACAGGGACAGGGAAGGGGACAAGGATGAGGAGACCCAGCCACTGATGTCACACAAGTGTCACACACTGGCACTTGGTTGCAGAACTCAGATTCTCCAGCCCTTCTGCCTCTTTAGCAAATCCGAAAGCCTTGATCAGCCTGATGATCAAGTGAATTTTTTCCATTGGAATGGCAATGATTATTGCTCTGTGGATTTTGTATTTATTTCAACATTCCTGAAGGCCCACATGTGCAGTTCTGTGGATCCCCCATTAATGAATGAGTTAAACACAGTACCTGACATGTTCTTTTTATATCCATTGTATTAGTTTTCTGTTGTTGTGTAAGTTTGCCACAAATTTATCAGCCTAAGCAGGACCCATTTATGGGCACACAGTCCTGTAGGTCAGACATCTGAGCATACACAGCAAGGCTGGGTTCTCTGCTCAGGGTCAGCCAGGCTGCATTCCTTTCTGGAGGCTCTGGGGGAAGACTTCACTTCTGAGCTCATTCAGGTTGTTGACCAAATTCCACTCTTTGAGGCTGTAAGACTGAGATCTCTGCTTTCTCTCTTGCTGTCAGCTGGGGACCCGTCAGCAGCTGGAGGCCACCTCTGTGGGCTGGCAGTTCACAGCACAGCAGTCTGCTTTCTTCCAGGACAGCAGGAGCAGGTCCCACTGGTTTCTTCCTCTGTGACCACCCAGAGAAAATGCTCTGCCTTTAAAGGGATAACCTGCTGGAGTCAGGACCACCCTGCAAATCCCCTTTAGCCATATAATATAAAACAATCCCAAGAGTGGTACTGTATTTATAGGTCCTAACCACATTCAGAGGAGAGGGATTATACAAGGGTGAGGGTCATCCTAGAATTCTGGCTACCACAAATGATTTTACCTAACAGAAAATACTTGGACTCAATCTATAGAAACTAAAAGACCACCAAAGAATAGGAACAGGCTGGTGGCGATGATGAGGGTGCCAACACTCTCCTCTGCCCCTTGGTACTGCCGCTGACCCAAGCCCTGACCCCCTTGAAGGCCAGCTTGACGGTAAAGTTGACTTTGGTTATCTGTCTCCCTATTCAGGCTAGGAACTCCTCCCAAGCCGGAACCTCGTCCTGCTCAGATCTCACCTAATCTGGAGCCCTTACAGCAAACCCTGGTGAGTAGATTGATTCTTTCTTCTGTTTAATTCAAAATACCTACTAACACACACACAATCTCTTGGGTCTAGGGGTAGGATACTGTGGAGAAAGAAACTCAGAGAGGCTCCAGCAATGAACATCATGTTGGTCAAATGGACACTAGGGAACCTCAGGGCCATCAGAGACCAGAAGATGGGATGGAGGTGGTTCTGATTCCCATTAGTTGTGAGGGTTCAGCTTCAGGGTGGGCAGAGAATAAGATGGAATCGCTGAGTCCTCCATTTGGTCTGCCTCCAGGGCCTCTGCCTCATCCTCCTCTATGGAGAGAAACTTCATAAACCCAGAACATCACCAGCTTCTCCCCCAACCCCAGCCCCAGACAGCTCATTCCATCTTTGTCTCTGCTTTAGCACATACTGTGCCCTTTGCCTGGCATTTTCATTGGGCCTAACCTCCACAAAGGAACTTGTTTTTTCATTCTTTATCACTCAACTCAAGTATCAGGTCTTCTGACAACTGTATTCCTGGAATGTTTCTCACCTTCCCACGGGCTATTTCCATATTGTTTGTTTTAAATGTATATTGAGAATGCACTCATCTAAAGGCTTACCTTGCTAACTTCCTGCTCCCTACAAAGGAAAATGTCACCGGAACGTGTAAAAATAAAAATCTAAGGCAAAACATTAAAAAAAACAAACTCAGGTCTTCTGGGAAAACTTCCTCAGAGGCATCAGAACAGTGGAAAGAACATGGGCTTTGAAGTTAGTTAGAATATTGCTTCTGCCCCTTCCAAGCTGTAATGTAAGCTCTCAGAGCCTTTGTTTCCTCATCTATGAAACGAACACAATGCAGTATTTGATGATAAAGCCCGTCTCAGTGACTGAGTGCACCATCATTATAATAATTATAATTGTGTGCTTGCCACATTCGTGCTGGACAGCATGCTCAGTGATTTATATGCATTCTTCATTTAATCTCCCCAACAATTCAATACGGAAAGTTCTGTTATCCCACTTTGCATATTAGGAAACTGAGGTTGAGAGAGATTGGACCCAGTCTTATCTGTCCCAAAGCTCGTGCTCTTGATCATTATGACACACTGCCTCTTAGAAGGCACTCAAGAAATTATTTCCTTTCCCGTCTCTCTTCCCCACCAGGCTCACCACTGGACTATTAAAGCTGCTCACTCCTCCCTCAGTGTCCTCGTATCCCTGGTACACCCGTGCCTCTGTAATACCAGGGAAGACACAGGATTCATTTCCCCCACGTGTTTGTATCTTCACCATGGGGTCTGGCAGAGAGTGGGATAGAGCACCTGTTACTCAGGTGAATTAATAAACGATCTTGAGTCTTTTTAGGAAGTGACCAGGGTATGATTTATATAATAAAATGATTATAAGCCATAAATAAAGAGAGAAGACTGCCCCTTCCACTCCATTCCCCTTCCCTCTTATCTCAGCTGAGCGATAGGCCCCGCAGGAGCCCAGCAGCAGAGAGATAAACACATCAAGGCCCGTTCCAGCTTCACACCAGACCCTGGAATTTAATTTAACTCATACAGACATCAGTGTTGTCACCCTTGGGGGCTCCCAGAGCAGCCTCACAGAACAGCTGGTAACAGTGTGATGGTTTGCCTTCACACCTCCGATTGAATCGCCAGGGAATCGCACAAAGGCAGGGCCCTGGCGACCATTCCACAGGAAGACTCCAGACTCCCTGACCCCTGTCGGACTAGCAGCAGCCCCCGAGATCACCCAGTGACCCTTTTGTTTTTCAAGTAGCCAAACCGAGGCCAAGGGATTTCCTCAAAGTCCCACGGCTTTTCCAAGTTTTGTGAAGCAGCAGTGAGGACGTAAACAGCTGGAGCATTTCAGCGCGTGGGTGTGCAGCTCTGGCACAGACGGTCTGCCCTTCCTCCCTCCCCACGTGCCCTCAATGCGGCGCCGCCAGCGAGGGGCATGCCCAGGGTAGCTATTGTGGTTAAAGAGGGTCATCGGGCCTGCGGTTCACATGAGATCCAGGTTATCATGTGAACTCCCCACTTTGTTATTTTAATATGAAATTCTGACTTTTTGTATTAAGCCGTGACTATTTTTATATTAAACGATGACTCTTCCATATTAAACTCTGATTCTGAAAGCAGATAATTCGGTGACAAGGCGGCTTTTGATATGAAACAAATATGGAACCTATTTCTCGTGATCCTTTTTTTTTTTTTTTTTTTTTTTTTCTTTTTTTTTTTCTTTTTTTTTTTTTTTTCTTTTTTTTTTTTTTTTTTTTATTGCTTAAAGTATTACAAAGGGTATTACATATGTATCCATTTTATCCCCCCGCCCTAGACAGTCCCCTAGCCTCCCCTATCACCCAGTGTCTTATGTCCATTGGTTATGCTTATATGCGTGCATACAAGTCCTTTAGTTGATCTCTTACCCCCCTACCTCCTGCCCCCCAACCCTCCCCGGCCTTCCCGCTGCAGCTCGACAATCTGTTTGAGGCAGCTCTGCCTCTGTATCTATTATTGTTCAAAAGTTTATAATGGTCTCTATTGTCCACGAATGAGTGAGATCATGTGGTATTTTTCCTTTATTGACTGGCTTATTTCACTTAGCATAATGCTCTCCAGTTCCATCCATGACGTTGCAAATGGTAAGAGTTCCTTCCTTTTTACAGCAGCATAGTATTCCATCGTGTAGATGTACCACAGTTTTCTAATCCATTCATCTACTGATGGGCACTTAGGCTGTTTCCAAATCTTAGCTATGGTGAATTGTGCTGCTATGAACATAGGGGTGCATATATCCTTTCTGATTGGTGTGTCTGGTTTCTTGGGATATATTCCTAGAAGTGGGATCACAGGGTCAAATGGGAGTTCCATTTTCAGTTTTTTAAGGAAACTCCATACTGTCTTCCATAGTGGCTGCACCAGTCTGCATTCCCACCAGCAGTGCACGAGTGTTCCTTTTTCTCCACATCCTCTCCAGCACTTGTCGTTTGTTGATTTGTTGATGATAGCCAGTCTGACAGGTGTGAGATGGTACCTCATTGTTGTTTTGACTTGCATCTCTCGGATGATTAGTGACTTTGAGCATGTTTTCATATGTCTCTTGGCTTTCTGGATGTCCTCTTTTGAAAGGTGTCTATTTAGGTCCTTTGCCCATTTTTTGATTGGATTGTTTATCTTTCTTTTGTTAAGTTGTATGAGTTCCCTATAAATTTTGGAGATTAGGCCCTTATCAGATATGTCATTGGCAAATATGTTTTCCCACACAGTGGGTTTTCTCGTTGTTTTGTTGATGGTTTCTTTTGCTGTGCAGAAGCTTTTTATTTTGATGTAGTCCCATTTGTTCATTTTTTCTTTAGTTTCAAGTGCCCTAGGAGTTGTATCAGTGAAGAAATTGCTTCGGCATATGTCTGAGATTTTCTTGCCTTTGGATTCTTCTAGAATTTTTATGGTATCCTGTCGTACATTTAAGTCCTTTATCCATTTTGAGTTTATTTTTGTGTATGGTGTAAGTTGGTGGTCTAGTTTCATTTTCTTGCATATATCTGTCCAATTTTCCCAGCACCATTTATTGAAGAGACTATCTTGGCTCCATTGTATGTTCTTGCCTCCTTTGTCAAATATTAATTGAGCATATTGGTTCGGGCCGATTTCTGGGCTCTCTATTCTATTCCATTGATCTATATGCCTATTCTTGTGCCAGTACCAGGCAGTTTTGAGAACAGTGGCTTTGTAATACAACTTGATATCTGGTATTGAGATCCCACCTACTTTGTTCTTTTTCAGGATTGCTGCAGCTATTCGGGGTCTTTTTTTATTCCAGATGAATTTTTGGAAAGTTCGTTCTAGATCTCTGAAGTATGCTGTTGGTACTTTAATGGGAAGTGCGTTGAATTTATAGATTGTTTTGGGTAGTATGGACATTTTGATGATGTTGATTCTACCAATCCATGAACACGGTATGTTCTTCCATCTGTTTATGTCTTCCTCTATGTCTTTTTTCAACGTCCTGTAGTTTTCTGAGTAGAGGTCTTTTACCTCTTTAGTTAAGTTTATTCCTAGGTAGCTTAGTTTTTTCGGTGCAATGGTAAACGGGATTGTTTTTATAATCTCTCTTTCTGAAAGTTCACTATTGGTGTATAGAAATGCCTCAGATTTCTTGGGGTTAATTTTGTATCCTGCTACATTGCCAAATTCATGTATTAAGTCTAGTAGCTTTTTGATGGAATCTCTAGGGTTTTGTATGTATAATATCATGTCGTCTGCAAATAAGGACAGTTTTACTTCCTCTTTTCCAATTTGGATGCCTTTTATTTCTTCTTCTTGCCGAATTGCAATGGCTAACACTTCCAGTACTATGTTGAACAGGAGTGGTGAGAGGGGGCATCCCTGTCTTGTTCCTGTTCTTAGGGGAAATGGTGTTAGTTTTTGTCCGTTGAGTATGATGTTGGCTGTGGGCCTGTCATATATGGCTTTTATTTCTCGTGATCCTTTTAATAATTTTCTATTATCAGCTGAATTTGACCCTGAGCATATTCCACCTATTGATTGAAATCACACGTTCTAACCGATTCACCGTGCATTTTGGTTTTACGGGCCAATTTACCTTAGAGCTTTTCCCTCATCCTCAGTGTTAGAATTAAATTTTCTGTGCTTGCCTATTTTATAGCACACTGAACTCTGTCGATTCCATAAAATTTTAAAGCGTGTTTATTTATTGAGCACTTATCATAGCCAAGGCTGGGGAGGTGAGTGATTTCTGGCTAGGGATCTACAGATTTGCAGAAGAGGCAGCCTCTGCCCTGAGGAAGTCGTGAGTAACTAGAGAGTAAAATCATTAGCAGATCATTAAAAACCATGTGGTGAAAAAAATAAGGCCAGAAATCACGAGAGAAAGGCCAAACTGCATAAATATTTAAAATTTCTGAGGCACAAGGCATCATAAATAAAACTAAAGTACAAATAACAAATTGAGGAAAAATATTTTCAACATTTATTACACACTAAAAGGTTAATAGTGTGCATGGATAAAGAACTTTCTACGACTCAATAAAAAAGAAAACAACTCAATAGTGAATGTGCAGGAGACTTGAACTAGACATTCATTTTAAAAGAAATAGAGAAACTTGGTGTTCAGACTAACAAAATATAGATTAAAACAGCAAAAACATATTTTCACCTATGAGATTGGCAAAACATTTCAAGATTGATCATGCTTAGTGCTAGGGAGTTGGTAGGGAAATATATACCCACTGGGAAGGAGGTAAATTGAGAAAACAATTTAAAAGCAGTCTGGCAGCATCCATCAAAGATTAAAATGTGAGTATCCATTGACCCAGACAGTCCACTTCTAGAAATTTATTCTGCAGATTTTCTCACTCAAATGCACAAAGATGCTTATCCAAAGTGGACCACTGCAGCTGCTTCTTCAAGTGGGAAATTTAAAACATTTTATATGTCCATTAGGTTTGTTAAATGAATTAAAGTATAGCCATAAAAATGAAATATTATGCACATATTAAAATAGAATTAATATGAAAAGACATCATAATATATTAAGTGACAAAAGCAAGAAACTGGACAATATATATAACATATTCGCAATTGTGCAAACATCTAAGACATAAATTTACATATACCTATAGCTTGTGTGCACTTAAAAGGTCTGAAAGGATGTACACGATTGCAGGGATTGCCTTCGGGGAACTGGGATCCTGAGTGACGTTTAAGATTTACTATACACCCTTCTTTTTGTTTGGATTATTTATGATCAGAAAAACTACAGAAATGTAAAAGAATATATTCTAACTCTTCTTGCTGATTCCTGTCCTCCAAGCCTCTTTCCAAACACCGTTTGATTTGCCACACAAAGACCTGTGGACACTGGGCTAAGGTCCACTTGAAGACTCCTAGTTTTCCACTCGAGTGACCAGTTGGTTATGACAGCCCCACAAAGACAGGACCACAGGAAGAAGAGTATATTTGCGGAGGAAGTGATGATAAGGAGTATAGCTTTAGGCATGTTGGGTGTGGGGTGCCTGGGGACCCTGATGGAAATGGCCAACATACAGTCTAGGGAAGAGCTCTTGCAAGTCCTTGCTTGTAGGTGACAGTGGGTAGATGACACTGAGAGGTTATGGAGCGAGAGGAGAAGATGCCCCTGGATGGGGCACTTTAGAGCCACGCTGGCCATCTTTCTGTCCCTTCAATTCACCAAACTTACCCCTGCCTTAGAAACTATATAAATTTATATGTAAATTATATAAATTGAGACTTTATATTTCTTATTAGTGTTCCTTTTATCATGTAATGACCATCTTTATCCTTAATAATCCTTTGGGCACTATCGCCTATTTGCCCAAATATCTATACTGCTTTTGTTTTGGTCAATATTTGCCGAGAATATATAGCATAGAGCTTTTGATAAGAATTTTAATCTGAGAATTTCTATTCTTTCATCAGGAACTTTGGTCTATTTACATAGTTGTTGTAAATTTTCTTGGATTTAGTTATTTATCTCTTAGTGCTTTATATTTATTATGCTTTTTTAAAACCTTCTGTCAGTGTAATTGAATCTTTTTTTTATTGCATGATTCCCCTCAACTCATTAAGAGATGATACATTCTGTCTCTATGTTTGATTTTTAATATGCATATTGGGTAGTATCAAGTTAATTCTATCTACACTTCCTTCCCCCAAAATTCAGGACCTTAGCACACCTTGAATTTTATCATACCTCCCCTATCTTATTATTGCCCAGTATTTTAACTCACACCTAATTTTTATCTTTCAGATTATTAGTATTTTATACATTCAATGTATATTTATTTTTAACCACGTTTACTATTTCTTTCCTCCACACAGCTTCTTACATTCTACTTTTCCTTTCTGAGCTTGAATCTCTTTTTCCTAAAGTACATCCTAGTGTATTTCTTTCAGAGAGTATCTGTTAGTGGTAAACTCTCTAAGCATTTGTCTGAAAATGATTTTATTTCAACCACTCTTAAAGTTTAATTACTTTTAGTTTAATTTTTTTTTGAGTGGAAGAGTGAATTACAGAATTCTAGGGTGATAATTATTTTTCATTGTCTTGTGAATTTGATTATTGCTGGTGAGAAGCCTGCCATCCTCTACTTATCATTTCCAAGAAGTCTCTAAAGATCTTCTCTTTGTATTTGATCTTCTATAGTTTCACTTTGATATATTTAGGATTTTAAAGACTCTTGTTTGGTACTGGCTGTGCTTACTGAATCTGACAATTCTTACTTTTCATCAATTCTGGAATATTCTAGTTATTACTTTGAGATTTCATGTCTTTGATCACTTATCAAATATTCTTAGCCATTCTCCTAACAGTGCCTCTCAATTCCTCTCAGTTCTAACCTTATGCTGTGCCTAGTAAATGTATGTTGGAGCTATTCTATCTTCTCAACTTCTATTTTATAGTTTCAGTGTCTTTGATTGACAGAGTAGCATTCAAGGTAGTAGCCTCAGATTTATCTACCATTTCACTAATTCTCCTCATAATCTCTAATAGTCCATCCACTGAGTTTTAAATTGGAAATAATATTTTAATGTCTAAAAGTTCCACTTGATTCTTTAAAAAATATGGCTATCTATATTGTTTTGTTCTATTTGTCTTCAGTATTTTAATATTTTTATTATTATAAAATATTGTATGACCTTATTCAAATTTTCAATTTTCTGAAGCACTTGCTGGTCTAATTCTGCTTTTTGTTGTGCTGCCTGCCTCTCATTCATTGAGGATTATTACTTTTTAAAAAATTTTGCATCATAAGCTTATCTGAGAATTTTCTCTGTGGGAATTAAGAGCAGAGGCCCAGACAAACAAGTGAGTGGGATTTTTCTTGTCCACCTTCATCAGGCTTTGACCCTGTTAGGTGGGAAGGGAGGACTTACTAATACAGTTCTAATTCCCCACCTCATCTGGGATCTAGCCCTAATTTCCTGTCTCCAAGTGGAATAATAGGGCCACCTGAGCCCATGGTTGAACTTCCCCCTCTTTCCCTCATTCTCCAAATCCCCATTACATCCACCAAAGGAATGTACTGTGGGGAACAGTCAGTATGAGGGATGACCATCAACAGAGCTGGCACTTGCCCGAAGTTTGAGACATTTATGTGAGATAGAGTGTAACAGGGAAGGCTAACTGGAGTGGGCGCCACTGTATGAAACAAAATCTCATCTAAAGCGTAAGGGTCCTGTAAGTGTCTCGCCAACCTCCTCAAACTTAAAGTTCTCAAGGAGAGAAAAGGCTACATCAAAGGAGAGGAGTTGAAATCTCAGTCCTGCTAGCGCCTCTGGCGGTCGACTGGTGCCAGGACTTTGGTGGCCAGGGACTCAAAGCCCACATTTGGCCCAGTGGGCTCAGCAAACAAAGTGGGTGTGCTCCGTACTTAGCCTCTAGTGAGGGCAGGTGTGCAAGTTAGGATGCCTGTATTTCAGGCCCCACAACAAATCAGAAACGATTTGTTGTCATGTCGCTCCTTTTGACTGTTCCTCTCAAATCCCGTGGAAGCTCTATCCTGGAAAGCTAAATAGACAGCAAATCCAATTTTTTCCCTTCTCTGCTTATCTGGAACTTAAAGATTTAACTGAAGAGTCATACAATCTGTGATCAAACCCATCTCTGCTCCAAAACTCTGAACAAAACTTACTTCCCATCTGTTAGGATGAACAAATAGAGAAAAATAATCAGATATGAAAAGAGATTCAATAGTTTAAAAAAAGAAAAGAGAGAGAGAGAGACTGTATTGGAGGAATTATGAGAAATTGAAGGAAACTTTGATAAAATTCTAATTTGCATTTTCAGGTATATTCAGGAAGACAATATACTTATAAAAAATTGGTCTGAAATAATACAAGCTTGTTTTCGAATGAAAAGCATAATTGCTGAATAAAACGGTAAGAGAGTCAGTGAAAGTCAGATTGGACACTGTAGAAAATTGGATGAGCAAATTATATGTAATATGTGCTTGATACATTCTCCTAGGACCCAGAGAATATAAATAAAGCCTGATTAAGGTATAGTGAAAAGATAAGAGTTGTGGAAGAAAGAAATAGGGTCTATTATACTTCTACAAATAATAGAAATTCTCGAAGGAGAGTGTGACAGATTATTAAAAATGGCCTCCAGTCATTCATGCCTCTCTGTGTCTTCACCCCTCCTCAATGTGACCTTGACACTCCTATCAGGAGATGGAGTCTGTTCCCCCACCCCTTGAGTCAAGGCTGGCCTTGTGATTCGCTTTGACCAACTGAATGTAGTGGACGTGGCATTCTGTGACTTCCTAGCCTAGGCCTTGTAACTTCCACTTTTTTTAAAAAATATATTTTATTAATTTTTTACAGAGAGGAAGGGAGAGAGATAAGAGCTAGAAACATCAATGAGAGAGAAACATTGATCAGCTGCCTCCTGCACACCTCCCACTGGGGATGTGCCCGCAACCCAGGTACATGCCCTTGACCGGAATCGAACCCGGGACCCTTCAGTCCACAGGCCGACGCTCTATCCACTGAGCCAAACCGGTTTCGGCTGTAACTTCCACTTTAACCCTTGAAACCTGAGACCAGCAAGTTGTGAAGAAGCCCTGTCTAGCCTACTAGAGGGTGAGAGACCAAGTGGAAGACAATCAAGGCACCCAGCCAACAGGCAGCACCACTGCCAGGCATGTCAGGGAGGCCATCCTGGACCCTCCAGCCCCGGTTGAGCTGTTAGATGATTGCAGCCACACAAATGAGTGATTAAAAACATTTTTTAAAAAATACTTAGGTTAAGATATTAAAAGTGCTGCAGAAGAAGCCTTCGGATTGCCAGTCCACAGAATTGTAAGCAATAATAAATCATGAGGATTTTGAGCCCTTAAGTTTTAAGCCATTACATTTTAGGGGTGGTCTATTATACAACAGGAACAGAAGAAGAGTCATGAAAGAAATAATCATGTGCAGGGGTGTTCAGAGTCCTCTTTTCCCCCCAACTGAAGCTTCTTTGGTGCGTACCAGTCCATCACCAGCATGAGGAGGTCAGTTCCTGGTCCCTAAATCACATAATGCCCAGAGATACTGTTATTGTGGGGCACCCCTGGCTGTGACCAGTGGCATGAGAGCAGCACTAACTTGGTGGCTTGGTTTTGGTAGGTCATCTCAGAAATACAGGGGACACCTGATTACCTCTGATTCCCATATAGACAGAGTGTCGTCTTTGGAGTCCAGACCAGTCTGTACTCCAACCCATCCAATGACTATACAACGCTGGGGCCGTGAGTCAAGCTGTGCTAAGTGGGGATCAGCTGCCTAGCGAGTACCTCGAGATGTGAATGGGCTGAGTCCTCTATTCTGACTACTGCACAGGGCAGGCCACCCATAACTTGCCACTTTCTGTGTTTATGGGAACCAACAACTGGGGGCTGCACCCGGGGTCAGGAGGGGGCTCAACGGGATGCTCAATCCTGATGACCCTCATGCCCTCAGACACAAAGGCCTAGTGCCCACCCATCCAGGTGATGGATTATAATGTTTCAGTGGTGTTGGGAGGGGGACTTTTGCACAAAGAATTTCCTTGCCTTGAAGAGAAGTCAACCTTCTGAGCGGGACGAAGGTGATTCTGCCACCTCTTTCTTAGGTTAGAGGGGGGGAGAGTTTAATTTTGACAGTGATACCTGCTATACTAGATGAAAACTGGGTCCCTGATACCACTCTCTGCCCTACCAGCCTTGAACTGCCCCCTCTATATTCTAATGTGAAAGAAAAATACAGGGTGGAGCAAAAGTAGGTTTGCAGTTGTGAGTATGCAAAACAGAGTTTATTCGTGTATTATTGTACTATTTTCCAGATGAACAACTGTAACCCTCCTTTTGCCCCACCCTGTATATGCTTTGCAGGATCTTTGTTATTTGCAGCCAAATCTAATCCTAAGTGATACCCAACTCAGGTAGAGGGGAGACCATCAATCTTCAGAAAAGGTGCTGCGGAGAAGATGTCCAGGAAGCACAAGCAATCGCTGTTAGAGTGGCCCAGGCTCTCCCTTCCTGCCTTGGCCGTTAGGAACCTCAGCAGCCTGGGGGGTCCACTCTCCCTGCTGTCCTCCCCTCATTCTGTGACGTCCTCCTTCTTCAGGCTTTCAGTTCAAGAAACCTAATTCATTTTCTTGAATTCAGCTTTTGCTCAGCCTTATTTTACGCCAGAAACCTCCTTTCTCCCTGCAGGATACCCATTAACGTCCCACAGGGAAAGCTGTATGGGGAAAAGTTGGGTTAGATAAACAATGGCTAAAGCAGTAGCTTGACCTTGGAAACTGCCTGGGGTGAACATGTGCTTTAGCAGCATCGCTTCGGGGTATACACTCACCCACCACGCATGTGCAGGAGTCCATCCTTGGTGCTGGTTGTACCTGGATCACGATGTCCTAGCAGGACTAAGGCGGGACCCTGACCTCCCTCATTTTAGACCCAATATTCCGATGTCTACAGAGACGATCCATTTCCTTTGTGTTTTTCATGGAGAGGTGGGGGACAGCTCTGAATCTGTTTTGGGTGGGGTCAGCAATCCTTTAAACCCCAAAGAAGAGTAAGGCTTCCTGTTGGAGGCTCCCATGGGTTCAAACCTGCCTTCAGCCCACCGAGCAAAGACAGGATGGGAATGGAAACAGGAGACATCCATGGAATCCCAGGAAGAGAAGCTCTCCATGGTCTTGGCCAGGTCGAAGCCAGAGTTCCTGTGGATTGTAACCCCCTCCAAGTCCCTGAGAAATGTGAGCCCTGCTTTTGAATCCCATGACCGAGCAGGCTGTTGCTGACTATGACTGATGGGCACAAGCAGATTCCTGTGGGACTGCTGACGTCTGGGGGACCTGTCCTGCAGTGTTTGGGAGGAAGGCTCCAGCTTTGTTTTTCTTGGATCGCTGGCTGACTATCCCCTACAGATTGATAGGCCGGGGGCTGCCAACGAGACGGGCTGAGGACAGAGTGAAGGAAAGAGATCCCTGAGGCCCATCTGTGGGGAGAATCCCTCTTCCTTCTGCCACAAAGACAGGCAGCAGCAGGCACCTCCTGCTGTTCCTTCAAATCCAACCTCTTTTTCCTGCTGCCTCCTCCCCCCAAATAGCCAGATCGTCTGAGGTCCATCTCAGACACAGAATAGGCTGGCCCTAAAAGAAGTAGATTTGTGCCCTCGAGCTGCCTTTTATGCCCATGTGGCCCTGGGAGAGCCCCTTTGACTCCCTGGACCACAGAGAACATGGGCTATGCAATGAGTGAGAGAACCGCATGAGTACACGTTGGGGAACATATATCATATGTATACATTGGAGCCCTCCCTTCCTTGCTTTCAGCTTTTTCTGATTCTTCCCATGTAAACTTTTCTACCTCCAAGTCTTTTTCTTAAATAAGACTTGACTTACAAGAAAGAGGGGTTTTCTCACCCTTTCTGGCGTGGGTATAAGGCTTTGTACCTGAAACTAAACAAACATAAAGGAAGTCACAATGGACAGTTTAGGATAAATTTTAATTGAATCAAGAAGTTGACCCTTAGGGGATAATCTTCATGAAATATGTTCTCAAAGGAGATTGAGTTCTTTTTGTTTGTTTTATTTGTGTTTTCCCATGAACATGTTTCCATCCTAATTCTGTGAAAGATTATCCTGGACCAAGTGCAATTCATTCTACCTTCACTGTGGGGATTTTCAGAGCAAAGAGGTATCAAATCCTAGACTGGACTGACTTTATATCTATTATACTGCAAAGGGAGAGAGGGAGTGAGGAAGAAAAGGAGGGGGGAAAGGAGGAAGATAGGGAGAGAGAGAGAGAGAGAGAGAGAGAGAGAGAGAGAGAGAGAGAGAGAGAGAAGAATGCCATAGACATCAGTGGGGAGGGCTGAGAAGAGAACGGGAGCTTGGTTTTCAGATCTGTCCTAAACCTCTCCGTTTTGTTCATAGAAGTCAGAGCTAGCCCTGGTTGAAAACTGAAGGTGGACCCTCATTAACTACAATCAATGTAACTGTAGGCTCTGAGGCTTCATCATACTGGTTGGCAGAGCAGCGGCAATGCTGCTGGAGGGAGCTCAAAGCTCGTTGCTTTCTTCCCTTTTCTCGGTAATAAAACCCAGAAACTGACACGGGCAGGCTTCAGCATTCCTGTGCACAGGACACTGGCTGTTCTCCCAGCACAGTCGTATTCCTTAAATGCCAAGGGGACCCGGGACCCCTGGAGTCAAACCTCCGAGGCTCTCCTGCAGCCATAGCAAGTACAATCTACCCCTTGAGGACTGTTCCCTCAGCACTCCACTGCAGAACCCTGAGGGGAGTGGGTGTCTTCTCAGCCCACCCCTCATCAGGAAGCACCCCCCCTCCGGACCCCCCAAGCCTAAGTGCAGCCAAGTCCCTGACCCAGCCATGCCGGGGGCAGGGGAGCACATCTGCTCACTCCTGACCCAAATATAGGTTGGAAGCCCAGGCCCTTTAAGGTCATTTAATGTGCAATACGCATTGGCATAGTAAAGGTTCTGAGAAGTCCTGCAGCGAAATAATACGTTTAACTTGTTTAACTCCATGCTTTTCGTGCTTAAATAATTCCTGAACTTTTCTCATGGAATGCCCATTATCTCACTGAGTAAGTAGAGTCCCCCCAAATGCTTGCAAACTGTGCCATGGAGGCATTCACAGCCATGTCCAGCCCCTTTGGAGGAGTCAGCTTTGGGTCCACAAAACCTAGCACAGGACCTGGAAAAGAGTATTTGTGGGGTGAATAAGTGAGTAAATTAATGAAACCATGCCATTTTTAGCCCAGGCTGATCTGGGAATATAGCTGTGTGCCAAACACTTTTTTTTTCCAGGGCAGTTAAGCTGTGGCCAATACATAGCTTGGTTAAAAAACATATATATATATATTCCAGTTATAAACTGGCAGGTGTTGAACCAGATCTGTGTAACATATGTGTTGTATTTGTTCAGCACAGGGGTTTATTTTAAATGCCTTTTTAGGTAGGGTCTGAACACTGCAGGACAGCCCAGCTCTCTGCCTCTTCCTACCTCACCCCAGCTTCTTCCCCATCCGCATCACCCGCCTGGCTCCTGAAGCCTTTGAATGTGCCATCCCAGGTTTAAAATCTCCCTGGGAAATTGCTTTTTCAATCTGACCGTGAACATCATGAACTTATTGTGAAATGGATTTGCCCAGATGAAAAATCATGAAGATCTTTAAACCTTAGACCATTTGCAGTGAAATATCTATACAGCCCAATTGGCACAGACCTCGGTACACTTAAGGTGACTTCCAAAGCCAAACCGATGATGAGGTGGGAACTTTGAGATCTGCTGCTCTATAATTTCCAAGCTCTCTGATATCCATCATCTCATTAGACCCCAACGACCAACCTACGACATGAACAGGACAGGAGTCACTACTTGCAGGTCACAAATGAGGAAAGGGAGACTCAGAGAGGTTATATGATGACCCAAGGCCACACAGTTTGGCACGAAGTGGGGACTTCAAATGCCAAGTCAAGCTGCCTGCAGGCAAGAATGTGGTTTAAAGAGGCCTTCTGACATCATTCTGCTTTAGGACAGGGGACTGGATTGGCGAATGGCATTTCAGGAAGTTACTTTCCTGAGGAACCGAGCTCTGCCTCCAAAGCAGGAGATGACAGCCTCCCTGGGCCCCTCTTAGTTCTGGGACTCCCCATTGTGGCTCTATGTGGACATGAAGTGAGAGGGCTCACAGGAGCCCAGCCCCCACCCTGGTTTTCGGCTTCTGTCGCTGTCTCATAGAAGCAAAGATGCCCCATCGACTGGAGCTGAGACACCCCTCGCTGAGTATTCTGTGTAGCCACCAATGTGGAGTGAGAGACAGGTGCAGACTGTAGCTTCTGCGAGGGAAGATGGGGGAGCACAGACCATATGGAGCACGAGTGACAGAATTTGGCAGTGCAGGCTCTACAGATGGGCCTGCTTATGTCCAGACACAAGCTGAGGCCAAAGACTGAATCATCTCTAGCAATTTCTTGTTTCCAAACACATCTTTTGAAGAATGTGGGGACGCTCTGCACAAATATCCAAACCCCTTGCTGGGAAAGGATTACACAGACAACTGAAAAGAAGAGTTGCTTTTGTGGTGGGTGGTGGTGCAAAGTGTCCGCCTGAATGAGGTGGAGGTCCCAGGATAGTGAGAAGGCAGTCTGATGGTTTGGGTAGCATTTATTCACATCAAGTGTTTTGTGTGTGATCTTCACAACAACATTTTAATGGGGTTAGTATTGCCAGCCCCATTTTACAGGAGGAAAGACTGAGACTTTAAAGGGTAAGTGATTTGTCAAGATCAACCAGCTGCTAAGGGCATAGTTGTGAATGAGAAAGGGCCTACACACATGTCCAAGGACCTCCCCACTCACCACCCAGAGCCAAGATTCTTATGTCAGTCTCCTAGGGGGTCCTGTGCCCCAGCTCCTGTGTGGCCTTCCAGTAAGCCACTGGGTTCCCAGTAGAGCTCCCCAGGGTCTTTCTTCAGGATAAAGTCTGGGCTGTTTGGCCTGGAATTTGACGCCCTGCAAGGACAGGCTCCAGCTTGCCTCTCCATCCTCATGCCCATGTAGCCCCTGGCATGGGTCCTGCCCAGCAACTTGCCATTCCCTGAACTTTAGTGTTGCCCCACCTCCAGTCTTGGCTTTGGTGCCTTCTAGGAATATCACCCTATTGCTTTTCTACTTTAGCTCACCTTTACATGTGGCCATGTTTTTTCTCCCCTTATTTGAATGTTTGGTCTTTTAAGACTGCAAACTCCTTTCCTTGCCTCTCATCCTTGTACCATAATGAACATCCTTTACACAAGTGCAGCCACCTTATGGTTCTCAGAGTGCTGTCCCTCTGCAAGGTGAAGTAAGGGTGTGGGAATTAGCTCCATTCCAGACCAGAGAAGAGAGGGGGCCTGCCCACGCTTTCACACCAAAGCCATGGTGACTGAACCCAGGTTTCCAGGGCTCTTTCCACTGTGCCCCAGTTTGGAAAAGGTGACGTAAGCTGCCCATCCACATAGAGGTGGTGCCCACATGCCTTGGGATTGCTATTGGGGAGGAAGGGGGTTGTATTAGTTTCCTGTTGCTCCTGTGACATGTTGGGCTGTATAGATATTTCACTGCAATTATAATGTCATTACCTGCAGGACCTTGGAGAGCTCATGGATGGGTGCCATGGATTCTGACAGTCCCAACCCTTTACAATCTGGAGCAAGTTCCCCATAGCCAAGCTGCCCAGGGAAACTGAGGCCGTCCTGTTCAAAGGCATTTGGCACTTGCCAACAAATTTCCCTCATCTTATTCATCTCTTCATTCACTTCCCAGACCCAGGCCTCATCCAACCTTAGGACGCAGGATTTCCAACCAACCCTTACAACCACTTCCCCTACCCACATACCCAGAAGTCTTGCCTGTTTATAATGTGAATTGAATCACTTAGAATAAATCCAAAGGTTTTCTTTTCTTTTTTAAAGAGCAGGTTAAGTTTTTGTTTATTTATTTATTTAATTAATTTATTTTATTTTAGAAAGAGGAAGGGTAAGAAAGAGAGAGAAACATCGATTGGTTGCCTCCCACACATGCCCCAATGGGGAATCAAACCTGCAAATTGGGTATGTGCCCCGACCAGGAATCGAACCAGCAACCTTTTGGTGTATGGGATGAAACTCCAACCAACTGAGCCACTTCTTATCAAAGCATATCAAGTGGCCAGACTTCTTAACAAGGCTTTCAGGGTCCTATACACTCTGGCCTCAAACTACTATCCTCTTGTTCATTGAATTCCAAGAGGTTTGGCCTCCTTTCCAGCACCAGAACATACTATGTACCTTCCTGCCTCTGGGCCTTTGCACATGCTATTTCCTCTTCTTGTGACTCTCTTTTTTCATCCTTCCCCTGGCTGATTCCTGCTTTAGATCTCAACCCTTTTCAGAGAAGCCTTCTTTGATACCTCTCACTTACCCCAATTAGGTCTGCCATATCATTCTCTCTCTCTTGGAACCTAATTTTTCTCCTGAATAGCATCTGTATCATCACCTCTGCCATTGTACATGACAATATACATTCAGGGTCTGACACTACACGAAGCTTATCCTTTGCACCCAAATCTTCAGGATTAAAATGTACTAAATTCTGCAATATTGTCCTCTCTCTTCAAGGAACAGGAATGAATCCAGCCTTAGAACCTCAGCTCCTAACGAATCTTTTTTTTCCCCAGGGGCCATGAGGTCAGACAGATCCACTTCCTGTTCCCTACTCTTCCACCGCGTTGCTGAGTGGCCCTGAGCAAGTAAATCACTGTGTCTCTCTGGGCCAGTTAACTCTAGCCCAGGAGGGTGTAGAGAGCCCCTCTCCTGCAGGCCAGATTCAGAAAGCCTGACTGTCTCACAAAGGATTTCAGGGGTCTCCTCAGAATACTCTGGGGTTGGTGTCAAAAACTAAACAGGGGCCAGTTCACTATGAAATGGGCCATAGGCCCAGGCTCCACTTCAGCATCCTGCATCTCAGATGTTTCTCCGCTGGCTGATTTCTTCGTAATGCAGGCCTAACTTGCAGAGGGTGAGTCCCAGGGCAGGATCACTCTGCCCTCTGTCCTCGGTTCCCCTGGAGAGGCTCACTCTGCAGTCAGAGGCGATCAAGCTGGTGGCCCAGAGCTCTTACGGATGACAGGCACTGGCCTCTCGAAGAAGGCTGAGCCATTGTTCACAGTGCCCATCTTATTGATATCATCCAGAATCACATTGATGATAATAACAACTTGAATCAGAACCATGATTTTCTTTTTTTACTGCCTACTATGTGCCAGGCATAGGTTTGGGTGCTTTCCCTGCATTGCCCTGTAGTCCTCATAACAGCCCCATTTTACAGCGGAGGAAACAGAGGCCAGAGAGGCTAAGTGACTTACACAGGGTCACCTGGCCTGCAAGTTGAGGAGCTGAGCTGAGACCATATTCTCCCTAACCCCTCACTGATATAATCATATTCACAAAAAGTGCATCCCACATACATAGCATTTTACAGTGTGTAGAGTTCTTTGCCATCTGCCCTTGTCTCTGATCTTCACAACATTTAGAACATTGAGGTTTAGAGCAAGGAATTGATTGGCTCAAATCAGTGGGTGTATGAATTATTTATTGCCGTGTAACAAATAACTCCAAAACTTGGCAGCTTAAAACAGTACACATTTATTATCTCACAGTATCTGTGGGTTGGGGATCCTGGGAAGAGTTAGCTATACCTTCTGCCTCATGGTCTCTCATGAGGCTACAATCCAGATGTTGGTCCTGGATGGCGGTCTCATCTGACAGCTCAACTGGGGAAGGCTCTGCTTCCAAGCTTATTCACATGATTGCTGGCAGAATTTAACTCTTTTGTGTTTTGTCACGCTGAGGTCTACTTTCTTCACTGGCTGTAGACCTGAGACAGCCCTCAGTTCCTTGTCATGGGGGCCTCTCCAGTGGGGCAGCTTGCTTTATCAAGTGTGCAAGCCAAGAAGGCAATAGAGTCTGCTAGCCAAAAGGAAGTCTTGTAACCTAATCATGGACGTGCCCACACGTTGGCTGCATTCTATCAGAAACAAGTCACTAGGTCTAGTCCAGACTCCTACCCCTCGGGAGGGAGTTCCACAAAGGCATGGCTGCTAGCAGATGGGGGTTTAGCGGGCATCTTAGAATGTTTGCTTAACACGGCACAGGCTGGGCCAGAGCCCAGGTATGCAGCTTTGAGTTTGGCCACCCTCCTGGACCTGAGAATGTGCTGGCCTGTGGACAGAGGTGGCAGGTGGCGATCTTCCCTCTTCTGTGCTCTAGGAGGCCTCTCAGGACCACGCAGAGCCTGGGCCAGACCTCTCCATCCCAGGAAAAGAGCCGGCTCCATTTTAATTACATTGTCGCCCCCAGGGAAGCCTGTGTTCTTCTCCAGATAGTTTTTCTTCCCCTTTACTGCCATTCCTGTCTTTAAATCAAAGCTGCTCTCTGTTCGAGGGCTCCCGGCCCCAGGCTGGATAAGAATTTATGAGTGGGTGATCCGGAAATGTAATATAAAGGAGTCATGACCCAGACCGTAATGTAAGCTGAGAGGTCCTGGAGAGGCAGGCAGCCAGGGCCCAGTGACCTCTCGGCCCAGCAACCATCACAGCCTCTGCCTTTATGAAAACCTTCCATCATCCATTCCTTCAGCCTACCCCCACTGCCCCTTCTTGTGGCCTGCACTGCCGTCTCCCAGCACAGCCAGGACCTAGGCTACCGGCATCCACCTGAACTTGCCTTTCTAGAACTGCTTCCCTGTCCTCCCATCTCCTGTCTTCCTTCTCAAATCCTCTAAGCTCCAAGCTATGTGAATAGACTCCTATCTCCATGACGCTGCTCAGCTATTTCCTCTCCAGGGACTGTCCTTTGCCCCATGTCCCAGGGATGAAACCTCCTTGAGGACTTCTTCCCAGACCTGTCTCTCTCTGTCCCTCTCTCATGGCACCAAGCACTGTGAGCCTTCATATTTGAGTCCGTTATGTCCATGCTACCCTCCTCCCCCCCAGCCCCCCCCCCCCCCATTAGACTTGGACTTCCTTAGCGGTAAGAGCTGGGGCTGGAATTCACTGTGCACAGGAGGTGCTCAGTCAACATTAAAATGATGGAAAAAGTCGAGGTCAGAATCACCTTTGAGTGGATAGAAAATTCCTGTTCTCCCTTTACCCATTCCATGTGTGGCCAGTGGCTGCCCCCACCCCAACCCAACCCCCGTCCTTAGATAACCTGTACTGAGGCTAGCCCTGCCCCAAACCACATGTTTCCCCCAAGCACCTGCTCTAAGCCTCCCACACCCATTTGGGGGACAGGGGAGCAGAAGGCAACAAAGTCCTGCCCAGAGCAAAGCCACCTTCCCAGACCACATATGTGGGGTCATAGATATCCAGGCAGGACAGACATTTGTGCTCAGATGATGCCACCCCACTCTACCCCAATCTCTGCCTGACTCCGTTGCCCCTCTGAGGGTCACTCAGATGCCCAGAAGTCATCCCAGACCCCCTCTTCTTCCTCAGTCTTCCTCCAATCAGTCCCTTGTTCCCTAAGGTCTACCTTCTGTTGAAAGCAGTCTTTGCATGTGCCCCACTTTCTCCACTCCAATGGCCACTGCCTGTCCAGGCCACCAAGGGTCCCCTCCTGGTTGCTCTCCTTGCCTCCACCTCACCCTACTCATTTCTTCTTCGCTCAAGTGACTCATCAAGTCACTCCCTCACTCAAAAACTTTCAGAGGCTCCCCATTGCCTGAGAAATGTTGTGCCACAGTCTGGCTGGCCCTAGGGGCTTCTCTGGCCTCCTCTCCCATTTCCCCATCATTTCTCTCCACACTCCTGAGGACCCTCTCGTTGGACCACCTCCTGTTCCCCAGGGCCCCTGGTGCTTCCTTCGTCCAGGACTCTTCCTCCTCATCTCTGCTCAGGTAACCGGACCATCCTTCCAGGACAGCCCAGGCAGTGAACTCTCAGCCCTCGGTGCTCCTGAAGGTTCTGCATTAAAGGGATGAAAAGCATCCCTGTCTATTACCCCTCAGCCCCTGGGGGCAAGGATCAGCCTCACCTCCCTCTCTTCCAGCCTCTGCCCCCTGCTGCTGCCTCTGCTTGGAGACAAAGACAAAGGCGTCCCTTGGGGGAGGGGAGCCGTCCTGAAATCTCTTGGAGGCGCCAGACGGCTCAGTGCCCGAGAAGAAAGCAGAAAGCGGCCCAGAAGGCTGCGCTCAGGGAGGAGTTCTCACCAGAAGGCCCAGTGCTGGGCCCAGGCCAAGGGAGTGTTTGCACGTGCCCGGGGTGTGTGGACGGGAGAGGAGGACTTGGCAGCCACTGGGGATGGCTTAGGATCCATTCACTCTTGTTCTGGTTTCCTGACGCCTTTGTTCAGAATCCCCGGGTACTCCCAGCCAGGCAAAGGGGCCGGGGTAGGGACAACTCACAGAAGGAGCCTCGGCCAGCTCCCTGCCTTCAAGGGGGGACCTGAAGAATGGTGGGTGCCTAGAAAGACCCCTGGGGTTCAAGTTCCTGCCTGGAGCACAGAGGCCTCTGTGGGGGTCCTGCTTCCTGCTCCTCCTGCCTGCCCTGCTCTCTTGCCTTTCCCTCTGGGCTGGCTCCTTCTCTTCAGACAACCCTTGAATCACCCCCACCTCTCCCAGCCTGCCCCCTTCCTAGGGCTTTCCTCACCAAGGACGCCACCACCCAGCGCGGGTTAAAGCCCATGCCCTCCTCCTGGGCACCCCAGTCCCTTCGTTTGTCTGAGCCAATCCATCCAATCCATTTTTTTTTTAAGAAATTTTATTTATTTCAGAGAGGAAGGGAGAGGGAGAGAGAGAGATAGAAATATCAATGATGAGAGAGAATCATTAATTGGCTGCCTCCTGCACACCCCCTACTGGGGATTGAGCCCGCAACCTGGACATGTACCCTTGGTGGGAATCAAACCCAGGACCTTCAGTGCACAGGCCGATGCTCTATCCACTGAGCCAAACCAGCTGGGGCCAATCCATCTTCTTTCATCCTCAACCTCTGTGACTCTGTCCACGAAGACCAATCCGAGGGACAGACCAGGTTCCACGCCCATCTCTGCCTCTTCTTGCCACGTATCCTTGGGCAGGTCTCTTCACCCCTCAGAGCTTCAGTTTCTCACTGAAAATGGAGGCAGCAGGACCTGCTTCAGAGAGGTTGAGGTGCTGACTGAGAAGCGCTCAGAGCAGGCCAGCCACACGGAGGTGCCCCTGCCAGGTGGGCGTTGTCAGGAGCGCCCTGTCCTCCTTAGTCAGCGTCACCGCCACCATGGTGCCTGCCCACCTTTCCAATCAGTCCTCGGCCTCGTCCCCAGAACCTTCCTTCTCTACCCACCCCTGCCTGCCTCCTGCTCTCTCTGGGCAAGCACAGTCATCCCTTGGCTTCTGCAGCCGTGGGGACACCATCAGCTCCCAAGCCTGCATGTCTAGCCCTGTCTCTCTGCTGAGCTTCTCAGCCCCTCTTCAGGCATCTCAAACTCAACACTCCCAAACAATGCCTTATCTTCCCCCTTCTCCTGAGCTTCCTATCTTGGGGAATAACCCCACCATCCACTCAGCCCACAAATCCTGACATGACCCTTCCCCTCCAGACAGCCTAAGTTCAGTGACAGCTCTGTCACTTTCAAGCTGCATGACTTGGGGCCTCAGTTTCCCCATCTACAAAATGGGATGATAATAGCCTCGAGGTCGTAAGAGGATGAAATGATCGTTTACCCATGCTAGGGGTTCTCTGGCTCTGACACATCCCCTTCCTGGCATATTAAAGTCAGAGAGGCACGGCCCAGCCGGTGTGGCTCAGTGGTTGAGTGACAACCCATAAACCAGTAGGTCACGGTTAGATTCCCGGTCCCAGCACATGCCTGGATTGCAGGCTTGATCCCCAGTAGGGGTGTGCAGGAGACAGCCAATCAATGATTCCAATCATTGATGTTTCTCTCTCTCTCTCCCTCTCTCTGAAATCAATAAAACATATTTTAAAATAAATAAAATAAATACATAAATAAATGAAGTTAGAGAGTCACCTTCCTGAGCTTGAAGCCAGAACCTCCATGGAGCTGTGCAACTGTGTAATAGGCCGCCTCGGGAGGTAGTGAGCAGCAGATGAAGAAGGTATGCAAGTGGAGGCTAGTGGCAACTTGACAGGCAGGCATCTGATATGGTGATAAGGAGGACGGGATGATCTTTAAGTTTCCTTCCTGTCTTTGCCCGAAGAGACAATTATCAAACTATCTCTAACTAGACCTTGTAATAAAGATAAAATATACAGACATTATAAAGTGCTAGACTTATATCCATACCATGTAGTACTACTCAGCAATACAAGGGAATGAACTATGTTTTACTGATACATGCAACAACTCAAATGCCCCTCAAGGAATTAGGCTGAGCAGAGGCAGGGCGGGGAAACCAATTCCAAAAGGTTACATACTGTATGATTCCACTCATATAACGTTTTTTAAATGACAATCTTTTAGAAATGGAGGGCAGGTTATGGGTTGCTGGTGGGGGTAGGATGCTGGAACAGAGGCAGGTGTAGTTAGAAAAGGATGTATTTGTTTCTCATTGCTGCTGTAATAAATCACCAAATTTAACACAACACAAATTTACCCTCTCACGGTTCTGGAGATCAGAAGTCCAAAATTGGCTTCACTGGGCTAAAGTCAAGACGTTGGCAGGGCTGTGTTCCTTCCGAGGTTCCAGGGGAGAATCTGTTTCCTGGCCTTTTCCAGCTGCTGGAGGCTGCCCGTGTGCTTTGACGCATGACCTCTTCCATGCATCACGCCAACCTCCCAAGATCCATCACCACATTTTCTACTTTTTTCCCTTGGCTTTCTTGCCTTTCTCTTACAAGAACTCTTGAGATTACATTCAGGGCCCCGCTGGATAATCCAGGATGACCTCCCCATCTCTGGATCCTTAATCATATCTGCAAAGTCCCTTTTGTCACAGAAGGCAACATTCACAAGTTCTATGTCTTTGGGGAAGAGGGCCAGTGACATGAATTAGTCTACCACAAAGGGATCCTTGTGATGTTGGATACAGGAACCTACACAGGGGGAAATGTATAGACCTTAACATACACACACACACACACACACACATAATTGAGTGCAAGTGAAAACTGGTGAAGTTTGAATAGGATCTGTAGGTTGTATCAATGTCAATATCCTGGTTGTGATCATATATTATAGTTTTGCAAAACTGGGCAAAATGCAAGAGCTCTCTCTGCATTATTTCTTACAACTGTATGTGAATCTACAATTATTTTAATAAAAAAATTTATATACTAAGCAAGTGCTAGACTGAGGGTATGGCAGAAACTGATTTGGGTAACTTCTCAGTGCCTCCTCCCTGGCATCTCCCAGTCCTGCCCACAGGGTGGGCTCTCAGCAGCCATGGGTTAGGAGGCGAGCTTACCCTCTTGGCTACAGGTGTCTGGGCTAGGAGTGGGCATCTGGCCCAAGCTGAGCTGGTTAGAGCCATTCCTGTGTTTTCTGGTATAACCTAGAATTGGGACACCTTTTGGAAAGCTGGACTTGTAACATATAAACAATGCACTGAGGAGCAGGGGGTGCATGTTTTAGGTAGAGATGATCAGAGCATCTGCAGAAAGCAGACAAGAGCTGGAGAAAGGGCACCCCGGGTCCCTATTAGCTTTACACTTCCTGTTTCCAGTCCTTCTGGCATGTGGCCTGATCTAGCCCTTGGATTTCATGAGATTCCTTGTATTCTTATGCATAACCCCCTTGCTCCCCACCCCTATCCTCCAGTTAGCCAAAGAGGACTTCAATTATTTACCATCAGGAAGCCTTAGCTACTAGAAATGGAGCTGCCAGGACTCAGAAACCATGGCCTGCCTGTCCCCATCCAGGTGCCACAGGGAGGTCCGTGTGCAGAGCAGGGGATCCAAAGGGTCCTTTTCTATCTTGGATTTTAACCCCCACTCCTGTCTCTTGCCCGCTCTGATCTGGGCAGCACTTGTCCCTCTGTACAATGAAGGAGAGGCCCACCCGGAGAGCCCTGCCCGCTCCCTACACCATGCACACCCGAGGCGCCTGACGAATGTTCACAGGATGGGGTAGAAGCCATCCTGAGAACCCTTAGCCTTATGAGAGAGAACAGTCAGGAGAGTGCATAAGCCCAAGCCCTGTCACCTCCTAGAGAAAAAGAAAATGAGAAGAGCCCAAGTCAGCTCCCCCAGGCACCTGGAAAACAATTTGCAAGATGGAATTCAACAAGCAATGCCAACAAGATCATAATGACCATATTTATGGGAGAATGTGGAGGCCCGGGCGTGGGTTTTCATTATCATGTGTACCAATGTGATCATCTCCCTGCAGCCAGCCTCCCGCTCCAGGCGCAGCTGTTGGCTGGTGCATGGTAATTTGATGCAAATTGCCCCCAAATATGGTAATTCTCTCCTCTGCCAGGGGAGCTTGAAGTCACAAACCTGGAGATGTTGGCGGCAGATGTTTTTCTACTTCTCTGCAGGCTGCTGTTATTGTGGAAAAGGGCAAGGTGACCCAGAGACAATGCTTGCCTTCGTCACCACCTACGTGCATGCTGTGTGACCTGGAATGAGGCACCTCACCTCTCTGAGCCTCAGTTTGTCATCTGTAAAATAGGCACGATTTCTGCCACGGTGGCTTTGAGGACTAGAGAAGATACACTCAGAGCACCTAGTACAAAGCTTTCATTAGTCTTATTTTTGGACCTCAGAGGTGCCCGTTGTGGGGTTGGGCGGTCAGTGCCCAGGGTTGTTCCCTGCTCCCCAATAGTGAGTTCCTTCTTGGAGAAAACAAGAACAATGTGATTAAAATAGAAGTAAAATGTCTGCAGGAAATGTCTGACTGAGGACGGACTCTTTCGGATATGAGAGCGCACTGGAATTTGTAAGAAAACATCAATATCCCAATATGGAAATGAGCAAAGGGCAAAAATAGACCGTCGCCACCCGAGAAAGACAAATATCAATTAAACCAGAGGGAAGAAGTTTCCTCCTCTTTCTTCTTTAATCATTAGGGAAAGACATCAAATTAAAACAACCTCAAGATGGCTTTGTTCCCATAAAATAGGAGTATGAAAAAGAGGAGAGCTGGTAGCTGATCCAGGTGAAGTTTCCTGTGAAAGGGAAATCCCAGCTACTGCGGTGGCAACCTGCAGTGGGTGGACGCCTTAAGATCATCTACCAATGTGTACCGAAAGTCAAATCAAGACAAATGATCCAGGAATCTCATTCATGTGTTTTTCTCCGGGAGAAATGACTCAATAGAGGTAAAAAGCCGAATGAACAAAGATGCTGTGGAAATCTGTGAAAAAGCCGGGTGGGTGGTGAAGTGAGCCATGATGCCTCCACACAAAACACTCCGAAGTGCTTAAAGGTAGCTGTGTTTTGAAGAGTGGACGTGTTATGTGGAATAATGTTTATGGTATATTTTTAACTTGAAAAGAGAAAGAGAGAGAAGGCTGTTTGCTGAAACTATGTGCACATAGTGCCTGTGGGAGGTGAGGACTGCCCCATGCAAAGGAGGAGCCGTGAGAGAAGAGGGGGTTCGCACAAAGGAGACTGCCCTGCAGCCTGAGGTTACTGTCTCTCGTCACAAAGGGTCACCTCAGAGCAGCAGCAGCAGCAGCAGCAGCAGCAGCAGCAGGGCTCTGACAGGCCTGGCTGTGAGGGATACTCTTCTGGGGGCCAGTTCAGCTCCAGGAAGAACCTTCTTGTGAGCAGGGCCTTCTAACAGGCACATGGGCTGGCTCTTGAGGTAGTGAGCCCCCAAGGGCTGGAGGTATGCAAGCAAAGGCTAGAGTAGAGTCAAGCCCAGATAAGTAGCTGGGTTAGATGTCATCTAGGATGGATGGTTAAATGATACTAATCGCATGCCCTACTCATACCAGCATATCGGGCCAGGCATCCCCCAGAGAGAAACAGGGTAAACCCATTTGTTCATGGAACACAGAGAAGGAAAGAAAGAGAGAAAAAAGGGAGGAAGGAAGGAAATAGGGAGGGAGGGAGGGAAGGAAGGAAGAAGGAAGGAAGGGAAGGAAGAAAAGACAGAGAGGCAGGCCAATTACATGCTAAGCAGGGATCTAATCCCTTTGTAAACACTGTCAGAAACTTGTCTTCCTAATTGAAAAGCCCATGTGAGCTGCTTAATCCAGTCCATGTTAATGAGACCAAAACACATTAGAGCAGATATTGACTCCAGTTGTCATAGTGCCAGAGCTGGGGACACCAGGGGGAATGTATTGACAAAAGTGAGGCTGGGGTCAGTCTTGGTCTCCATGGACATCATTGTGTCATTCCATTGCCCTAACCATCCGGCGGGGAAACTCCATCATGCAAAGGGCTGCAAGATTTTCATGATGGATAGTGCTCCTCCATTACCTGCATGGTCGTCCTCCTTAAGTGGAAGAAAGTGGCCTTAAAAATAAAGGCCTAGAGAATATCAGGGCTAAAAATAATAATACTTTTTCTGCCACCTTCTAAATTCTTTTAGCTGGTTTAATAATCAAATAAGCCACACAGATTAACAGGGGGAAAAACCAACATTTAATACATGCACATGAGGAATTCACATAAGCATGAAAATTCCGAAGACAGTGAGGCAAAATTGGGTGTATATGTCCTTTTGGACAAAGGAGAAAGGCGGGAAATGAGATCTTAGATCTCCGAAGTGAGTGTGGGTGATTGACAAGTAATTGAGGAAGAGTGGAACACACATGGCAAGTAAAGTTTTGCTCAGACGCCCAGAAATGAGACAGGCTCCTGCTTGGAGTCTTCCTGCCTAATGCGAAGGCAGTTATGTTACGGTCCTTTCTAAAGCGGATTTTTCCCTCCGAATCTCCTTATGCCAAAAAGCATTGAGGGGAGGTTCTTTCTGAGTCTTTTGTTTCTAATAATCAACTTAAAATCAATATCCCAAAGGCACAAGTTTGGGGGTGGCGGAACTTTGGTTGCCTTCAATGAAAACATTCATTCAAATAAGTACAGCAAAGTACAAATCTGTTCATGCCTCCCCTCCTTTACTCCCGTTTAATGACTTCAAAGAAATCGTTCCCAATCTAAAATGGGCCATTTGGGAGGCTTGGGGTGGGGGATGAGGCTATGTCCAACCAGTTCTCACCTCCTGCTTGTGACATTTAACCCCTCCTATGAAAGGTTAATGCTCTCATCATGGGCCTTGCTCTTAGCAAAAAGTCTCTCATCATATTTTCTATTAATCAGTGGGGCATTAACATGCTGTAACCATGGGCCTAGACCAGCCGTGGGCAAACTACGGCCCGCAGGCCGGATCTGGCCCATTTGAAATGAATAAAACTAAAAAAAAAAAAAGACCGTACCCTTTTATGTAATGATGTTTACTTTGAATTTATATTAGTTCACACAAACACTCCATCCATGCTTTTGTTCCGGCCCTCTGGTCCAGTTTAAGAACCCATTGTGGCCCTCGAGTCAAAAAGTTTGCCCACCCCTGGCCTAGACCTTGGAGTCACACAGACCTTGTTCTGGCTTTGCCAGCCCTATTTGGGTCTCAGGACCACTGTGCATCAGTTTCCCTGCCCCAGCGTCACCCTCCCAAGCCATCCCCCACACAGTCAACCAGAATGTTCTTTCTAATGGGACAGTTCTGATCCTCTCTTAATTCCTGCTTAAAAAATTTCCATGCTCCTCATCGCCTGCTCGATAAAACCTGAAATCATTAGATTCGTCATTGTTCTAGCATCAGCTCCTATCATCACAGCCCTAGCCCACTGCCTCACTCACAGTGAGATGTGACCTAACTCACAGAGCTGGACTCAAACCACAATATCTAGGCCAATGCACTTGACCTTTGGTAAAACACATAGTCATCTGGTTTGAAGAATTAAAACAATAATAAATAGAATACTAGCCTCATTGCATTCCACAGCATTTCTCAGTTTATGAACCTTTTCATGTAGTTTTCTCCTTTAACCCTATGCAAGTCTATGAGATGGTTATTCTACAGGTGAGGAGCCGGAGGCTTGGCAGAGGTGTCTCAGAGGCAGTGGGCAGAGCTGAAACCCAAAGATAAGAACCAGCTTACCTGAGCACATCTTGCAGTCTCGGCCCACAGCTTCCGGGATCCCAGGCATTAATTCTCAGACCTTACAGAACAGGAAACTGAGGTGTGTGTGTGTGTGTGTGGGGGGGGGGGGTGTCAAGTGAACCCCCCTACACCTCATCACAAAGCTACTGAGTGGTGGGGCTGGAGAGACCCTAATCCATCTACCTCAGGGTCCAGCTCTCTCCCACATTCCAGCTGCCCTTCTGAGGCAGCTATAAAGAGGTCACGTTAAAGCTACCCTCTGACCTTGGCAGTCATTCTTTGTTGTGTCCCAGGAACAGGGTCTTGTGGGTCATTGTTTAAAATGTGATGAGAAGTGGGCATGTAACCAGACAACAGCTGTCGTGTGAATTGAGTGACTCAATTGTCCTTGAGAAATGTGGGTCCTCTGGGAGCGACTCCCAGCACTTTCTGTCCCCTGATCCGAGGTGACTAATGGGAAATCCATGTCCAACCCTAAACCTGGTGGCAAAGAGAATCGCCTTACACCCTGAAGCAGCCACTAAATTTTAGCTCTAGTGAAGTCGAGGGCTTGCTGAAAGCAGACGAATGTTTCACAGTTGTGTTTCACCGACTGCTTGAAATCCTAGGACAACACAGCAAGAAGGCACCCTCCCGTATTTGCCCATATTTGTCCGTTCGTTCATTCATTCATTCCACAAACATTTCTTGAAAATGGTGCCAGGGGTTCCACGTGTGTGTGAGACGCGGCCTTCACCCTCCTAGTGGGGAGATAAACTAGTAAACATATAAGTAAGGGGCTTTCTTAGCCAACTCCTGCCTTTACCACATGAAGGAGCGGAGGCACAGAGAGTGGGGGGGAGGGAGGCCCTCCTCTGCTTTCAAAGAAGAGATTTGCACAATTTTGCATTTGAGCCAGAGACCTCACAATGGCATTTTTTCAGGAGGCTGGAGGGGTTGAAATTTCTGTTTTCCCCAAGGCAAGCTGTAAGAGCATTCCTTTGACAAGAGAGTAAAACATCTGTGTTTACAAGAGAGATAAGCAGGAATCTGGCAGCTGTGGGCCTCTGAGGCTGCCCGTATGAAGGTGTTGCCTCAAAAGACACAGTTTGAGGTGAAGATATCCAGAGGGGACAGCCTGGAGCCTGGCCCGGAGTGCAGTGTGGGTTTCTTCCTTCTGGTCTCCCATCTTGGTGGGGGGTGAGGGGGCAGCCAACCCTGTGCAGGATCAGGCATGGACTTGCTGCCTACTGAGTGGTTGTTTAATGGGTGGATTTCATCTTAGTATTTCTGTTCTGTTCCATCCAACACTCAGCATACAGAGAGATCAGAACATTTCATAATCCCGCCATTTCCCATCTCCTAGATCACATTAAGTTCATAGTTAAGGCCCTTCACTATGGCCCACCTCACCAGCCACGTCTCTCCTCCTCAAACTCTCAGGCATTCCATGCCGAGCCCAGATCAAAGTTCTTATTCTCAAACACACGTCCCTTCTTTCCTTCTGGCATTTGCCCATGCTGTTCCCTCTGGTTAGCATGCCCTTCCCTACCCTTTCCTGCCTGTCCTTTAAGACTCTTCCTCTTCCCTGCCCAGGAAGATAAAATTGGCGCCTCCTCTCTGAGAAACCTTTGAGGCCAGCACTTATCATGGTGGGATGATAGGGGAGAGGGAGGAGGAGAAAAAATCTCTCTCGCTTGAGTGTGTTTCCCTTTTCCACAACAGTTGCAAATGCTTTCAGATAAAACCAATAGCGAGCAGTGCAGACAGACCTCATACACCTGGCCTATCGGCGGTGCAGTCCCAGCAGTGGGCACAGGACACAATCCCATCAGCCAGAGAACCTGCCTGGCTCTCCCCCTCCCCCTCCCTCGTCCCTCACACCTGTTCTCAAGGGTTGCACTCTTTTTGCTCTGCTTTCTGGAAAACCCAGGCTAAGATGCCCTGTTCTTTATCAAAAAACTCTCCTTAAGCCCTGGCTAGTGTGCTCAATGGTTAGCACGTTAGCTCATGCACCAACGGGTCTTGGGTTCGAGTCTCCGTCAAGGGCACACACCTAGGTTGCAGGTTTAATCCCTGGCTCCAGTCAGGCATGTACGGGAGGCAACCAATTGATGTGTCTCTCTCACATCAACGTTTCCCTCTCTCTTTCTCTTCTCTCTCTCTCTCTCTCTCTCTCTCTCTCTCTCTCTCTCTCTCTCTCCTCTGTTGGTGCAACCCTCCTCTTCCACGGGGGCTGACCTGGAGTCAAGGCTTAGCGCTATGGCTCTGTCACTGGGTGGCCTTTGGAGAAACACTGCACTCTCAGAGCCTCAGTTTCCCCATCTATAAAACAGGACAGATGAGTCTACCCATTCACGCAGGAAGAAGCGTTTTGTAGAAGGAAACCCAGCAGAAGGCTCCGGGTACCGGTGGCATCTGAGTTGTGTATCTCTGGGCAGCCCCAGCATGTTACCTGGAGGAGTCAGGGTAATCCCACTGAAGAGATGCCAGTGGAGCTCCTCCCCAGGCCTGGAGGGCTGCAGGCTGGTGGAGGCAGGTCCCTACACCACTGTACACAGGAGCCAGACACCTCACACTGACAACAGGAAGGTCAGAGTTGGGGGGTCAGGCTGGGGCTCCACCAACAGGCAAGGAAGGCTGGACAGGTGGGCCCATTCCCAGTCCTCTGGGTGGTCACCTGTGAACAGGGGGACAAAAGGAGGGACAGAGGGGTGCAGAGCATCTGGGATCTAGGCCTGACTCTAGCCCAGTTCACTGTGTGCTTTTGGGCAAGTTTCTTCCCATCTCTGGGCCTCAGTTTTCTCTCTTGCTAAACAAGAACTAAGTGGTCTCTGAGTCCCCCTCTACCCCTGAAATTCTGTGGGTCAACAAGACATCTCCCCTCGTCAGCATTCTGCTCCTGCACAAGCCCACAGCAAGAAGCCAAAGCAGCCTGTTCTCCATTCATTTGGAAACGAATTCCCTGAATCCATCTCTCCTTCCCTAGATGCTTGCTCTTGCGGGTCCAGCTCTGCACACCAGAGCCACGCGTTTCAGATATCTCCGCATGTGATACAGTTTCTCATCAGGCTACGGAAATGTTCTCCCAAACCACCAAACGGAGCGGTCTGCGACATGGAGCTGAAAATAAAGCAGCAGAACGACAGTGGTGTGGTTGTGAAGAAGTGGTCAGGAACGACCTGGGAGGCAGAGATGACAATGGAATGCCAGGCCTTGGCCACAAGGTGAGTCCAAGGGAGGCAAGGACTGTGTATCCTGAAACTGGTCCTCCTCATCACAGCTTCAGGAGGTAGGTGCCATTTCTCCCATTTTAGAGGAGAGGGAAGCAAGGCTCAGAGAGGTGAAGTCCTCCGCCCAAGGTCACACAGCCAGTAGCTGAATCAGGTGTTAACATGTAGTCTGCCTGACTTCTCACGGTGCTACATGACCTTCCTGCTGATACTGATCTGTGTGTAAACATGTCCCCATTAGAGGACTGTCCCTTCAAGGACAAATGCTGGGTAGACTCAGCTCTTATCACAGGGCTCACAGACACAGAAAAGATGCTCAGTAAATGTTGGTGGAATTGAATAGAACTGAATTTCTACCAGCATCCACTTGACACTTGAAATTGATGGACAGGTGATACCCTGTTAGGGCTGTGGTGTGTATAATCTCTACAATGCCTCCCGGGGAGCTGGGCAGATAGACAAGGAGGTTTAGTCCCAGCGGGGGTGGAGGGAGGAGGGGCACAAGGTCAGACTCTTAGAAAGAATTAATAATATCCAAGGAATTCTCACGGAACAGTAGGGGGGAATAAAGATTCTTCAAAGACGCCCTAATGGCAAATTTTCTGGATTTTCCAGCTAATTTGAAGGTACCTACTTGGAACATTTTCTTGTCAGAAAAGATTTTAAAATACATTCATTCAGTGTGACATGATAATTGGGCCTGGCTGCCTGATGAATGCCTTTTATCTATTCCTGAGCTATTGTTCCCTGGGATCGAGCTGATGGGCTGGAACGGGCACTTTGTTAAATGCACAAACAGAGCTACTTGCAACAGTTCTGGCTACTGATGCAATGGGGGTCTCAGAAAGATTCCTGGGGGCTCATCACGAGAAGGTGTCAGAGAAGGAACTTCAGAGATGAGAGAAGGCAACTTCCTCACTGTTCACCTGGGGGACTGAGGCCCAGGGAGGGGCAGGGCGTGCTGGGATCACACAATGTGAACGTGGCCGAGATGTGGACCTGGTGTCCTGGCCCAGAGCCAGGCCTCTCTCCCCTGCCTTCAAGGCTTCTGTGGAAAGAGGCCAGGCAATGGACAGTGTACGCTGGTGCAGAGCCACTCACACCCCCTCTTGATCCTCTGCCCAGCACCCGGAGAACACGCTTGTCTCATGCAAGGGCATGGCTGCCAGAGCAGGATGCATTTCTGACAGCTGACTTTTCGCAGCTATACAAGGCGTTATCAAATCAGCTATTTTTATAGGCTCCCTTTCCCTTTCTCCTTCTTTTATCTTTTCTTTATTTTAATGCCTTTGTTTTCTCGAAGGCAAATTTCCAGGCCTGGCCATCTGATAACCATTGCAAAGACTCCATGAGTCTTTATCACGCTTTCTATGAAAGAAGGACTTACTTGGCCTTATTATTTATCTTTACATGATATTTTGGGTTATCTTGATTTTTTTATTGAAATTCCTGTAGCATTTTGTTTTAACTAGTATCTGTTTTGGGGTATCTCAGAGCCTCCATATGTTAACACATTGTTTACAAAACTGTGGCTTGGGTTTTCTGCTTTGTCAAGGCAGAAAACTATTTTACTCTAAAAACTCAGTGTTATCTGATCTGCCTTTCATTAACATTTGAGGAATAAAACAGTTCCATCGAGAGTATGACGTTGACATTTCCATTGTTTTTCTTAGAAAACACCACAATGTTAGTCATCCCTCAAGGGACTTCATTTTCTACAGATGATAACTAAGGTCCGGGCTAGGTGTGCATGTGTGTTGGTGTTTAGATGTGTTGGTGTCACGTGTCTGTTCTCATGCTTGTGTCTGGGAGTCTCAGTATGTAGTTATGTCACTGTACACGTGACTGTGTTTGTCTGCCAACGTGTCACTGGCTGTGTGTACGTCTAGAGTGATGGTGTGTGAGCGTGTGTGTACAGATGATTCCGTGTGGATCTGAATGTATGTGGATAAGTGCATTGTGTGTCTCTGTGTTTTATGGCCACGTGACATCTATGTTCATGAATGTACGTTTTTATGGACATGTACTGATACATATATACATAGGTGCTATGTGTGTGATGAGTCGTGTGTTTGTGTTCATGTGTCTGACTGTAGGCACATGTGTGGGGATGTCTTTGTCCGAGTTTTTTACTTGAGTGTTTGCAGGAGGGAAGGCTCAGATTTGTGTTCAGAACCTTCTATATACATGTACACAGTACCCTCTAGTGGGCATGAGAAGAAAGCATCCCAAACAAAACAAAAAAAAAGGAGGTGGGGGGGGCGAGCAGGATCCAAATCACCTCCAATTCCAGACTGGTCCATGGCCACATACGGGGCAAAGTTTCCAGGATGGACCTTGAGAGGGCGGGAAAAGCCAGCCACCCACTGCACAGGGAACTCTGTGCAGGGTCCCGCCCTCAGTGTGGGGGTCCAGCTTCACAGTGTGGGGGTGAAAGGGCTCATTCTCTGGGGGGGAGGCAAGATCACTGAGCTTGGTGGGTCAGTGGGCCAGGAGGGAGGCAGCCTGCACACAATCCAGCCACAACGGGGAGGGACCTTACTGAGAGCTCACAGTCACTGGGGCTCCGCAGTCTCCATTGCCCTGGCCAGGCCCACGCCGAGTCCCAGTGTTCTGGAAACAGGAACCCTTCACCTGTGATGCTCTGAGCTTCCTCTTGCTGTTGTAACACAGCAGTGCAACCTTAGCAACTTAAACTAACACATCCATTACGGTAGAGCTCTGGAGATCAGAAGACTAGCATGGCTGCTCAGGACTGCATCCTCTGGAGGCTCCGGGGAGAATCTGTTTCCTCCCCTTTTCCAGCTCCTGAAGGCACCTGCATTCCTGGCCCACGGCCCACCTTCCCAACAAAGCAATTATGAATGATCCTTTGTATGTTCTGCGGGATTTGGTGGGCTGATATTTTGTTGAAGGGGAATCTCTATTCATGAGGAATGTTGGACTACAGTCTTTTCTTTTATTGGAATGTCTTTGTCCGCTTTCGGTATCAGGGAAATGTTGGCCTTTAAAAATGACTAGAAGCGTGTCCTCCTCTTCTCTTTTCTATGAGAGTCTGTGTAGAATTGGTGTTATTTCTTCCTTAGATAACTTGGTATTAGAATTCACCAGGGAAGCCATCTGAGTCTGGAGTTTCCTTTGTTGGGAGGTTTTCAATGATGAATTCAATTTGTTTAACAGACCCAGGGCTATTCTTGTTATCTATTTCTTCCTGAGTGAAGCTTTGGTAGTTTGTGTCTTCCAAGGAATTTGTCTATTTCCTCAGAGTTATTAACTGTATTGTGATAAAGCTGAGGAGAAGTCAGTGCTGAAATAACTAACCCATGAATGAACGACTCGCCTAAGGAGACCATTGCAGACAAAGAGCAGAAATTCTGGGTTAGGAAATAATGTGAAATTCATGAAAAACTTTATGCTTTTTTGAAATGAGTCAGTTTATTAAAAGGTACAATTATGCACAAAGATGCAAAGCAAAGTCATCAAAACTTGGAAACCACATAAATGTCAAAGAAAGTTAATATGGTATAGTCACTAAATGGAATATGTATTTTTAATTTAAATTCTTTTTTAAAATTGATTTGAGAGAGAGGAAGGGGAGAGAGAGAAAGAAACGTTGATTTGCTGTTCTACATATTGATGCGTTCATTAGTTGATTCTTGTATGTGTCCTGTTGGGGGAGCAAACCCACAACCTTGGCATATCGGGACAATGCTCCAATCCACTGACCCACCTGGCCAGGGCTAGAGTATATATTATAGAGTATTACTTAAACACTCCGAAAATATGCATAGCAACATCTAAAAAGAAGTACACCAAAATGTTAATACTGATTATTTGTTGAGGTTCTGAATCTACAGAGACCTTTTTTCTTCCTTTTCCTATCCTCCAAATTTGCTATGTAGTATTTTTAAATATATTTTTATTCATTTCAGAAACAAAGGGCGAGGGGGAGAGAGAGAAACATCAATGATGAGAGAGACTCATTGATTAGCTGCCTCCTGCATGCCCCTGCTAGGGATCAAGCCCACAACCTGGACTGTGCCCTCACTGGGGATCAAATTGTGACCTCCTGGTTCATAGGTCGAAGCTCAACCACTAAGCTACACTGGACAGGGAATATATATTTTTTAAACTATATTTTTATTGATTTTTTTAGGGAGAGAAGAAAAGAGAAGGAGAAAAGATAGAAACATCCATTATCGAGAAACATCAATGGGCTGCCTCCCGCACACCCCCTTCTGGGGATTGAGCCCACAACCCGGGCATATGCCCTGACTGGGAATTGAACCTCTTGGTGCATGGGACAACGCTCAGTCCACTGAGCCACGCCAGCTGGGCTATATATTTTTGAATGGAATGAAAACTGTTAAGAGAAACAACATTTCCTCCCACTTCTAGTGAGGCATAACTAGACTTCCTATCAAACTCAGGGCCTGACACAAAGTAGTCCCCCGGTAAATGCAGTAAAGGACCAAGACCAGCGATCTGAAGGTCCCTCTGTCCTGGGGCCTTGGCTGCTGCCTGCATGGCTGCTTCTCCTGCTGCTGTCACCATCACCACCACCAATCTGTGCCCAGGCCCCAGCCCTGGCTGCCCTCTTGGGGTCCTTCAGCACCCTGGACCACCCTAAATGTAGTGTGTGTGCCTATCAAGTGGCCAGGCTCACTGCCCACCATCCCCGAGGGGCTGAGCCCGCGTACACATGCTCTGCCACGAGCGTATCTCCTCTGCTCACATATACGCTCCATTATCTCATTAGACTTCACTTACAAAACACAAGTTCAAAGGAGAAATTATGAAGCATTTCAAAACAATGACAGCAAAACATAAAACCAAATGCTCCGAGCAACAACACAGACTGCATATCTATAAAAACAGCCTGGTAGGAACACAGTGGCCCAGGCAGCAGAGGCTGCAGGTGGAGTGGTGTCCCTTACAAGTCAGGATGGGTGACAGGGCAGACGCAGTAGCTGATGTATGTTGAACACCATACGTACCAAAAGCATACACACTCCCCCTCCCCATATTACAACATGACATATGTTGTAGAAAGTAATAGGAAATAAAACACCATGAGGACAGAGAACATTTCTTGGTTCTGTTTATAGCTGTATCCTCAGAGCCCATCCTGGTGACTGGCACTTAGTGGATAACCAATAAATATTTAGTAAATATAATTATAGAGTATTATCTGTACTTTCTCATTAGCATATAATTCCTACACATCCTTCAAAATCCTCTTCAAAATGCTCCCTCTTCTAGGAAGCCTTCTGCAATTTTTCTAGAATTGGTGATTTCTCCTATACTTTTACTGTACACCCTTCTATTTTAGCACCGAGCTGAAGCATGAGATTATAAGACAGCACCTTACACAAATCCTCAGGGTTTAACATTTTTTCCTTAGGAATTTTGTTAACTATCAAAAATCCTAACCCCGTCAACTAGGACAGAATAAAACTTTCTATGTCATTTTCTAAGAAGTATTTTGTCTATTACTCATCCTTCCCTCCCTTTTAAACAAATGCTTTTATTTTAGTAGTAACACGTTTCTGCTTCCTTTTTTCAAGAATAAACTTTAATTTTGGAATAAATCTGCATGCAGAAGGAAGTTGTACAGATACTACAGAGATCTTGGTACGCCACGATGAAGTAAACTCCAGACTTTATTTGGATTTCTCAGCCTCCCCATCCTCAGAGGGCAGGGACCATGTGAGTCTTACTCACCACTTGGATCCCAGCATTTAGCACTGAGCCTGGGAGTTAGTGAACTCCTAGTAGATGTGTGATAAGTGAGTGAGTGAGTGAGTGAGTGAGTGAGTGAGTGAGCAAGATCCAGGCAGAGAGCACTGGGCTGTCACACACACAGCCAAACCTTCGAGTGGCCCAGTTTCCCACATTTCTCACCAGCTGCCAGGCCATCACATCAGATGCAGGTTTTCAAATAGAAGAGAGAAGTTGAATGATTAAAGCTAAACAAAGCAGTGGGCTGAGCCCATTCATCTTGAGGCAAGCTGCTTCCCACTCCACCCCGCCTGGCCCCGGAGCCGCGCAGCCGGGCCTGGCCTGCAGCCAACCCTCAGTGTCCAAAACGTGCACCTAGTCAGGAATGTGGGGCCAGAGACTTTGGGAGGAGGTCACCCATCACTTCCCACCTTGGGTGGCCAAGGGACATGGCTCTCCTTCCCAGGTCCACCCCACGTACAGCCAACATGCCCAGCAGTGGAAAGAAGGCAAGGTGAAAGATCCCGCACCTGACACCTACTGGCAGCTCTGCTAGTTCTCAGTCTTCTCATCCCCAGACACCCCACCCCACCCCAGCATTCCCTCCCCTCTGCTGCCTCACCTGTTTGCAGATTATTGCAAGTCAGATGCAGAGGGTGTTACACCTTTTTACAGAGGTGGAAACTGAGGCTCATCATTCCCCTCCCCTCTGGCTCCTGGCTGGGATCTATTGTGCCTGCCTCTCAAACAGCGTTTATTGAATGCTCATCTGGGAGAGGACGCGTTTCCAGGCGAGTGTCCTCTGGGATGCTTTCACTGCTAAAGACCTTGGATTGGAAACCACTGGCCTACTCTACCCTCTCGGCTTTGCAGACGAACAGCTGCTGCCCAGAGAGGACAAGCAACACATCCAAGGACACCTGAGGAGCAAACTTTAACAGAGAGCTGCTCTCTGACCAGACACCCTCACCCTGATGGATCTCCGGACTGTTCCCCTCCAGCCTGACCTTAGCGGAAAGCAGAGAAAACATGGCACGAGGACAAAAGCGGGATAAGCTTTGACGGAGAGGAGAGGAGAGGCGTGAAGGGGATCCAGGCAGTCGGTGCCTCTCGGAGGGTACCAGGAGGAGGCGGCCGGGCACACTGGGCACAGCGCGGAGGGTCTGGGGCAGGGGCTGGGTGGGAGCTGCGTGGGCCCGCAAGAGAGGGCAGATCCCTTTACTGCTTCAAATCACCTGCAGATGCTGCCCAGCTGGCACAAACCCCATAGTCCCTCAGTCATCTGAGCTCTTGCCACCCACTCTGCCCTCCTCCTGCCTCCAGGCCTTGACTCCAGTGGAAGAGAGAGGGAAAGAACGAGAGAAACATCGATGTGAAAGAAACACACCCATTGGTAGTCTCCTGCAGGAACTCTTACCCAGGGCCCAGGCCCTGGAGGAATTGCAGCCAAGGTACGTGCCCTTGACTAGAATCAAACCCGGGACCCTTTCGCCAAACTGGCTAGGGCTTGTCATTGATGTTTCTATCTCTCTCTCCCTCTCCCTTCCTCTCCGAAATCAATAAAATACATTAAACAAACAAAATAACATGAGCATGCAGGGGTAATGGATGAAAATAAGCTGAAAGTTTATAAAACAGCAAAGTGAATCCATGCACACTCCTGGAAAATGGGCAAAAGCGCGTCAAGTTATCCAAAAGTTTACAAAATGCCCCATTGGAGAAACTAAACGTTGCCAATACAGTCAGTCTTTCATGTTCATGTTTTACATATCACAAATTCAACCTATCATAGATCAAAAAAATATTCAGGGGGGAAAAATCCCAGAAAGTTCCAAAAAGAAAAACGTGAATTTGCCACATGCAGAGCACTATGCTGATTCCACATGAATGAAGTGGTGTATATGTATACTCTGCTGTAGCCTATAACCAAATACTATGCCATTTTAATGAGAGACTTGAGAATCTTTGGACTTTGGTATCCTTGGGGTCTGGAACCGATCCCCCATGGATACTGAGACATTGTCTATACTAGAAAAAACAGAGACAGAATATTCATTGTCTTTATTATCTACTAGAGGCCCGGCGCATGACATTCGTGCACTGGAGGGGGGTGGTCCCTCAGCCCGGCCTGCGCCCTCTCGCAGTCTAGGAGCCCTGGGGGGATGTCTGTGGGGAGCAGGCCTAAGCCAGCAGTCAGGCATCCTTAGTGCTGCTGTGGAGGTGGGAGAGGCTCCTGCCCCCGCTGCTGCACTCACCAGCCGTGAGCCCAGCTCAGGACTTCTGGCTGAGGCGCTCCCTCTGTGAGAGTGCACTGACCACCAGGGGGAAGCTTCTGCATTGAGCATCTGCCCCCCGGTGGTCAGTGTGCGTCATAGCGACCGGTCATTCCACCGTTAGGTCTATTTGCATATTAGCCTTTTATTATATAGGATTGCTGCATAACAGATTGTCCCAAAATTTAGCACCTTTAAACAAGTTTCTGAAGGCAAGGATGCCATGAAGGGTTTAGCTGATTGGTCCTGGCTCAGAGCCTCTCATGGGATTGTTATCAAGCTGCCCACCAGGGCTGCAGCCCCCTGAAGGCTTGCCTGGGGCTGGAGGATCCATTTCCAAGTGCACTCGTGGGCAGGTTGGCAGCATGGAAGGAGGTCTCAGTTCCTCCCGAGTGGGCCTCTCCAAAGCTCACATGGCAGCTTTCTTCCCAGAGCAGGAGATCAGAGAGGAAGGCCCAAGACAGAAGCCTCCGTCTTTCATAGTCTAATCGCAATGTGACGTACCACCGTCACTCCTGCCATCTGCTGTCACACAGGCGAACCTCCTGGTACAATGCGGGAGGAGACCACAACATGTGGGTGTGAATACTAGGAGTCAGAGTGTTGGGGGCCATCTTGGAGCCTGGTTATAACGTTGTGTTTTTTTTACCAAATTGTCATTTAGACCAAATTAAGATTAACATGTTTTTAGCCCAGTTGCCTTCAGCCAGATGACAGATGGCTTTGGAACCCAAACAGAAACACGGATGAGGGCATCCTCTTGTTTCCTCTATGTGGTGAGCTGAATAATGGTTCCCAAAGTAAGTCAGGTCCTAATTCCCAGAACCTGCATAATTTTGTCTGGAAAAGGCATCTCTGCAGCTGTGATTAAGTTAAAGATTTAAACTGGGGGGATTATCCTGGGTTATCTAGGTGGACCCTAAATGCAACCAGGGGCACCCCGATCAAGGAAGCAGGTACTACACTCCTGGCTTCGAGGATGGAGGAAAGGACCATGAACCAAGGAAGGCAAGAAAAGCAGCTCTAGAAACTGAAAGAGCAAAGAAATGAGTCCTCCCCTAGAACCTCAGGAGGGCGTCCGGCCCCGCTGAAACCCTGATTTGGCCAAGGAAACTGATTTCCAACTTCTACTTCCAGAGCTGTAATAGAATAAATGTGTGTTGTTTCAAACCACAAGTTCGTGGTGTGCCACAGCACATGGGGGGGAGGGAGAGACTTTCACACTTCGCTGCTCTGTGAAGCAGATAATGGTGATGATGATTCTAAGAAGGTATTGATTAAACAGGGTTTGCCAATGCTGTCGGGTGAATAAACAGCCCCTCCCATCCCACAGTCACTGAGATGGCTTTAGTGGAGTGCGAGCTGAGATTCTGGCCTTGGTCAGCGGGAGGATTGTTCTGGCCCCTCATTACCCCTCCTCTTGGTTTTCTTTTTGCTTGAAAATAAGATTAAATTATCTATTTCCCCTCTCTAGGTGTTGAAAGTCAGGAAGCCTGTTAAATAAACATCCATGTGCAAAGCACTGGTGTGTTTCCAGCAGGCAGTAACTGCACCTCCAAGGCCACAGATGTCGTGGGGTTCTATTCCTGCCCTGCCCTGCCCTGCCCTGCCCTGCCTTGCCAGGCTCTCTCTTCCTGTCCTGGGGCAAGCCCCTGTCCCTCTCTGATTCAGTGTCCTGTCCTGTATATTCAGGGTAACAATAATAGTATTAATTCATATTCTTCCTGCCACAGTGGCACCCCCTTTGGCTCAAGTCATAAATGACAACGCAGGACTCATTTTTAGCTGAAAAGCACTCGGACTATCATATAGATGCTTTAACATAAAATGATCACCTTTCAGTTTGTAGGCAGCCAAAGTCTGGGCCCCCGAGAGCCCACCTCCACCCTGGCCTCCAGCCCCTGCCCTAGGACCCCTAAAATCTCCCATGACTCAGTGTCTAAAGGAGTAATGCCTAGCTCAGCAGGGAAATGCGAGGACCAGGTACAGAAAAATTAGAGCCAGGCTCTACGCTCACTAGTCACTGCTGGCTTTCCTTTAGTCAGTGTTTTGAATAGCACTACTGGCCTGGTCTGGGCCCCTCCATAGGTGCAAGCACTCCCCAGGGTTGATACCGGCTCTCTGGGGAGCCTCTCCCACGCTTTACACACCAGAGCCTCGGCTCATGGAAGAACTAGGAGTGCAACTGGGGATGAAGACATCGCCCGCCAGAGACCTGTGATCTGTCCGTTCACCAGCCTTTCTAGCAGGTCATCTGGTTCAAGAACTTGGCCCTGGGAGGACAGACCTGGCCAGCTGACATCTAGACCCCGTGAAGGAGTCTCACTGGACAAGGGGAAGCCACATTCCTTGGTTCCTGCCCTTAAGTCATTTTACACTGCCCTTCCTCGGGGACATTCCCAGACCTCTCAGCCCAGGCCCAGAGCTAGGAAGAACCCAGAGCCAGAGACGCCTGGTGCTGCCTCAAGGGGTCACCAGGGGGAGGGGGGGCGCAGCAAGCAGCTCCCTTTCACTGGGCTTCACATTGGCCTTCTCTGTAAGATGTCACTGGGGTCTGTGATCTAGCGCAATCCCCTCACCGTGCGGACAGTTAGGCCCAGAAGACACACAGGGAGGCAGGCTGCCTGGGATCCAGGCCTCTGGTCTCCCGGCCTGGAGATCTGCCCACTACACCTCATGTCCTCTCTCCTCTGTGGGTCCACCCTCTCTGGCGTGCAGGTACGTCAGTCTGTTCTGGGAAGGAAGGTTCCATGATCCATTATCCATGTGAACAGATGTGCAATGGGAAGCACCTTTCACCAATTTCACCAACCTGCAGCTGATAACCAGGATGCAGCCTATCTGAAAAGATTGTTCACACACCGCACTGATACCAGGGGGACAATAAACAAGACTGTGCCACATGTGGTTTCTCCTCATGGACGCTAGTTCAAGGCCTCTCTGGGTCTCTGTCTCCCCATCTGTAAAATGGCAGTGTTGGGCCGGAACTCTGAGGCCCCCTTGCTCCCTGATCTGTGCCTGATTCTGTAAGGCCAGGGCTCAGCCATCGTGGGATTCCTCTCAGGGAGGGGCTGCCTCCTGCATGGCCCCTCATGGCAAGATCTTTGGAACCAGATATGCAGAGGAGAGACTCGGCCCGGGCCAGTCCCCTCCGGTAGCTTGCCTCGAGCTGAAGAGTGTGGCATTCAGGGCCAAGCTTTGCAATTCCAGCTGTGCCACTTGTGAGTGAATCATTTTCTCTCTCTGACCCTCAGTGTCTTTTTCTGTCAACTGAAGATAAACAGCATCTGGCGAGAACACTTTGCCTTTTTGTCTCATCACTCCTCTATCCTGCTAACTGAAATGTGGACGTGGCAGCTGCCGTTCTGGGCCACGGACACGATGTCCATTGCTCAGCATAACCAAATGGCGAACAGGAAAGGATGTGTATCCTACACAGTTACCTGCCCGGACTGCTTACCTCTGGGCTTCTTTTACTTATCGGGAGAAATCAACCACGGTTTTGTGTAAGCCACCTTTACTGGAGTCTGCCACTCGGAGCGAAGCCGAATCCTCACTCACTGCCATGGGATCCGATGACATTAAATGGTTCTCATCTAACCAAGTCACCCTCCTGCCTCGATGTCCTTCTGTACCACCTCAGGATAGCATTGAAACTCCTCAGCAGGACATGTAAGGCCCTTCATGATCTGTACCCCTCCTACTGCTCTAGCCTTGGCTTTCTCACTGCTCCCCAACCTGCCATCCTACCCCGGGCACCAGCCAGCAGGAGTTACTCACAACTCCCCAGGCCCACAAGCCCCTTCGCACCTCTGGCCATTTGCACACTCAACTCTGTCTTCCAAAAGTGCCATTTCTGCCCCAGCCCTTTTCAGCTTCCAAGATTCAGCTCAAGTGTCACCTCCCGCAGGAAGCTGCCCTGACCTTCCCAGGCTTTGTCTTGTTCTGTTTCCTGTTTCTCTCTGCTCTCTTGGCACCATGGGGCTTTTCCATGCTGTGTGAGAGAAACACACCAGTGTCCACGTCCGTCTGCCTCTCCAGTGAGTGAGCGGCCTGAGGACAGGGGTGCTGTCCCATTCACCGCTGCGCTGCCAGGGCCTCCGCTGCAGGGTCATGAGCAACAGGAACTGAGTGGGGGGAGGGATGATGGATGGCAGTCGCCGGCTAATGTGGGAGCTGCTGGGCCTCGGCAAAGGGCTGTGCCTAGGACACTGATGGCGAACCTATGACACGCGTGTCAGAGGTGACACGCGAACTCATTTTTTTGGTTGATTTTTCTTTGTGAAATGGCATTTAAATATATAAAGTAAATATCAAAATTACAAGTCTTTGTTTTACTATGGTTGCAAAGATCCAAAAATTTCTTATTTATTTATTTTTATTGCTTAAAGTATTACAAAAGGTATTACATATGTATCCATTTTATCCCCCCGCCCTAGACAGTCCCCTAGCCTCAAAAATTTTTATATGTGACACGGCACCAGAGTTAAGTTAGGGTTTTTCAAAATGCTGGCATGCCGAGCTCAAAAGGCGTGGGCCTAGGAAGTAGTCGTTGAATCAAAAAGGACTGACTGGAGACAGAGGTGAAAGACAAGGGCATCCGGAGCCACTGTTCCCCTACTCTGGTCAGCAAGGAGTCGGAGACTGCTGGATGCAAGGGGCCCTTGTGCGTTCGTTGGCAAATCCGCACGGTGTGTCATTAACGGTGGGCAGCATTTCAGGCTCGCTCAATCAGCAAATGTGCCACGATACACTTGGCCGCTGCCAACACCTTGTACTTCAACCGTTGCCTCATAATGGCCCATAACCAGAAATGATAACGGGATGGGAAAGTCAATTGACTGGTTTTCTCACAGAGCATGCGTTCGGGGTCCAAAGTTTATGGCCCAACGACTCTGCTCGCAATGAACAGTATTTACCACCTTTACTACAACTTTCTGTGGCCCTGAGCCCCTGTTGGCCCTTTTGTCCATCTCAGTCCCCTCCTTTTCAGTGGGGGAGACCGAGGCCCAGGGGGAGGAGGCTGCCCAAGGTCACACAGTGAGGCTGGAGCAAGGACCAGGGCCCAGGCTCTGACACCTCGCCCTCTGCCCTTTGTACCACCCCTGCCTGGTTCCGTGACTGCCGTCCAATAATTAACTGTGGATTTAGATAAAGACACTGAGCCCAGTTATGAGGGTCACAAAGCGACAGATCCATTACAGAGCCTTTGAACCAGGAGGACATATCCTATTGATTTGGCAACATAATCTTGTCTTCTTCTTCTTTTTTACTTATTATAACAAGCTTAAATATAAACAAGAAATAAAGAGGATATAACAAATTGTCTGTGCCCATTAGCAGCCGGCTTAAGTGCTTACCAATACTTGTTTTTCTTGGTGATATAGCTTGGAATGGTCTTTCCCCCAGGAAACTACAGGAGACGCTCACTCCAACCAGAATGAAATTTTCAAGTTGCAAACTGGATCATGTCCGCCTCGACTCCTTCTTAGACCAGGGGTGGGCAAACTTTCTGACTCGAGGGCCACAATGGGTTCTTAAACTGGACCAGAGGCCGGAACAAAAGCATGGATGGAGTGTTTGTGTGAACTAATATAAATTCAAAGTAAACATCATTACGTAAAAGGGTACGGTCTTTTTTTTTTTTTTTTTTAGTTTTATTCATTTCAAACGGGCCGGATCCGGCCCGCGGGCCGTAGTTTGCCCACGGCTGCCTTAGACACTCTAGGGCAGTGGTTCTCAACCTTGGCTGCACATTAGAATCACCTGGGAATCTTTTTAAAATCCTGACTTCTGGGCCTCATCCTCCGGAAATTCTGTTTCTTTGTTACTAATGTTGTGGCCGTGCCCCATAACAAAGAAAGGGAATTTCTTGCATTCGTTTTGTTTGGGTCAATCTTGTCGTTGTCCTCTGAGCTCCTCCAGGGTGAGACCATGTGAGATCAGATATTTCCAGCTGTAGCGCCACGGCACACTGGTATGCCACAAGAATTTTTAAAACATGCCATACCTGCTATTTAGTCAGGGGCATTGACTTCGTTTCCCTTAGATTGTCAAATAATGAAATGATAACAGTCAACGTAACAATAGCCATCTGGTGTGAATGAATTAAAATTATATGTGTGTTTTTTTGCCAGATTGGCCAAAAAATAGAATATGTAACTTGGTGTGCTGCAGAATTTTAGAAATTGGTTTGTGTGTGCCATGAGTTGAAAAGGTTGCAAATCGCTGTGTTAGATTCATCCCGGGTGCTGGCTCAGGAGCCAGACTCCTTACTTCGGCCTCCACAGCCCTGCATGGTCTGATCCCTGCCCATGCCTCCAGCCTCTTCCAGAGCCGTTCACCCCTTCACGCTCCCTGCCTCTGACCTGCTTGTCTTCTCCCAGTTCCTTGAATGCATTTTGACCCCTCCCACCTCAAGGCCTGTGAAGATGCCTGCCCTTTTCACCTGTACCTTTCCTGCCTCTTTATTTAGTCGATCCTTGCTCGTCCTTCAGCTCTCGTCCTTTACCCTTGCCACTCAAAGCATGGTCTTGGCACTAGCAGGATTGGCATCACTGGGGAACTTGTTAGAAATGCAGAATATAAGGCATTCCTAGTTAAGAAGGTTTAACAAGGTCCCCAGAATATGTAGGATGCTATGCTGACCAGTTCTGACTCAAAAATAGGATTGGGGTGGAGGTGGGGGCAGGAGGGGTGCTGTATTCAGAAGAAAGGAATGCTGGGTAAACAGAAGACACGATGTCCACCATAGTTATGGCATTTCTACACACGGAATACTGTTGACCATCTGGCCTGCTCCAGGGGCCATAAACTCAAGTGCCTATAAAAAGCTATAAATGAATTAATCATTGTATTTGTTAGCTGTAGCAAATTATCACAAATTTATCATCTTACAGTTCTGGGGGCTCAGAAGTCTGAAACGTGTCTCACTGGGCTGAGATGAAGGTGTTGGCAGGGATGCGTTTCTTCAGAAAGGCTGGGGGAATTTTGTATCCTTGCCTTTTCCAGCTGCTTGCATTTGGTGGCTGGTGGCTACATCGCTGCAACCTCTGCTTCTGTCTTTGCATCTCCTCCTCTGATGTTGACATTCTTGTGTCTCTTTAACAAGGACCCTAGTCATTACATTGGGCTCAATCCAGATAATCTCCCCACCTCCAGGTCCTTGACGGCAGATGCCACTCGCTGCCACACACTCTGCCTCCACGCCAGGGTTAGATGGGTGCTTCTGTGAGAGCCTTGGTTGCAGTCTGAACTCAGACACCCATCCCCTGTGTGACCTTGGGCAAGTCCCTTTCCCCTTCTGGGGCTCAGTCTCTTCAACTGTACGCTGAGGTGCAGACGGAAGGAAAGAGCAAGGAAGCCAGGCAGGCAGAAGGGAGGACGAGCTGTGGAAAATACTCAGGTCTGGTTTGGTTTGACAACATTCAGATTTTTGTGTTCACAGAGTGTAAACTTTACTTAGAGGTGCACTTAGGAGAAAAAGAGGGGGAATAGGGGATACCTTGGTTTGCTTTTGATAAACATCTTTATTTTAAAAATTTCCATTCCCTGTAATTCCCTCAGTGTCCTGAGCCAGGCTTCCCTGTTCAGGTCAAATGCCGAGAACAGAGGCACCTGTTACGCTCAGTGCAGAATAAACAAACACCCAGTGCAGCTCGAATGTCTTTTTGTTTAGAATCTGTCTGTTCCGTTCATTACCTCAGAGCCTGGAATCTTCTCCAGTAACTTCCTAGACATATAAGGCTCCAAAATGCTTAAGGCCAGAAATAGCTCCTCTTCCCCCACCAAGCCAGTGTAAATACACTGGGTGACATTCCTTGCTGACAATGACCTGACTGTGGCTTGTGTTATCTCACCGTTTCCCCTTCACCTTCAATCCTTTTAGTCCAAACACTCACAGTGGCTCCAGGCCCAAGATCCGTTACCAAGGCCTGGATCTTTGTTTGACAACCAGAAAACTGAATCCAAAACAATCCTGAAAAATAGTTAACCCCTCTGCAAAAATAATTTGTGGATTTCCCCCTCAGCCTCTGCACATTCATCCTTGTCTCCAAACCATAAAGGTCAAGCATCGTGGAAAGTTTTAGTCTTTTAATTTTTTTGATGCTTTTACAAATGTCTTGTGACAGGATTACTGTGGTGAGGTCTGATGCCAGCCATGGCTTAGGAAGTGTCCAGGCTGGGCATGCTGAATGGAATCTAGAGATAGCCAAAGCATTCACTGGGTAGGTCTGTTTCTGAAAACTGTCTATGTTGGAGTCATGGAATACTCAAAAACCACTCAGGCTGGTGATTCCCAAATATGGTTGCACATCAGAAGCATGTAGGAAGTTAAAAGAATTTCTGGGCCCCAACCAACCTATAATAATTTAGAATCTTGGAAGGTGAGACTCAAGGAGATTTTTTTTTTTAAGCTCCTCAGGCAATTCTGATGCTCAGCTAAGTCTAGTTCACTCCTTATCTGGTACTCCCCTCTATAAGATTTTGCCAAATGGTTGTCTATTCCCCTTGTATTCCTCCAGAGGTAGGGGCTCACTGCCTTTCAAGGCGCTCCCTCCCTTCCGTCCTTAGCTAATTGTGCTTTGTCAGCAGTTCTTCCTCCGCCCTCCGTAACTTCCCCTCACTGGTCTGGCTTTGCCTTCTAGGACCCTGCAGACCACATCTGCTTTCACCCTTCAGAGATTTGGAAGGTATAACCTTGTCCCTTGAGTTCTAAGGAGTGGACACCCCCAATTTCTCCAGCTGCTCCTTACAGAACACAGCCTCCAACCTTTCCTCATGGTGACCACTTCCTGTCTGCCACTGGCCTCTCTCACCTGCCACAGCTTTCAAATTCGGTCTGACCAAATGAAGACGCTTGCTTTGTCATGGACTCACTGCCTTTGCCCAGGCCTGTTAATGATTGATCAAATAGTCATTGAGTCAGTCCACCATGGAGTGCCTTGCCAAGTGCCCATGGAGTTCTAGGCTGGCCTTGTGCTGTGGGGGAGGGAGAAGGGGCTTTGCAAGGGCTACAGGATTGCCAGGAAACTGGAGCACAGATATGGCAGGATGCAAGATGCAGTGCTTTTAGTGAAGAACTAAACTTTGCAGCAAGGACTGGGAACATCCTAAGGATAACATGGTAACATGGTAACAAAAGATTCCATAGAGATGTTGCTTAAGAAACGACTATGTGAAACAGGTTCAATCAAGAGACTGTGAACAATATGGGGAGATAGGCCTTTAATACAGAGAATCAGGGGCTCACAGAGTTGCTGAAGGGCCAGAGGGAGAGCAGACGTTAGGTAGCCCTTCAGGACCAACTCCCGGAACAAGATGGACCTGGCCCACTAGCCTCATTACTATCTGAGGCCACCTGGGGTTATTTAGGTCAAAGACACACCCTGAAGCCAGATTCAAAGAGCAGGTAGCTGGAGTGGAGCTGCAGCCACAGATGCAGCTGGATGCCGAGGAAGGGACAGGAGCGCTAATGCAGACAATCCTCACATTCCTGCCACCATGCTAGTGATGTCCCGATGGGGCAGGACTCTACACCCCACCTTCCACATCTGGCAGGGGTGCTGCTAATCCGCAGCAGTGAGTTCACATCCAGAACTCGTGCTGCAAACAAGGCCGGGAAACTGAGCTCCTAGCTTCCCAACCTCTCCAACCAGGAGGAAGGTGCAGTGGCCGCGGAGTGAGTGAGAAGTGCGTGTTCAGGATATCCATCTGCGCACCTTATATGACAACAAGATGCAGACAAGCTAGATGTCCATCAACAGTCCTCCCTAGCATGGAATTCAACGCCACCTTGGAGACCTTGGAGAGGATGATGTCATCTTGTAATTAATTAGTGAAATGAGAAAAGGTTCATAAGAAATCCCTAAATTTTTTTTTTTAAAAAAGCATGTGGCAAAATAGAAGTCACTGTATGATTTTATTTCAACTAAAAGAATTTTTGAAAAATGCAGGGGGGAGGGGTAATACCATAAGATTATTGACACTTTTGTGTGAAAGGATGGAAGGTAATTTCCCCCCTTCACCTTCTTCTGTTTTCCAAGCTTTCTACAGTGTGCATATATTCATTTATCCTCTTAGGACAAAAAAAACCCAAAACAATGCATTTTTAAAAAATGCACAAATAAAATCTTCACAGAACTGGGAAAAAGAGCAGAGAAAGCGGAGACAGAAATTAGTGAACCAAAGTAAAAAACACAGACGGGAGGCACATACTAGTAAGAGGGTAAGGAGAGGTTCAAGGATGGCAGCCTAACTAGGTGCACCGTGCGGGAGGGGAAAATGCAAAATATAATTGGGGTGCAGTCACAGATGGCTGTGACCTGGGGGAGGCCTGCCCCTTTCTGGTCTTTGTTTCTGCTCCCAAACCAGCGCCTTTGGGCCCCGCTCTGAGCCGCACTGCGAGGAGGGCCGCCCGGGTGGCGGGCGGGGGCTGGGCCAGTCCGCCGGAAACCGCAACCCGGGGCCTTGGGACCGATGATTCGCGGCGCCCCGGGCGCAGGCGGAGCCTCATTGGCCGCTGAGCCTCTGGGCTGCGCGGGGGCGGGGCCTGTGGCGAACCCCAGGCCGGAGGCAGGACAACCCGGGAGAGCCCCAACCCGCGCCTGAGCGTGAGCCCGAACCTGCGGCAGGTAACAAGGTCCCTTCTCCCGGGCGGCCTCAGCTCCCGTCACCGTGATGGGAGCTTCCTCATTTGGCCTCGGCTTACCCATCGGGGGGCGTCTTTCCTCCTGGCGTGCGCTGTGGACCTATCCACGCTTTCCAACCCTCTCCCGCGCCCAGGTCCCAGGTCCCAGGTCCCCAGGTGGCACCTGAGGGCACTGAAGACGCAGCCCCCCCCCCCCCCCCTCCCCGCAAGCATCTCGGATTAGCTGGGTCTCCGTGCTCCTGCCCACTAGACCCAATCCAGAGGAGGGCCCCTCACTGTACCGTAGGGGAAAGCCCCTTCCGTGCAGAAGGGGTGAGGTGGGCGCCACCTGGTCCGGCTCGATGACCCAGAAGGTCTGGTCCTCGGGACAGGGGGCACTAATACAGGAACCGAAGAAACTGCCCGTAGGCAGGAGGAAACACAAAGCTAGGGCTGTGGGAAGCCCGGCTGAGGCTCCTATTCTTACTTGCTGTGTATCCTGGGTGAGCCCCTGAACCTCTCTGATCCCCAGCCTTCTTCCAGAATGGGGTCAGCATCTGCTCTGACCACCCCAGGGCTGCCAGGAGATTCTCTGAGTTAACTGCTGAGAAGATGGCCTGCAAACTGCAACACCTGGTGCACCAGCGATCTTCCTGAATGCAAATGGTGGTGCCTGGCAGCCCCCATACAGGCAGGCCCCTGGAGTAGGAACGGTTTTGGCTTGGCATAAAAGATTTCCCAACCTTGGCCTGTGACCACTTCTCTCACCAGTTTAGCCCTTCCACCCCCACCCCATGGATGGGTGGCTCCTCCTCACACCCATTCCGGTACACCCCTCCCTTCTCAGACCCAGGCCTGTTGGACCCAGGCTGCTCCTGCATGGGGCAGAGCCCTGAGCAGAGTGGAACCTGAGTGCACCCCTAACAGGTCTGCTAGCTCAATAACCCGCCCCCCCCCGCCCCCCCAAGGGAGGGCTTTCCTGGGCAGCGTTGATTTGTATGGAGCTGAGGAGCTGGTTGAGGTGTTTTTCTGGATGAGTTCTTTGCTCCTCTCCATGCCCAGTGGCAGAGGGTAGGGGTATGGGGTTGGGGAGTAGGGCAAGTTCAATAACTTTTTGCTGTTGGATGGGACAAGACTCCACTGAGAGAGTCAAGGTAGAGGGATTGGTCCTGGCTGGAGAGTGACTGCTTCAGTGAACCTAGGAACTTTATACACCATTTACATTTCATTGAATACATTTTATATACTGTTTAAGTTTTGCAGCTGCTGTTTTAATCAAATCTACACTGTTTTCAGAGTTGTAGGCAAGAAATTAACAGGTCCTTTTTCCCAGCTGCTGCTGGACTTGCTGCACCCCTGGCAAGCTGAGACCCGAACCTCAGGCCTGTTTCTGAGGGTGCTGCCAGCTCTGATGTCCTGGGTGGAGAGTGGCAGGCTTTTGTATGCACAACCCCACTGAACAAAGCCCCCTGGGGCATTCTACACGGGAGGCAACTGAGGCAAGGAGGTGAAGTGAAGCAAGCCTGTCTCTAAGAGAACAGTCTGTCTCTGAGTCTCTTTGGTTTCTACTCCGTTCTTAGGTCAATTAGATGGCCTTTGTGGAAATGTATGTAGCAAGCATAAGCCCAGGCAGCAGGGCCAGGCAATGAACCAAACAGGGAAAAAAAAATGAGCTGATGTTTTATTGGGGAGAGGCAGACAATAAACATACACGCATGTAAAGCTACTATTTGGCACGTCAGCCGGAGAAAAAGAAAGCATGGTATGGGGATAGAGAGTGCTAGGGGTGGGGAAAGCTGCAGTTTATACAGGGTGGTCACGGAAGGCCTTGCTGAGAAGGTGACATTTGAGGGGAGGGAGTAAGACGAAGGACAGGTGGGACACGATAGAGTTGGACCAGATTGTTCTTCAGGGCCGTTGTTCGCCTTGCAATCCATGCTTTTTGAGGTGACAGCCCTTATGCTAGAATCCTGGGACGTCTGGGATGGTGGGCCTTTGGGGGACCTCCTGGGCCCCTTTCACCTGTTCACCCTGGTTCCTCCTGTCCCTCTCCAGAGTAGTCAGCATGCTGCGCTTCCTGGTGCCCCGGCTGCTCTGCCTCCGAGGCAGGACTGCCCCGTACTCCTCAGCAGCAGCCCTTCCTAGCCCCATCCAGAACCCAGACATTCGCTACAGCCAGCTATTCATCAACAACGAGTGGCAAGATGCAGTCAGCAAGAAGACCTTCCCAACAGTCAACCCCTCTACGGGAGAGGTCATCGGCCATGTGGCCGAAGGGGACCGAGCCGATGTGGATCGGGCAGTGAAAGCAGCTCGCGAGGCCTTCCGCCTGGGGTCTCCATGGCGCCGGATGGATGCCTCTGAGCGGGGCCGGCTGCTGAACCGCCTGGCTGACCTAGTGGAGCGGGATCGTGTCTACTTGGCCTCACTGGAGACCTTGGACAACGGGAAGCCTTTCCAGGAGTCTTACGTCTTGGACCTGGATGAGGTCATCAAGGTGTACCGGTACTTTGCCGGCTGGGCTGACAAGTGGCACGGCAAGACCATCCCCATGGACGGTGAGCATTTCTGCTTCACCCGGCATGAGCCCGTGGGTGTCTGTGGCCAGATAATCCCGTGGAACTTCCCCTTGGCCATGCAGGGCTGGAAACTCGCCCCGGCACTTGCCACTGGCAACACCGTGGTCATGAAGGTTGCAGAGCAGACCCCCCTTTCTGCCCTGTACTTGGCCTCCCTCATCAAGGAGGCAGGCTTCCCCCCTGGGGTGGTGAACATCATCACAGGCTATGGCCCAACAGCAGGAGCGGCCGTGGCCCAGCACATGGATATTGACAAAGTTGCTTTTACTGGCTCGACCGAGGTGGGCCACCTGATCCAGAAGGCAGCTGGAGATTCCAACCTCAAGAGAGTCACCTTAGAGCTGGGCGGGAAGAGCCCCAGCATCGTGTTGGCGGACGCTGACCTGGGCCACGCCGTGGAGCAGTGCCACGAAGCCCTCTTCTTCAACATGGGCCAGTGCTGCTGTGCAGGGTCCCGGACCTTCGTCGAAGAATCCATCTATGATGAGTTTCTTGAGAGAACAGTGGAGAAAGCTAAGCAGAGGAAAGTTGGGAACCCCTTTGAGCTGGACACCCAGCAGGGGCCCCAGGTGGACAAGGAGCAGTTTGAGCGGATCCTGGGCTACATCCGGGTTGGCCAGAAGGAGGGGGCAAAACTTCTCTGCGGTGGGGAGCGTTTTGGGGAGCGGGGTTTCTTCATCAAGCCCACCGTCTTTGGTGGTGTGCAAGATGACATGAGGATTGCCAAGGAGGAGATCTTTGGGCCTGTGCAGCCCCTGTTCAAATTCAAGAAAATTGAGGAGGTGATCGAGAGGGCCAACAACACCAGGTACGGCTTGGCTGCCGCTGTGTTCACACGGGACCTAGACAAGGCCATGTACTTCACACAGGCACTCCAAGCGGGGACGGTGTGGGTAAACACCTACAACATTGTCACTTGCCACACGCCGTTTGGAGGCTTTAAGGAGTCCGGTAATGGGAGGGAGCTGGGGGAGGACGGGCTTAAGGCCTACACAGAGGTGAAGACAGTCACCATCAAGGTTCCACAGAAGAATTCGTAAGAACGTCCACCCTGAAGACCCAGCTCCAGTCCAAGAATTCCACCACCGTCTACCCAGTGGTCGCCAACAACTTTTTCGTCATGGACCCCCTCTGTTTGCTCCAAATGAACATTTAGAACCTCAACAAATGAAATAATTAGAATCAGAGCTGCTCTGGTTAAAGCAGGGATGGGACTGGGCTCAGAGTCCTGTCCACCTGCGCCCCAACCCCAGCCGCCTTGGAGGCCCTGTGCTGCTTCCATGAAACCGTAAGAACCCCTGGAAGATAGAAAAACTAAAAACCACTGATCTGGACCTTAGTTCTTCCTGCTGACCCAGGGCTTTCTAATAGTTAACCTGCGGGCTTAGTGGGTGGGCTCCCCTCAGACATGGGATTAGAAGGCATTGGGAGTTTTGATAGGGGTCAGATTTTGGCCCCATTCTTCATTGACTTAACCTAAAAATCAGGGGTGCTTTTCCTTTTCTAAGTACCAGTTTTTTACTATTTTGCTTGCTTGGCCTTCATTTTCCTTAATTTGAGGGAAGGAACGGGCAAAGAATGAATGTACATAAGCGTTCCTTTAAAATAAATGAAAACAACCCAAATGTCCATCAGCTACTGAGTGAATAAGCAAAATGTTTCCATGGAATAGCCCTTGTACTTTTCAGCCATAAAAAGGAGTGAAGTACTGGCACACGCTGCAGCATGGATAACCCTTGAAAACATGCTGAGTGAAAGGACATACAAGGCCACATAGAGTATGTTGCCATTTAGATGAAACACCCAGAATAGGCAAATCCATAGAGACAGAAAGCGGTTTAGTGGTTGCGAGGGGGTGGGGGAGGGGGAATGGGGAGCAACTGCTAATGGGTATGAGAATTTCCAGGGGAGGTTTTAAAATATTGTGGAATTGGATAGTGGTGATGGTTGCACAACTTTGTGAATATACTAAAAAGCCCTGAATTGCATACTTTGAAAGGGTGAATTTAATGTGAATTTATTTCAATTAGAAGTTAAATAAACTCATACCTTCCGTTTGCAAATACATGTTGTGTCCATATTTTCTTATTACTGAATGCTTTACAGAATGTTGGGGATGGAACAGACCCAGGTAGTCATCTAGTCAACCCCCAGCCCGGTACAGAAGTCCCTTCCACAGTATTTCGCGTTTTGTTTTCTCCTGGCTGGCTGGGTGACAAAGAGCAACTTTACGACCCACGGAAAAAAGCTCTGCTTTTGGAACAAGTCCATGTCAGATCTCATTTCAGGCCTTCCACTGGCACTGTCCCCCAACCTCTACCAAAACACACCGCACCTCAAGCCAAGCTCAATATCATGCCGTCCCGACATCCTGGGATTTCCAGAGGTTCAAACCTGGGAATTCAGTATGTTTACTGTTAGTCTTAATTCCCCAGCGGATGGGAGTAACTCCCAGCCAGCAGGCCCACGACGCCTGCACAGCACCAGCCCTCTCTCCCTGTCTTCCTCCTTTCTACCACGTTAATAACGAACCGCCCTACTTTAAGATCCACTCAGTCTAGTGAATGCACAACCCCCCCCGCCCCCCCCCCCCCGGCTCTTCACATCCTGTTGTCTCACCTAGGCTTCAAGATGATTTTGTTCAGTATCTGACCTTGGAGTTGACCTGAAACTGCTTTCTGTGGATTCTGAGTTTGTTTGGTTCCTTCATCTCTCCTTTCTAGGACCTGCTTTCTATGCCGTTTGTCTAAGGCTGGGGTGACCCTGACTGGCCCCCGAAGTGTACCTTTTATCTGCCTCTCTCAGAGCCTATTGGTACTTTGCATAGAAGTGAGAATTTCTCATGAAACAGGGAAACAGCAGTGAGTAGGTGGGTGAATGACTATCAAGCAGCATCCTAGTGTTTTAACAAATCCATTGCTCATTTGCTTCTCAGTACTTCTCAACCAAGAGAAACTTGGTCCAGGGTGACCCAGAATGGGGTGGGACTGGGAAAGGACAACCTTCTAGGGCTCTGATCCCTGAAATTCTGAGACTGAGGAGTCAGGTCATATTTCTAGTCGGCTCAGCCCCCCGTGGCTCCTCCGCACTCACGCCCACTGCTCTGGATGCAGGGCGCTCGGGCAGGGAGGTGGAACTGGGCATCATTTAATGCAGGCGCTGCCCACAGGATTTCACTTGGTTGTAGATGTTGTGATTTCGAGGCATCCACCCATCCCAACAACTTACACCGAGCTCTGCTCTTCCGGATGCTATGCCAGGCGCCTTTACAAGACACTGGGCCTCACACATCCTGTAAGATAGGCAGTGGGGTTACCACTTTTTTCAGATGAGGAAATGGAAGCTGAGAGGTTTAGCATGAACCGGCACGGGGTCAAACTGAGCCCTCGACTTCTAAGAGCCCCGCTTCTTTGCTGCATCCACCACAGCTGCTGCTCCGTCACAGCGACGCTGCTTCTCTTGAGCTGACCCCAGATGCCAGGCCAGTTAAGAACTTTGATTTGGTTTGGCTCTATTCTGGGTGTGAGGCTGACCTCTGGTGGCCACCTGGTTAATTTGTTCAGATCATTGGTTTACAAAAAAAAAAGGCTAAGTTTCTGGATCTAGGCAGGCTGTGGGACAGAGAATTGAATGAGGCGGTCCCTGCCCTGCAGGAGCACACAGTCTGGCAGGCAGACAATTACAGAACCGGTGACAAATGGAAGTACAGAGGCCATGAGATCACAGAAGGAAGAAATAGTAATAGGCATCCACAATACTTATCTCATGTACTACATCTAATTACCCTCAAGCACTTTTTTTTTCTGATTTTTTACTTTATTTTAAAAAAATATTTTTAGTTTTTTAATTGCAGTTGACATACAATCTTAGTTTCAGGTGTACTACATGATGATTAGACGTTTATATAACTTATGAAGTAATCTAATCCCCCTATAAGTCTAGTACACGTCTGACACCATACAGTTATTACAATACTAGAGGCCCAATGCATGAAATTCATGCATGGGTAGGGCCCCTAGGCCTGGCCCGTGATCAGGGATAATCTGTGGGGTGACCGGCAGGGTGATCAGGGACCCTCCCCCTGCCCCCCGCCCCATACCTGCCTTGGCTGCCTGCTTGCTAGCCCCACCCCCCGCCGCCACTGCAGCCACCAGTCGTTGCCTCCCTGTGGGGCGACCAGCAGGGCGATGGTGGGGGCGCCCAGCTGGTACCCGCCTTGGTTGGCCTGGGGCCTGCAGGCTGGGGGCAGCTTCTGCGCTGAGCATCTGCCCCCTGGTGGTCAGTGCATGTCATAGCAACCTGACATTCCACTGGTCATTCTGCCGTTCAGTAAATTTGCATATTAGCCTTTTATTATATAGGATTATTGATTATATTCCCTGTGCTGTACTTAATATCTCTATGATTATTTTGTAGCTACCAGTGTGTACATCTTAATCCATTCCCCCTTTTCACCCAGCCCTCCAATCCCCCTCCCATCTAGCAAACACCAATTTGTTCTCTGAGTTTGTTCCTGTTTTGTTCATTTATTTTGTTTTTTAGTTCCACATGTACATGAAATCATTTAGTATTTGTATTTTTCTATCTGACTTATTTCACTTAGCATAATAGCCTCCAGGTCCGTCCATGCTGTCACAGATGGCAGGATTTAATTCTTTTGTATGGTTAATATTACTTTGTATATATGCACCACATCTTCTTGTCTTTTCCTCTACTTATGTACACTTTGGTTGGTTCCATATCTTGGCTATTACAAATAATGCTGCAGTGAACACAGGTGTGCGTAGGTCTTTTCCAATTAGTGTTTTGGATTTCTTCATATAAATACCCCAAAGTGACACTGATGGGTCATATGGTAGTTCTATTTTTAATTTTTCCATAGTGGCTGCATCAATTGACAACCCCACCAACAGGGCACTAGGGTCCCCTTTTCTCCATGTCCTTATCAGGCACCTCTTAATATTCCACACTTGATAAATAACCATGGAACCCAGAGATGTTCAGATATTAAGTGGATCCAGGATGCAAACTCAGGTCTTCTCACTCTACTGCACAGTTCAGCCTCAGGGAAAGGCCTGGTGGGAGGGATAGGATCCTACTGGATGAGTAGGAGGTAACCGGGCAGAGAGGCGCAGGAAGGGTGTTCCTGGGAGAGGGAAGGGCATGAAGTTTTTGAAAAAGCATGGAGGGTTTGAAGAAATGGTGTGAGGAAGGAGAGGCAGGAAGGACAGGCATGGGAGGAGGCAGGAAGGACAGGCATGGGAGGAGGCAGGGGCTGGGTGGCGAAGGGGCTGTGGGTCCTGTGGGAAAATCCACGCGTTGTCTAGTGATGGGAAACCATGAGAGCTTTGAAAGGAAAGTGAAAGGGGCATATTTTGGTTTCTAAAGCTGTCTCTGTTTCAGTGGGAGGATAGGTTGAGGGGGCCACCTAAAGCTGACGGCCACTCAGGACAGTGCGCCCATGCCAGTGATGCTAACCTGAACCAGGTGTGGGAGCCAGGAGGAGACCCGTGTTGCTGACTGGGGTTCCAAGTGGGTGATGGTGTCAGCACTGCCACAGGGGACCTAGCTGCAGGAGCAGGTTTGGGGACAAGGTGGGGGGTTTATTCATTTCTTCAACATTTTTTATTGGGTGGACCCCTCAGCACCCAGGGAAGCCTGGTGCCTCGTAGGGGCTCTGCAGATGTGTGTGGTGGGTGGATTCATGAATGGAGAGAGGCTTCTGTTCCCTCCACCCACTCCCACTTCCTAGTAATAATGATTTTTACTCTTCCCTGTACAACCAGCCACTCCCTAATACCCGCCTGGCAGGGGGAGATGTAGGCATGAGGAAGAAGAGACGCAGATAACTGCTTCCTGTGCCACACACTTCTCAGCCCTGGCGGTGGCAGAGGCTGAACTCAGAGCCCGTCCTGACAAGAGGAGCTCACACTCCAGGGAGTGCAAGTACCAGCATCCAGTTCTGCCCTGTGTGATGAGTTCCTAAGTTCTGAATTCATTATTGCGCTGCAGACGCCAGGGCACTTTAGTTTCCCTTAATTAATTAAAATACCGCATAATAATCTTTCTCTGATTTAATGTTCCAGAGGCCCTGGTGAAGGCTGGGAGTGAGGAAATTCATTAGAGGAGACTGTTCACTGTCGATTGACTTGCTCATTCTTATTAATTTTACCTGCGTCATCCATCGCTGGGGGAGAGGCGAGGGTGATGTTTTCTTAAAAACATAGGATTAAATTCACCATGCAATCTGACCAAAAAAATTAATTTTGACTGAAAATCAGACTTTTTACATTTTAGGTGGGAAGTGGGTACATTTGGGATTGGACACTGGCTTTCAAACGATCTTCCTCGAGCCCAGTTATAACTTAGTTGACGACAGAGATCCAGGCTGCCTATTGCTTACAGCATCAAGTCCAACCTCCTATGGAGGCATTTAGGGGTGTGGCCTAAGCTCCCCCACCTGCCACCTCAGCTCCCAAGCAGCTGCAATGGTCACTACTCCCCATTCACAAACGAGGCAGCGCTCCTCTAGCCCTGCTTCTTTCACATGCTCTCTCCTTAGCCAGGAATCCCCCACAGCCACTCAAACCCAGCTCAGATGCCTCCTCTTCTCTTCCAGGAAGCCTTCCCTGATCTCCTGCTCTGATCACAAAGTGGACATCTGTGCTTCCTGGCAGGACAGTGACCTTGTCCCACTCGTCCCCAGTCAGTCTCACCTGAGTGCAGGGCCCAGGGCCCTCCCACCTGCACAGAGTCAGTGTCTGCATTCTTCTGGCCTACGGAGAATGGCACGCCTGCACGCATGTGGAAGACGGCAGAGGGCGGATCTAAGTGAGTGAATTAAATACTAGAATGTTTATATAGTGGGAGACCCAAGCTCAGGGGGAGCTGGAAGAATCAGGCCAGCCACAGATGATTAGGACTGGTTAATAACTGCAAGCAAGGTGCTCAGTTGGGGCTGTGACTACGGCCCAGGTGAGAGGTAAGGAGGATACAGGCAAGGAAAAAAGGGGCAAGATGCATAGGGATGATGAAGGATCTGTGGGCCTTGGGCCACCCACAGGAGCATTCCAAGGACAAAGAGACCAAAGACTGTCCTTAAAAACATTTATTTTCAGGGTGCAGGGGTCCTGTGACATCATCACATCTATGAAAATAGGGTAGAAAACACAGGGTCTAGGACAGGGGTGGGCAAACTTTTTGACTCGAGGGCCACAATGGGTTCTTAAACTGGACCAGAGGGCTGGAACAAAAGCATGGATGGAGTGTTTGTGTGAACTAATATAAATTCAAAGTAAACATCATTACATAAAAGGGTACGGTCTTTTTTTTTTTTAGTTTTATTCATTTCAAACGGGCCGGATCCGGCCCGCGGGCCGTAGTTTGCCCACGGCTGCTCTAGGAGAACATATTTCCAAAGGAAGCACATGTTCTTCAGCCTCTGCAGAGGCCGTGGGCTCTCACCAATGAGAAGCCGTTAGGTTGGGACAATCATGTTTCTTCTACCATTTTGGTTTTGGTGAAAATTTCAGACAGTGTAACATGTATTAATTTTTTTGCACATAATTATGATGTAAACCCAGCTTCATCAGTCTTCATGCTCAGCTCCCTCATCGTAGGGCTCTGTCCACCCTGCTCTCTGGGTCTATATCCAGTTCTGTTCGGGCAAATTTGAAGAGATTCCATTGATTTTGTGAAGTGTGCTTATTAGCAGTACGGTTCTACCACCTTCTCCAGGGCCTCAGCCTCTCTGTTCCTCCTGAGTGTCTTATCACCCCTCCAAGTCAAGAGGATTTAACTGCAGACCTCGGGTACGATCGAGTGGTGGTCAGTGGGAGAGGTTAGGAGGTGCTGAGTAGGGAGGGGATGTGAGCAGGTCCCCCAGCAGCGCCAACCTCCAACAGACAAGGAGAGCTTCCAGTTTGGTCAGTTTTAATTCTGATTTTACTCAAAGAAGGGGTTCCAATGTCTTAAAGTTTGAAAACCACCCATCCCGCTTCATTCTCTTCTCATTCAAATGAGGAAACGGAGGTGCAGAAAGTGAAGGGGACTTGCTCAGGGTCACAGAGCGAGCCAGGGGTGAAGCCCCACATGGACCTCATGTGTCTGGGTTCCCAGGCCCGTCTACTGCTGTGTAGCATGCCACGGTGTTGCCACCCCCAAATGTCAGTTGTGAAACGGCCAGCCTTAAAGGCAGAAAATGCAATTCCAAAAAGGACCCCAAGATGTCACGCCCACCGCAGGCAGCACGAGGTGGGGTTTTCAGTGTTGAGGTGAACCTGGATAAGTTCCCTGAAACCTGGGGAACTGGCAGCCTCTCCTACCGAGTTTCGAGATGATCCCGAGAAGCAGCACCACGGAGTGGAGAGCGCGCCAAGGAGGGCCAGGCACCTGAGTCCGTCAGACCCTGGGCACCTGCTCTGCTCTCAGAGCCTGGTTCTTTCTCAGGGAAGGGGCAGGGACACTAACCCGCACCCTGCTGCCCTGCACTTGGGAAGTGACTGCAGACGGAAAAGGGCTTCATGAACTTCAAGGACTATCCACATGTGAGATCCCGATTTTAAAAGTTTTAATCGCCGAGGAGATCTATTTTTTTTTTTAGCCCAGACATTAAATATTCTCCTTCTTCCTTTCTTCATTTAAAATAAAGAAAGCAAGCCCCATTCCTGGCTGAAATCAAAACACCTCTAAGTCAAACCTTCTATTACACTCTCGTTCCACAGCCCAGAGAGAGCATGGGACCCTGTTTTTACAATTTGATGTCTAGGAATCAGGTCTCCACTGCCCACCTGGTTCAGGAATGCTGGGCTTGGGAACAAGTAGACATCTCGGTCCCCAAACGCCCAGCCATGGGGCCCCTGAGTCTGGTAAAGTGTTTCTTTAAAATGGGAGAGTGGCAGGAATAGAAGAGCTGCAGCCAGCTGTCCTCACCCTAGGGCAGTGATGGCGAACCTTTTGAGCTCGGCGTGTCAGCATTTTGAAAAACCCTAACTTAACTCTGGTGCCGTGTCACATATAGAAATTTTTTGATATTTGCAACCATAGTAAAACAAAGACTTATATTTTTGATGTTTATTTTATATATTTAAATGCCATTTAACAAAGAAAAATCAACCAAAAAAATGAGTTCAAGTGTCACCTCTGACACGCAAGTCATAGGTTCGCCATCACTGCCCTAGTGTGAAGCAGTGGTGTTTGTTTTTGAGGAAATACCATTTAAAAAAGGACGCTAAGCCCACACTTCCTGTATTTTTTTCTGTAGGGCCATCTTACTCTAGGATGACAGGGCTCAAAGAGACACAGGTAACATCCAGTCCAAAGGCCACATTCACAGGTGAAGAGTCCAAGGCCCAGAGAGGGAAGGGACCTGTCCAGGTCACACAGCAAATGAGAGGTCAGGCAAAGGACAGGGACCCTCTTCCTCGGCTCTACCACACACACTAAGTCACAGAGCTCCACCAATCAGCCGCAGACAACTGAGGTGAAGGGTCACAGCGCACACCCCTCGTCTAGCCCTTTAGAGTTACAAATACACCGCAACATGCTCTCCCCCGGGGAGGGGGTAGTTAAAAAAAGAATTCTCTCAGAGCAATTCATTTCAAAAGTATAAAAAAAACACGTGCAGTCCAGACATTTTCCCCGTGTTTGCCCTGCTAAAAACTACATCTGCATATGAATCTAGTTTGCATCTAGTTTTTAAAAACATACAAAAGGGGTCATCTACAAACAGTCTTTCCAACTTGTCACACAGCAAAACCACCCACAACTTGACTTTCCCATCATCCCGTGATCATGCTTCTGAGACCCTGGAAGAAAAGAGGGAAAAGAGTTAGAGGACAGAAACCTGCTCTGTCACAGTCAACTTCCTGCTAGCTGGGAGGTGGGGAAATGGCACTCCTGGCAGTTTCCTGACATTCACTTTTTGGTTTTCTGTGCATCCCTATGGACCTGACATAAGGCCTTGTACACAGGAAGTGTCTAACAATAGTGGCTAAATCATACACATCACAACCACAGCAAAATCCTAATGCTTTTCATATTGTTTCTAATTTTTCCTGCTATTGAAAACTTGTCAGTAGGCCTTGGTGACAGTGCCTGTTCACAACTATTCCTGCGGTCCTTTAAGATAATGCCTCCCTTTCGGTTGGTTGAGCGTCATCCCATGCACCTAGAAGTTGCTGGTTCGATTCCCGGCCAGGGTACATGCCAGAGTTGTGGGCTAGATCCCTGGTAGGGGGCAAGCAGGAGGCAGCCAATTGGTATTTCTCTCTCCCTCTCCCTTCCTCTCCCTCTAAAAAAAAATTAATAAAAAACATATTTAAAAACACACACACACACACAAAAAAATAAGATCATGCCTCCCTGCCCTCCTCCTCCTGTGAGAGGAGCAGACGCCGGCCACCCCTCTAAGGCTGGTGTGGCCCTGTGACCTGCTCTGGACACGGAGTTAAGCAGATGTGACAAACGTTGAATCCGAGCAGAAACTCTAAATGAGACTGTGCGCTTGGCTTGGCCTCTTGCTCGTCCCCTCTGCCACGAGAGTGGACATAGTCCACAGCGGGGCTGCTCCTCCAGCTGGGTCCCCACATGGCGGGGAGCCACGCCAACCTGCCACCTCGACATGGAATGTGAGGAGGAGATACATGTTGGTGCCTGTGAACCAGCGAGGTTTGGGGGTTGTTAAGCAGCACAAGTTGGCTAATAAGGGATTCGTTTTCTAAGTTCACAGTCCACCTGTTGGCGGGGGACAGCTCTCACCCGGGTGACTCTGAGGACTCGGGCCCGCCTGGCCCAGGGAGACGCAGGCTCTCTGCAGATATGCTGCTAAGAGACACAGGGAGGAACCGGGACACAGACGATGAGGCTCATGTGTCTTCTCTGTGGGCACGTGGTGCTGTCACATGACTGTGTCTGCTGTCTTGGTGCCTCTCTAGGGGGATCCGCAGGAAACACTTCACTCAGCCTCGGAAACAGAGAGAAACCACAGGCCCTCTTTACCCTGTGCATGCCCGTAACGCTCACAGCTCTTCACGTGCATGGTAGGTGGGAAGCCCAGAGTGATAGGTGCATAGAACACACTAGAGATTCTACCTGCTGTCATATGTTCCTACTCTTGTTTTGTATCCTGGTTTCCTGCGTTTATGTGTGTGTGTTTTTCTTTTTATTGCACATCTTTATAAACCATCTCAATCTCTTGGGGCACAGGTGTATAAAATACAAAAAATGACTTAGAACATGTACTCACTCTGTCACATGCGGTCGTGTGGAGCTGGGAAGCGAGGGGCTTTGTACGTGCTCAGGTTGCTAACTGTCACCTTGCCGTGGGACTGGGCCTCCCCAACCGCATTGGCCGAGTGGCACTGGTACACTCCCTCGTCTTCCTTTCTCAGAGGGTTGATCTAGAAATAAAGCAAACAAGTTTATAGTTCTTTGTGGCACAGCAAAATCACTTCCTTATTGAGTCTTGGTGATACCTCTGAGCACTTATTACTTTTCAAAATAAGCTTGAGCTCACTCTGTTTCTCTTCTTGCCTTGGCTGCCAATGAAGAATTTAAATTTCTTCCTCAGCACCCTCTATCGTGGCTCTCATGTTAATGTTTCCTCTGCATCCCTGCCTTTTACTGTGAGCTACCCCATCCTCTTATTGAAAGGGAGAGGTATAGATCAGCAGTTCTCAACCTGTGGGTCGCGACCCCTTTGGGGGTCGAACGACCCTTTCACAGGGGTCACCTAAGACCATCAGAAAACACATATATAATTACATATTGTTTTTGTGATTAATCACTATGCTTTAATTATGTTCAATTTGTAACAATGAAATTGGGGGTCACCACAACATGAGGAACTGTATTAAAGGGTCGTGGCATTAGGAAGGTTGAGAACCACTGGTATAGATTATAAGGAAAATATTGCAAATGAAAAGAACAAAAATCTAGTGCCCAAGGAATGGCCCACAGGGGCTCCCAAAGGAGGCAGCCTTCACAAATTAACTCCAGAGAAAACCTTTCCTCCACACTTTTTTGTAAGAAAGTTTGGGAATGTTAGGGTCTCAGGGCCCCTGGAAGCTGTCTAGCCTAAAGCCCTCTTTTTACAATTGTGGACGCCGAGGCTCAGATTTGAAAAAGCCACGGACCCAACTGCATTCTGAGTTTCTGAGCTGGATGCCAAGGATTCGCCAAACCTCGTAGAGATGGTGGCGAAGTGGGGGCGACACCCCCAAGGGCACCTTGTTCCCCGGCCCCTGCAGAGCAGATCCACAGCAGTGCTCTCCTCTCTTGCTTTCTCTTGTTAGAACAACCTCTATCAATGGCGAGTCACTCTACAGACGGGGGAGGATTTATGCGCACCGTCTCGTTTTGAGCACTCGGTGATCATGGGTGAAGGGGGAGCATCATTATCCTCATGCTACAGGAGCCTCGCAGGTAAGTCACAGATGGTTAGAATCAAGCGGCCCTTGGACGCTGTCCAGTCCAAAGCCCTCTTTTTACAGTTGTGGACACTGAAGCTCAAAGAGTTAGAGCAACTTGGCCAACATGAACCCCTGTCTCATCACTTCATTGCTCCTTCAAACACCTGGCATTCCCTCATCTTAGCAAAACTGCTGCAAGTAGCACAGAAAAGCTATGAGAAGATGTGAAAGTAAGCCTTCCCTCCTTATCAGCTATGTGGTCTCGGGCAAATGTATTAGTTTCCTATGGCTGCTGTAACAAATTACCACATACCTAGTGGCTTAAAGCAACACAAACTTATTATCTACACTTCCTGAGGTTGGAGTCCAAATGTGTCTCAGTGGGCTACAATCAAGGGTGTTGGCAGGGCTGCTTTCTTTCTAGAGACCCTAGGGCAGTGGTTCTCAACCTTCTGGCCCTTTAAATACAGTTCCTCATGTTGTGACCCAACCATAAAATTATTTTCGTTGCTACTTCATAACTGTAATGTTGCTACTGTTATGAATTGTAATGTAAATATCTGATATGCAGGATGGTCTTAGGCGACCCCTGTGAAAGGGTCATTCGACCGCCAAAGGGGTCGCGACCCACAGGTTGAGAACCACTGCCCTAGGGGAACATACGTTTCCAGTCTACAGGCTGCCTGCATTCCTTGGCTTGTGGCCCCTTCCTTCCATCTTCAAAGCCAGCAATGGCGAGCCATGTCTTTCTCCCACTGCCATCTCTCTGTCTGCCTCTCTCCTGCCTCCCTCTTCCACATTTAAGGGACTCTTGTGATTTCATTGGGCCCACCCAGATAATGTGGGGTAACTTCTTTATTGAAGTCAGGTAATTAGCAACCTTAATTCCATCTGCAACCTTACTCCCCTCTTGCCACATAACAGAAACCATCCATAGGCTCCAAGGACTAGGACAGGGACCTCTTTCCGGGGCCATAATTCTGCCGAACACGAAAGATCACCTGCTCGCAGGGGTTATACTGCCGGCCCTGCTCTCCTCAGAGTTCTTCCGGGGGCCAATGAAAACTGGATAAGATCAGCTTTGAAACATGTAACATGTTATAGAAATATAAAGGGTGCTTTACAAGGGCCAGTCAATAGCAGCCAGTAATCTGAAATGAATGAGCTACTCACCAAAATCCAAGATGTGGCCTCGTGGTCAGAAGGACCCCCTCGCACCTGGACAGCGATATTGACATGGTCCCCAGGCAGGTCCTCTAGCGCCTGGGTGCCCTCAGGAGACTGTGTGACCTGAAGAGGACAGGAAAGCCAGGAATGGTTCAGAGAAAGCATTTCTGGAAACTACCTCCCACAGACATCCTCACTGTCTTCATCTCCCCACTGACGGGAAGGACAAAACCCTGACAGCTGCTGTTCCTGTTAAAATGTTCGTCAGTCACTTTAAAAACCCAAATGCATATGCAGCCAGCACACTCTGGTGGACAGCAAAGAGGTGGACACCAGCTCCATCTTGCAGAGGCAGGTCAGTGGTCCACGGTCCTTCTCAGGGCTGTTGAGACGAGGCACAACCTATGCTGGGATCCGTGCTAGTCGCTCAAAAATTGATCGGCAAGAAGATCTAGCTTTGGAACAGGATGGGACTATCTGCCACCAGCCAAGTCTTTCTAAAACCCAATCCAGTGACGTAGTCTCCTACTTCATTCCAGCTGATCGAGGCTAGGTAAACAGCAGAACTTTCTCGACAGCTGAGTGGCCAAGAGAGCAAATGCCACAGGAAGGATGGCAACGGCTCTTCTCTGGGGAGAGCTTTAGGGTGAATGTTCTGAGGCATAAACCTGGAGGCAGAGGAATGGTATATAAGATATCCTTTTAAAGTCCTCTGATCTGCCCTGGCTGGTTTGGCTCAATGGATAGAGTGTCGCCTGCGGACTGCGGGGTCCCAGGTTCAATTCCAGCCAAGGGCACATGCCTGGGTTGCGGGCTCGATCCCCAGTGGGGGGTGTGCAGGAGGCAGCCAATCAATGATTCTCTCTCATCATTGATGTTTCTCTCTCCCCCTCTCCTTTCCTCTCTAAAATCAATAAAATATATATATAAAAAATAAATCAAATAAAAATAAAGTCCTCTGATGATCCACATATGCACACAAACACACTTAAAAGGATAAAAAGCCTTTATCTGCCCCCCAAACACACACACTCACACACACACACACACACACACACACACACACGAGAGTTCTGATATATAAATACCTTCCTCCACGTGATGACTGGGGGAGGCACCGCCCTCACCTCGCAGGACAGGTACACCTGGGCCCCAGTGATGTTGTGAACATTTCGGGGTGGGATGACGACCACAGGAGCTGGAAGAAGACAAGGGAACACAACCTTTACCTTGCCCGGACCCAGGACCCCGCTTCCGGAATCCCCTGACTGTGGTGAGCCTGCGGGGCCCGTCGAACATGGGGAGGGCAGTGGCAGACCAAAGCTCTCCACACACACAGAACAAACTCATAGGCAAGGCATCGTGGAGGAGAGTCTGCCTTAGACCTGGAGGGATGCCTGCGTGCTTCGTCACCCATTGTCTTTGCCCCACCAGCAGGAAAACGGGTTCAGAGAGAAAAGGCAGCTTCCTAAAGCAGCCTGTCTGTGGCAGAGCTCGGTCTCACACTCCCTCCCGGGCCCCGGGTGCCATCTGCTTTTGGCTCAACTGCACGACAGGGCGGGAGGGGCTGGTGTTGCTTCACCCACAGCCCAGTCTACTAACAGATGGGCTTTTCTCTTTCCACATGGAGGGCCCTCAAAGAATAATGCCACCTAAGACAGCTGCATCCACCCTGGAGCTGAGACCCCCCGCGGTCCATTCAAGACGCTCATTTGCATATCACAGACTCACAGACTCCACTTGGCCTCCCCCACCCCGCACACCTCCCCATCCCCAATGGCAGAACTGCTGGCCTGGAAGCCCTGTAGAGGCTGGGAGTCGGGCAGTGTGGATCTAGGCTGCTGGAGCATTACAGAAAGGAGAGGGAGGGTGTGGGTTCACTGGAGGGCACCGGAGAGTATGTGGGTATCCAAGTTAGAAATCCTTAACTCATACTCCATACTCTGCCCTTCTCTGCGTGCCTGGCATCTGCTCTACTCACACTGGGACTAAAAGAATCAAGTCCATGGGCCTTGGCCTTCAGGCTCTCCATCGGCCCCTCACTGTTCCTGCCTCTGCATGGCATACACCCCCTGGCTCCAGAGGCGGACGGCTCCCATCATGCAGGGCTGAGAGGGCATGTGTTCTGGTCCGGGACCAGAGGCTCTGCACCGCGTTGACCTCCTGAATCATAGCCTGCCGCGCAGTCCACATGCTCCACCTGTCTCACCTGCACAAGAAGGCAAGCGCGGCCCACCCTCGCGTCTGGCCCCACGGTGTCCTGGGCAAGGTGAAGTGTGGGTCCCTGGAGGGAAAATGCTCTCTGCTGGGTTTTGCTGATCACGGGTTGTTGAGCTGATCTTACTATGTGATGAGTGTGAAAGTGATGGTTCCAGTTAACACAATGTGCAAGCGGGGGTCAGACGCAGGTCTGGTAAACAGATGACTGGATGAAGAAACAAAAAGAGCAAACACATTCATTCTCCCACTGCAGAGTGTACAGACCCTGGGCTTTCCTGATGACTCAAGGACAGCCTGGCAAGCCAGCCTTAGAGAGGAAAAGAAGAACAAAGGGAGGGAGACAAAAGGCTGGGAGAAAAGGGGAGAGGGGAGGTATAAATATTTCTCTCTTTTTCAAGTCCAGCGCGGCTAGAAAGCGGTCCGGTTCCTGAGTAGGGGTGACGGGGCTTGAGAAAATGAAAGAGACAGACATACATACAGTAGGGAAAGCTGGGACTGGATGGGACCACTGTTCTCTGATGGAGAGACAGGCACCCAGAGCTAATACAGCATGTTTATTTTATACAGCAAAACCCAGGAAGTTTTACTAAAGGTCAAGACAAAGGAGATTATGTGCATTCTTGGGTGGGCCTGAGTCGTACTCATTCCTGGTGCTTGGCTGGATTTAGATAACAAAACCCACCCCCTGGCGCCTGGGCTGAAGGTCAGGCTGACAACACTCCTGCCTCTGGCAAGGTCTGTTTCCAGGACGTGGCTCTGCCAACGCCACTGGATTCAGCTGACCATAATTAAAGAAATGCCCATGTGCCTTCCCAGGCGCTCTCTACAGGGAGGAGTGAAAGGATGCTGAAATGAGGCTGGTCTGGCTCCTTCAGACAGACTAGGAAGCACACCCGTCAAGCTGGTGCCCAAAAAACTCTGGGGAACTATCTTAGAGCCACAGAATATCAAAACTAGAGGTCCTGACTCTCCCCAAGATCCTGTGCCTGACCATCTGTGATGTGCTCATTTAACCTCCAAGTGCATGCCTCTAGTGACAGAGAGCTCACTACCTACGGAGCCAGGCCCTTCTATCCTTGAAGGGCTCTGCTGGTAAGACAGCTTGTCCTCATTGGAGCTAAAAACCCACTTCCCTGTAACTCCCGCCTGTTTATCCCAGGCTGCCCTCCGAACCCTACAGCCCCCTGGGTGCCCCAAGGGCCTCTAGTGAATTGAATACAGACTGCCCTTCTTCCCCCTCAGTCTGTCTGATCAGCTCACGCCTTCAGTTGTGGCCGTCTCGCTGCCCTCTACCCACGTCCCTGAGTGTGGTCAACGTCCCTTCGATGAACCAAGGTCCTAGGCTTCTAACACTGCCCCGATGCGCCCAGCCACCTGCCTGGCTGCCACAAAGAACCACAACGCCCCTGCTCTCTGGCAGGAGCCCCATCTGCACAGACGACAAAGAGAGTCTGATGTATTCACATCCTCCTGCCAGCATCGCCTCCCCCCGGAGCCCAAACCGGTCCTGGAACGGCTCGCTGTGGGAACAACCAGAATCACGTCTTACTCCAAAGCCCTCAATGGATTCCAAAGGGACACTCAATCAACATGCTTTACTTTCATTCATGTAAAGTCATAAATTTTAAATGAGATTTCATCAATCCCTTTCAGGTCTAAATGAATAAACCAGTAAATCACATTTCCTATTTTTCTCCTTGCATTCCCCTCTCCCTCTCTTTCAATAACTGCATTAGGAAAGGCTGTCTTTGCCACGGATTTCACATGGCAGAAAATACCATTTCTTTTACAAAAGAGCTTTTGATGATAAAGTGACATTCAAAGTTTTATTTTTAAATTTACACACAGCACACGACTTCTTTCTGGCGTACAGGTCTAAGTTCTGATAGATGCATACAGTTGTGTAACCGCTGCCATAACCACGTCAGAGGACAGTCCGGTTATCTAGAAAATTGTCCTCGTGTCTCTTTGTCATAGTAATCTGTTTTTAACATTAACCTGTCTGTTTTTACATTGAAAACAATTTTATCCATAACAGCTCTTTATAATCAGTCATCATCATCATCATCATCATCATCATCATCATCGTAACAATGGCAACAATGCCACCAGCTAACACTGAGCTTGCTGTGTGCCAGGCACTCTTCTGCTTACGGGGATTATTAACCCATTTGACCTTTCCAGCTCTCAGCAGCTGCCAGCCGGGGGAGCTAGGCAGGGTCACCCAGCCGTAAAAGGCGGGGCCAGGCTATGAGCCTGGGGGTCTGGCTCCAAGCTCCGCCCTCTCCTTACATGACACATCCAGGTATACTATTCTTTTCACCCTCACACCAGCCCTGCATTTATTCCTATTTTACAAATGAGAAAACCAAGGCTCAGAAAGGTGAAGGGTCTGGAAGAACAGGGACTCTGAATCTATTAACCCAACACTGAGTTTTATATTTTTTAAATATATATCCTTTATTGATTTCAGAGCGGAAGGGAGAGGGAGAAAGGGAGATAGAAACATCAATGATGAGAGAGAATCACTGATGGGCTGCCTCCTGCACGCCCCCTACTGGGGATGAGGCCCATAACCATGACCTCCTGGCTCATAGGTCGACGCTCAACCAGTGAGACACACCGCTGGGCTCCACACTGATTTTTAAAGTGAAACATTCGTTATTTTGTTTGGACGCCATTCCAGTACAAGAAAATTCCTTAGGGATTATGTTGGGGGTCCCCAAGACAACCCCTGGGCTCGACGATTTGCTAGGAAGACCACACAACTCAGCATGGTTTTACTTACAGCTGTGATTGCAGCGAAAGGAGACAAAGCAAGTCAGCAAAGGGAAACGGCACACGGGGCAAAGACTGGGAAAACCAGTGCAAGCTTCCAAGAGCCCCTCCCAGTGGAGTCACAGGACAGGCTTAATTCCCCAGCAGCAAATTGTGACAACATGCAAAACGCCACCTACCAGGGAAGCTCACTCGGCACTCAGTGCCTTAGTGGGGGCCGGCCACCTGGGCTCCGTCTGCCGACTACACACTGAAGTTCCAGGCTCCCAGGAGGAGAGCAGGGGTGCAGCTCCCCTTCGTTCCGTTTAAGCACAGTGAGCACTGCTCTCAGCTCGGCATCCTCCTGAAATCCAAGTTCCCAGACACCAGCCAGGGACTTCCCTGCCAGCAGGCCCGTCCAAGGATACACTGCTCTGCTGACTCTTTTCTGCCCAGGAATAAAACCCTCTGGGCATCGCCCCAGGGAAACAGCTCTTGTGAAGATACCATTGAATGGGTGATGTGTCCTTAACACTAGCAGGTCATCCCCAGCACTTCTGTCCCCAAGGGCTCATTCAGGTGTGGCACTGGGATACTCAACCTCATGACTACCACTGGCAGGAAGTTATCAAGTTCAAATCCTGTCTCGGCCACACCCCCGTATTATGACTTGGCCTCAGTTGCTTCTTCTTTAAAATGGGCACCAGGGTCAATTCTCCCTCCCATCCCTATATGCTGTTGTGAGGAACAATTACAAGACTCCTTGCAAACTGTGAAGGCTTCCATGGAGGGACCTGAGGACGAGGCAGGTGGTGCTTCCCCCAGGATGGTCTCCTCAAAGATGCCTCTAACGCAGTGATGGCGAACCTTTTGAGCTGGGCGTGTCAGCATTTTGAAAAACCCTAACTTAACTCTGGTGCCGTGTCACATATAGAAATGTTTTGATATTTGCAACCATAGTAAAACAAAGACTTATATTTTTGATATTTATTTTATATACTTAAATGCCATTTAACAAAGAAAAATCAACCAAAAAAATGAGTTCGTGTGTCACCTCTGACACGCATGTGATAGGTCCGCCATCACTGCTCTAATGGGCTCTGGTGAGCAGACCTATCGGAGAGTCCTCTCTGGAGGCCCCAGAGGCCACGGCCCTTCCTCGGGCGACCCTGGGGCACAGCCTCACCGCTGCCAGAGCTGCCACACTCCTGGAAGAGCCAGGCTTTCCCGTCTACCTGCCTTTGACAGGAGTCAGATGGCTTTCAAGAGGGAGGATGGCCTGGCCTGTCCAGTCTGAACGTGCCGGCTTTGTCTTTCTAGCCCTTCCTTGCTCAATACTTGTTTCCTTCTGTTCGTGCCGGCAACAGCCCTGGAAATGCTGGGACAGCACAAATCTACCCACCAGGTAACAGAAAATAGTCACCCAGGTGTGCCCCAACAAAGGCAGCAGTGGGTGGGCAAAACGGTACCGAGGACCGAGGGAATCTCAAATGCCCAGCACAGGAGCTCCGGCGAGTTGCGAACCGTTTCCTCCTTATCTGCACATGAAGACAATGACTTTGGCCCTCGTCCTCCAGGGTGAAGGGAGAGAATGAATGTGACTGTGTCACTAACTGTGGGATCTGTGCAAATGAAGGGGACCGATGTTATTATTATAGAGTGTGGTGGTCCGCCCCCCACCCCATCAGCTGTGTCCTTGATGGCCGGAATGAAAGATCTTCCCAATGCCTCTGAGATTTCTTTCAAGCTAATGGTGCTAGGGAAAGAAAGAATATCAAAAGTCATCCCCCAGGACCCCATCTGCCTGCAGGAAAAAGCGCCCCACCAAGAGTTTAATGATCAACCCGCAGAACAGCCCTTGTAATTTATGCTAATAGTCACCTTACCGCGTAGAATGAGGAACAGCTTAATCCTGCTCCCCTCAGCCTGCGCCCCAGCCCCTCCCTGCGCTTGAAAGGCTTTTGAGCACGAGGCCCCCCCTTCTTTGTCCCTCTCACAAAGTGGCATTCGCTGCCTCTCCTGGTTACCTGGTAACACACGCCTCGAAAGACATATGTCTAAGTGTAGCTGGACTTCCAACCGAGGTAGATTTTCCAAGACTCGGGAGCTTAAGAGCTTATTGAAGCTTCAGAGGCTTGGTGTCCTGGTGGGCACTGGCACAGGATGCTGCTCCTATCTAATTGAGCTTTCGAAACAGGATGTCAACCTACTGTGTGCAGGAGCCCACCCCCTCCCCATGCTAGCAATTAATCAGAGCGCGTACCTGGGAGGAACAACACAGCCTTTTAACGTAACGACAGCAATAACCACAGAATGCCACACCTCCTTACAGCTGAGAAACAGAACCAATCGTTCTGTATAGAACAAAGCTTCACCTCTCAGCCTGGCATTCAGGCTGGCAATGACCCTGCCCTAAACTCTGGGTGGGCAAAACGGTACCAATGGTCCCTTGGTACCGTTTTGCCCACTCAGCACCTCCGCCTCCCTCACCCCTCAACCTGGGAATTTTCTACTCATCCTTCAAGGCTCCTCTCATATGCTTCCTCTTCTGTGAAGCTACTCCTGTGCCTCTCAGGAGCCGTCACCCAGTACTAAACAGAGGAACCAGCAACAAGCTTTGGGGGGGAAACAGGAGGGTAGATCCAGACTGAGAAACCCTCAAGACTCAAGAGTAGCCAATCTGCGCCTCAGCTTTCCCTTCTATTAAATGGGAGTGAGTCCTGGCCAGGACAGTGGTAAAAACCGAGTAAGAAGATGAGCTGCAAATATACTTACTGAATATATTCCAACAGTAAATAATTATTCAGAGGTGGGAGCACAGTGGGTCTTCAATAAATGTGTGTTCATCAGAGGATGACCCTCATTATCAGGCATTTGGGGGCATTTCAGAGCACAGGAGGAAAGGGAAGCATTTCAGCCTGAAAACTGTTTCCAAATGCTCCTGAGAGGCATGTGTAAGAACACCTCCCCCGCTGTGCAGAACTTAATACATATTTACGGAGGCTTTGCTCTGTTAAAGTGGGAAGCTCGCATAGTGAGGGGTAGGTGAGGAGCTGGGGAGGGGTGGCTTTATTGCCAGTTTTGAGGCAGAACAGCTGCTGCAGTGACTGCGCCTGCTTCCCTTCAACCAGGGTCCCCTGGGGCATTGTTAAAAGTGCTCCTGCTGCGTCCTCTGAATAGAGGGTGGCTTTAGGCAGCACAGAGTGAGGTGCCCCCTGCCTTGGTCTAGCTGGGAAAGAGCCCGTCCACACCTTCAGGCCCCACCAGGACACAGGGGCAGGGGCCACACATACATCTCAGGACAAGAAGCGACGGGAAGACAGGGCCAGGTCTGTCGCGGCTGACAATTACTGGTGGGAAAGGAGAAGTAAATTCCGGGGAGGCCTGATGCCTGTCACTAATGGGATCATTAAAAGCAGCTTCTGTGTTGCCTCCATTTGGCTCCACGAACATCTTTTCACCCGGGGCTGGTGCCTGAGGTGCGCCTCAGGGCCCATAGATCAGAGTGGAGGGGCTGTCACATTTACTTGTCATTTGGTAATTTTCAGTGAATTAGGGGTATGGGGTTTCCATCTGCCATCTGGCCTCCTGCTGGTAACCATGGCAACCACCACCGGCCTAACTTCACACAATCAAGTCCTGTCCTGAAAGAGCACAGAACAGGGTGTAGGGGACCTGGGAGCTGGTCAGGTTTTACTGGTCCCCCTGGCTGGTCCCCTGCTCCCCACCCCCTGTCGCTGGCTCCTCCCCATAACAGATTTGGTCTAAACATCTTAAATATTTGTCAAGGCATCGCTCTCTCTTGGGAACAGAATACCACTCCAGGGAAAAATCATCGGAGACCTTCCACACCAGTACATTCCGGGGACCTGGTCAGCATTTATGTCTCCTGCATGTGGAGTGAAAGTGTTACCTGTCGGGAGACAAAGAGAACTGCCTGTGAATTAACTGCTGAGGAAAGCAGATTGTAAAAAACGAGTGACAGGAACTAGAAAAAGGAAGGAGACAGGGCTGTTTAAATGCCACAGGGCAGAAACAAAGGGACCTCAACAGTGGCTCCACAGGGGCTGACACGGCCCACGGAGGAGAAGGGACCAGCCCAAGGTCATTCAGGGAACCAGCAGTACAGGAAGTGCCGGCCAGCCCTCTCCTGGTGGGAGCCCCAACTAGGAATAGCCATTGGTGACTTTCCTGTGCTCCAAGGAGGCGCATGAAACATTGTATTCATGTTCCTGGGACAGGAGCCTTCCCACCCCATCTCCAACACTGGTCTCCTGGACATGCATCTACTTGGAATGCTTTGGGGAAAATAATAATAGAAACTTCCCAATGCCTGTTCAGGCATTCCTCCACCCCCAAAGCTTCCTTGTTGGAGCTGAAGTCACTACACTGACCTAGGCATTTAGCCAGAACCCCAAGCTGGACTCCTGGGGACTCACCCTAGACTCTCCACCGGCCCCTCCAGGCAGCGTAGAAAGGGGCAGTTCTCCAAAATCTAGTGGGCTGGCAGAGTGCATCTCTGGGTATTCCTTTACTAATGTTTTGATTTATTTTTGTTTGATTTTTAAAAATTACATAGAGAGGGTGAACAGCAAGCACACCCATAAACAACTGTATTGTAATGTTAATGAACTTTAAGTTTCTAGGTTCCAAGCAATGATTAATTTTCAATTCCTTTAAAGTGGGACCTTCCAAATTGTATTAAGCCTTAGCTCCACAGAACCTGGGTCTGCCCCTGCGGGCACTATAATCTTTTCAGAGCCTAGGTCTCCAAAGGTCTTACTTCCCCGGAGTCCTGGTCTGGAGGTCCTCTCCTCCTCCTCTGGCATCTTCACGTCCCTTCCCTCTCCATCCAAACGGTGAGGACCTGCCACTCCCAAACTCCCCGTCTTGTGGAGGAAAACATGCTATGAGCTTGGTAAGGGAGGGCGCAGGATGTGAGTTCCTACCCGTCTCCCTGAGCACCCTGCCGGACGAGAAAAACTAATCCTGAAGGGAAAACTGAGGCTTCGACACCGCTGTCCATGGTGGTGTGGGGGGAAGGAGGGACATACTGCGGGGCGGAAGCCGGACTCACCAAATTCGCAGGGGCCATCGCGCACCTTGTGCAGGTGGCCAAGGTGCCTTCCAGGAGCGTGCCGAGCGCGCAGGCGCAGTGCGCAAACGCTGGGGTAGGAGCGGCCGTCGGACCCGCACACCGCGCCGCGCTGTGCGCACACGCAGAGCCCGGTGCCCTCGGGCGCCACCCCGGCGGCGCGGCTCGCGCACACCAGCTCGGGGCCGCAGCGCGCGCCTGCCCGGCCCCCGCAGCTCGCGCCCTCGGCACCCAGGCAGCGCGCGCAGCAGCCGCACTCGTCGCGCGCCGGGATGCCGGGCGCGGGGCAGCGCGCGGGCGCAGGACAGCGCTCGGGCCGGCACGGACCACAGTCGGGGCGCCGGCCGCCCGCGCCGAGGAGCCCGAGGCCCAGGGCCAGCGGCGGCAGCAGCAGGAGCAGCGAGAGCACGGGTGAGCGTGGCATCGTCCGCTGCGGGACGGCAGAGGCGCCTCTGCTTCGCTCTCCGCGCCGCGCGGGAGGCGCCGCCACTCCGCCCCGCGGCTGCTGATTGGCCGGGCCCGCACCGCGGGCGCCGCAGACGGCCGGGCGGCCGGGGACCAGTGCGGCGCGGGGGGCTCCTGGCCGCTCTGCGGTCGGGTCCCGGAGATACTGGGACGCAGGCGGGGCAGGAACTTGCCCGAAGTCGCTCTGTAGTCTGTATTGTACATACGGTTTCCAGATCCAAGGCCGGCTCCAAATATTATGCTCCTTAATCCTCTCAGAAGGATGCGCCATTTTATTTTGCATTTTTCAAAGTTTTATTTTTAAAAAGGAATATATGGTTTAAAATGTCAAAGTTTACAAATGGATGCAATGATGTCAAGGGGGTGTCCCTTCCACCCAATGCCCCAGACCAGCTTCAACAGGGCACACGTATCAGGTTGTTGGTGTGTCTTTCCGGGAATTTTGTATGCCTATAAGTGTCATCACACAGCCCCTCTCTTTAAACACATACACACGCGGCAGCATGCCCTGCACATTATTCCGTGCTTGGTTTTTCCACCTGTGGTTTTCCCCACAGTTTCCCCACTTATTATCATCTTGAAATCAGGCCTCTCCTACAATTAGTGACGCATCGTTTAATTAGCTTTCCCCCCTTAATACGACATAAAGTCGTGGTGCATCTCATGGTCAGGAGTGATTTGGGTTATAATGAGATATGGTGATATATTTGGGATTGGGTTCAGGCTTTTAAACTTCACACAGCGTCTAATTGCACAAAAAATGCAGTTATCCAACCCTGACATCTGGGTGGAGAAAACATTCCAAAGCTTTGAAGATGATTGGCATCCATTTCCTTTTTGAAACTGCCCAAAGGCCTATAGCCCAGTGAACTCTGGTTCCCAGAGAGCCAGTTAACACTGGGCAACACTTGTGGGCCCATAGAATTATGGGGGAAAGTGAGGATGGAAGGAAGTTTAGGCTTGTCTATTGTCTGGCAGGGGTTAAGGAGGCTTTCTGGAAAAGGTGCTTCCTAAACTGAGTCTTGGGGAGACCGTAGGAGTTGTCTGGAAGGAGGGCAGAGAGAGGGAACAGTGTGTCTGAAGGCAGGAAGAGCAGAGAGAACGCCGTTCAGCGGGGAGCCGGGAGAAAGCTCAGCCCAGCTGCAGAGCTGTGTGGGGTGTGGAAGCTCAGGAGGCAGGAGGTGAGGCTGGAGAGGACCAGATCACTGGCCTTGCCTGGCCTGCTGGGTACCATGGAATCCAGGGTTGGTACTGGTGGCATTACTGTCTGACAGGCAGATACTTTAAATGTGGATGGGGAGGGGATAGCATGTTTTTGCCAGGGGCGAGGCAGAGGATGGTAAGTCTGCAGAAAGTCTTGCCTGCTTCTCCATTCTTTCCTTCAGCATCTTTTCCTAGGGTAGTGGTTCTCAACCTTCCTAATGCCGCGACCCTTTAATACAGTTCCTCATGTTGTGGTGACCCCCGACCATAAAATTATTTTTGTTGCTACTTCATAACTATAATTTTGCTATTGTTATGAATCGTAATGTAAATATCTGATATGCAGGATATATTTTCATTGTTACAGATTGAACATAATTAAAGCATAGTGATTAATCACAAAAACAATATGTAATTATATATGTGTTTTCCAATGGTCTTAGGCGACCCCTGTGAAAGGGTCGTTCGACCCCCAAAGGGGTCGCGACCCACAGGTTGAGAACCGCTGTCCTAGGGCTTCCACCAAAATGCAGTTTGTTGTGCCACCCGTGCAAATCGCCATCTCATGGACAACCCAGGGATTACAGATCTAGAAATGACGTTCCTAATTCATTAGTTTGATAAACATTTTCTAATAATACAAATGAGCCAAAGTGCTGGGACAAGGCGCTCTCGGTCCAGAGGAGAGAAGAGAAATGCATACAGATAGTCACCCCGGCTTCAGTTTGGTTGGCCTTCTTTTTAAAGGGCCCCCCTCCTGGGGCTCCAGAAATGGCCTCTGCAGGGTCTGATCTGCTGCTCCTGTCTGTCCCTGTGCAGTACCACCTCGGCCGTTCGTCCAGCCTGCCTTCTGGTGCAGTAATCTCTCCCCTTGGCCGACCTGGGAAGAGGGCACAAGATGTGTGTCTGTCCTCAGGGACTAGCATACTTCTTGGCACATGGGTGCTTTGTGACATGAGTGAGGGCAGGAGAGGTGGGTGGCACCTGAGAGGTCAGTCCAGCTTTCCTGTGGACTTACCCAGAGTTGAGTCTAGTCCAGGGGTGGGCAAACTTTCTGACTCGAGGGCCACAATGGGTTCTTAAACTGGACTGGAGGGCCGGAACAAAAGCATGGATGGAGTGTTTGTGTGAACTAATATAAATTCAAAGTAAACATCATTACATAAAAGGGTACGGTCTTTTTTTTTTTTTTTTTTTTTTTTAGTTTTATTCATTTCAAACGGGCCGGATCCGGCCCGCGGGCCGTAGTTTGCCCATGGCTGTTCTAGTCTGTGACGATAAATTGAGGTCATGTCACAAAGGTCACTGAATACCCAGCTAAGGAGTTTGTCTTTCTTCTGCCAGCAGGAGGAGCCAGCCCTGTTTGTGACAGAGAAGGGACAGGAGAAGAATATAGGTTAGTTTCACTGTTTTTCAAAGAGAGAAAAATGTTCTTAGTCAAAGGTCATACCCAGCCCAGAAAGCTGTCAATATCACCAGCAAAGAAATTGCACTAGATCTTCCATATATCTTGGTTACTTTGTTTCTGAGCTTAATAATTAAGCCATAGGCGTACAGAATAAATAGAGGCTGTCCTGTGATAAGCTCCCCGCACTTGAGAGACAAGCATTGTCTTTGTGGTGAACTACTGAATTTCCTTCCGTCATGTCTCCGGAACTCTGAACCCTGCTGAACACAGGGCTAAACACAGTAACCCTTCCTAACCCGAGTTCGGGTGTAGTCAGTCATCTCTTTCGCACCCTTTGCCAGCTGCCTGCAGCATCGTTACCTGGCTCCTGGAAAGAGGTCTCTAGTGGAGTGCTCTAGGGCTCTGTTCTATTCAGGTTTTTATCAATAACCTGGATGAATTCCGCAAAAGTATTCAAATGCCCCAAAGCCTTAAAAAGGAATCAGTGCACATTAGATAAGAGAGACAATAGATTAGAATGGTAGAGACAAATCCAATGTTGACATATTCTCCGGATCCATGTAAGTTCTATGTTTTGATTCAACACTAAACTGAGAAAGTATGGGAAAGGGAAAATGGAATCTACTACACAGGTTTGACTTCCGGTTCAAAAGGGGTCATGTCTGCAGCATGGTCACCCCTTAGAAATAGGTCCTTATTTCTATGGGTGGAATTTTCCTGAACTTAAACGCTTCATAACAAGTGTCTTAATGTTTCTCCCCCTTGAAGGTGGCTCCCTCCCCAACCTCCCCAGGGTGGTCAGTGCAGTTCAAAATGACTCTTCCTTCATGGTGTGAAGAGAGGAGTTGTGAGAAGAACTAGCATGATCAGAGTTTAGAGTGTCCATTTGAGCCTGAGCAGTGGAGCCAGGAAGCATCTGGCAGGTGGGCGCTCCCCAAAGGGATAGCATCCCCGTGCGCCTGGAAGAAGCAGCACTTTGCAAGGCTTTTCCCGGAACGACGCGGCATGGGTGCCCCAGGAACTGCTTCTTCCAGGCACAGAGAGGGCCTGGCTCCAGAGAAAACACATTTGCAGTGTTTCTTTGTTTCTAGGCATCGAGGAAGAGAGTGATGTTGTACGCGATCTTTATATTTCTGTCTTTTTCATTTTTCTTCCATTATTTTCAATTTTGAGAACCAGCACTTATGGGGCCTCCCCTGTACCCCAGAGATGTCATGCTGAATCAGGTCGAGTCGTGGCTTCTTAGCCGTTGTGATCTAGCAGGAGAGCTGAGACCTGGACACCTGAACTGTGACTGTGTGGTCGCATGCAGCCAGGACCTGGCAGAGAACAGGCGCCCAGTAACAGCTAATGCCACTGAGCACTTGCTGTGCGTGAGGCCCCCCCTGAGCGTTGTATGTGTATTAGGTCACTTCAACTTCACATGTCCATCAAGCAGGTGTGCCTTATCTCAGGTAAAACTGAGGCTCAGCGAGCTTAACCATGTACCTTGCCCAGAGCTACACAGCTAGTAAATGGTGGAGTTGGCCCCAAGGTCCACACTCTGAACCACTGCACCAGACTGCTTTGCCATAAATATGCGTTAAATGCATTAAACAAATAAAGGCCTAAATACATGCTGTGAAAGAGATGTAGACCAAGCCAGGGGAAATAAGATTATACCTGGTGATCAGGAGACATTTCATGCCAGATATGATGCTTGAGGCAGGACTTAATGAACAAAGATGATGGTGGGGAGCAGAGGTGGAGAGCGTGGTCTGGGTGGGAGTAAAGGTATCAAGATGGGCAAACACCAATGGCCTGAGTTTGTCAGTGATGGTGCCTGCTCACTGCCTCCATGACCCTCTCCCACTCCACCAGAGCTGCTTAGACCAGGGGTGTTATGGATTGGGTAGTGTCCCCCCCAAATTCATATATTGAAGCCCTAACCCCAGTACCTTAGAATGGGACTGTATTTGGAGATAGGACCTTTAAAGAGGTAATTAAGTTAAAATGAGGCCATTAGGGTAGGCCCTAATCTAGTGATGGTGAACCTATGACACGCGTGTCAGAGGTGACACGCGAACTCATTTTTTTGGTTGATTTTTCTTTGTTAAATGGCATTTAAATATATAAAATAAATATCAAAAATACAAATGTTTGTTTTACTATGGTTGCAAATATCCAAAAATTTCTATGTGTGACACGGCACCAGAGTTAAGTTAGGGTTTTTCAAAATGCTGACACACCGAGCTCAAAAGGTTCCCCATCACTGCCCTAATCCAACCTGACTGGTGGCATCATAAGAAGAGAAGATTAGGACAGACAGAGACACCAGGGATGCACCTGCACAGCGGAAAGGCCATGTGTGGACACAGTGAGAAGGCCGCCTTCTGCGAGCCAAGGAAAGAGGTCTTAGTAGAAATCAAACCTGCTGACACCTTGATTTTGGACTTCCAGCTTCCAGAACTGTGAAATCATGAATGTCTGTTGTCTAAGCCACCCCGTGTGTGGCATTTTGTCATGGCAGCCCTAGGAAAACTAATATAAGGGGTGTGGGATTGAGCCAAAGACAGAAGAGCATAGACACTAGCCTGTGTCCTCCCTCGGGGAAAAGATAAACTGGGGTAGATCTTTTCTCCCGGTAGTTAGACCTGGGGAAACGCTGGAAAGGAGCCAGTGAATTTTGCGGGTAGAAGGTGAAAGGATGATGTGAACTAGAGTCAGGACAGTGCTGAATTGAAACCAGGGAAGAGTGGAAATCATAAGGAAGCAAAGGGACTGAACTGCAGAGAGAATAGATTGAAGCCAAAATACCAAGAGGGAGAGAGATGAGAGAAAGAGAAACCCATTGGCCACGAGAGGGGAAGAACTATTCCCAAGAACCTCAGTTCCCAACACCTTCCCAGGTTGGATCCCAGCCCTTGCGGGGGAGTAATAGGAAGCCCCTTTAACTCAGGGCAATTTGAGTGGATCTCTGTTCCTTGCTCCCTGAAGATCCAGAATAAGCAACTTAAAAACCCCTGTAGCTGTGTGTAGGAAACCAGTGGAGATTAGGCTGGAAAAGAGGGTTAAAGCAACTTCTTGGAAGGCTTGGATTGGAGTGCTCGAGTCGGGAGTGCAGAGTATGGGACGATGCTTGGCAGGGGTGTGACAGATCTGAGTTGTGCTGCAGGGAGGTGTATGTATGTATGCACTGAGCCTAGAGCCTAGAAGCTGCAAGGCCATTAGAGAGCTCTTACCATAGTCTAGACAGGAGGTGCAGAGGACTGGATCTGGGGCAGAAGCAGTGTGGATGGGAAATACAGTGTATTGATTAGGATAAGGACTAGGTGCTATAGCCAACTCCAAAGTGTATAATGGTCCTAACATAGAATTTTATTGCTTATTCATGTAAAATCCAAACGGCTATTCCTATTCTCCTTCAGTGTTGATTCAGGGACCAGGCTCCTTCCAGGTTGTGGCTCCACCATTCTGAACACCAACTCCATGCTGGCAGAAGGAAAAAGAGGACATGAACAAGACACACCCACACCCTGAACCCTCTGGCACAAATGGATGGATAAGAACCATCAGGAGGCATAATGAATGGAGAAGGGGAGGAGCCACAGACAACTTACGGGTGATAAAAGTGCGGTGGGGCCATAGACTGGCTTAGGAGCTGATGGATGCAGTGACTACCTGGAGTCCAGTTGCCATTAAGCCCCAGAAGATCATTTGGAAACAGGGCGGGCATTTAGAATCCATGGGCAATTATGGTAATTTAGAAGTCTTATCACATTCTCCACCATATCTGTGGGATTCTTTTCTTTTCTTTTTTTTAATGTGGGATTTATTTTTAACTTGTCTCCAACCCTTTCTCCCAGCAAATGGGCAGCCTTGTTTCCAAGGAGAATCTTAAAATCGGTGAGTGGTTCCAGTTTCCTCGTTTATTGCTTGAGGCACAGTCCTACTGGATTGCTGGTAATAATTTTTACAGCCAGCTAGAGGCCTCCGCTGGGCAAAGCTCTGATGGCTCAGAGGGCCTACAAGAGACAACAAGGGCCCAGGAGAGGGGAAGTAGGAGGGAGGTTCCTGTTGACTCAGCGTGAGAAGAGGAGGAAGAGCAGAAGAACAGCCAGCAGCGTTCAGAAACAAGGAAGAAGGTCACCCGCTTGCTTCGATTTCTCTGGTAAATATTTGACTGGATGTTTGCCTGTTCCGTGAGTTTTCTGGGTGCTGTGAAGAGAACGGGGTGGAACTCCGGACTGTCAGAAGCAGTCATAACCAAGAGGCTGGAGAAGCTCAAAGGACAACCCGAGAAGCAAATTGCTCACCGGGGCTGCGGGTGGTGCTTTCCCACCGAGATGATTTCCACGGCGGAGAGGTGAGTTCCGAGACAAGGTGTAAGACCAGTCATGCTGGACAACCGCGTGTCCTGGCAGCTTCCTCCTCTGATGTTGGTGACTCATGGCAATCGGGAGAAAGGCCTGGTTTCGCTAGTTGGTAGGCAGGCTGGCACAGAGGAAAGAGTCATGGATAGGGTTCTTGGGTAAGTGAACAGATTTCGTTCATCTTCCTTTTGGAGCCACGGAGTGGAGTGGGAAGAGTCCAGGCGTGGTGTTAGAGGACCCGGGTTTGAATCCTGGTTCTGCAGTTTCTGGCAGATCTCAATAAATCGGGAGTAATAACCCCCGTCCTTCTTAGCCCACAGCTTTGTGGAGATCACCGAGAACAGAATGTGACAGGACTTTGTGAAATGTAAAGTCCTGCCCAGATGTCAGGAATGAAGAGTTCTCATTCAACCATACAAATGTCTAAGATCTAAGAACGGAAAAGACTACTCCAGATAGAATCTTCGCTCTCTGGGGTTATAGTGTATCCATGTAGCTTGTCAGGGAATGCTGTGGAAGGCAAAGGGAGAGAAGGAGTCATGAGAACACAGAGAGGCATCATGAGAGTCACTTGGAGAAGGAGATCCCTGCAGGCACAGGCACAGGCGGGAGGGAGCCAGAGAGCAGTGCATGGAAAAGGGCACGTGACGGGTAACAGAACAGAGATCAGCTTGATGGACAGGGGGACCGAGAGCAGGGAGTCAGCTGGGTGGGTGGGGGCATGAACTAGAAAGCCCAAGGGAATTGGTCTCTCTCTCTTCTCTCTCCAGCTGGGTACCTTGGGCTGAGAGGGACCAGGGGAGTGATGTCCTGGAATATGGACTCTTAGGAAGTTGGTCACAGGGTGGGGAATGGGTTGGAGAGGGGCAATGCTGGAGGTAGGAGACCTGGCAGGAGGCTACTGCAAAGTCCAGGTGAAGATGACAGTGGATCGAGATGTATCTGAATTTGGTAGTGATTGGAGAGGTTGAACTGACTGGGCTTGAATGGGAGTGACTTGGAGAGGAAGGAGTTGAGGATGACTCAGTCTTTGGCTTAGACTAAAGGGTGGATGTTGGTGCCATTCCTGAGGGGAGGGCCCCCAGAGGAGGAGTAGGTTGGAGGGGGTGTTCCGTTGGGACATGTTGGACTGGAGTGCCCATGGGACATTGAAAGGAGATGACCAGGAGGCAGTCAACTGGCTTCATGGTCTGGACTCAGAAAAGTTGGGCTGAACCCAAAGAACTTGGCCCACCTGAGGTGCCCGTGTGGCCTCTGGGCCCCTGACATTTATTTGACGTCAGCACCATACTCCCCACGCATCCCTCTCAGGACCTTCTCTCCATCACGGTCATCTCCCTGGACGTGGGCTCGCTGGCCAGGGCCCTTCTCACAGGGCGGGCTCAGGCCTGAGCATGTTGTCAGACTTGTCTGCCCAGTGAAGATAAGGGGTCCCTGTCTTCTCCAAGGACCACAGACACAGAACCCTTTTCAATGTCTTCATGTAATTTTGTGTGTGAATGTTTCCTGTGTAGAAAATATAACAAGGGTTCCAATGATAGCTCTGCTGCTTTCTAGCTGAGTGACTTTGGGCATCTACTTCTTTCTCTCTAAGCCTCAGTTTTCTCATCCATGAAGTGGGAATAATAAACTGCGCTGCCTAAGTTGTGAAAGGGTTAAGTGAGATAATAACCATAAAGGCCTTAGTTCAATGTCCAGCATGTGGCAAACCTTCAGTATGTGATAGTTATTATCATTTTATTAAGTGAAAAGAGATGAAAACAAATGTCGCTTTATTGGACAGTTAACCATGGTAGGGAGTAGAAAACTGGGCTTCTGTCTTCTTCAATCACCTTTTCTTTCATGTCGCTCTCGCCAAACTTTTCAGACATGTGTGAAAGCACCTGAAACACACCCTCTACAGCCCCCCTGGAGCCAACCCTTCCGAGCTGTACCGTAAGCTCAGAATGAATGGGCAAGGTCAAGGCACAGCAGAATAAACAGAGATCTGGGCACAGAGGAGGAAGCAGGGAGGTCCTGGGAGAAAATGGAATAAAGACAGGCCAGACAATTGATACCTGATTTCTAATCCTCGTGGCTTACGTTAGTGCCTGTGTGTGAGCCCCACTGTGGGCCCGTGGCAGCCGCTCTCTGACCTTGCTCTGAGGATCCGCGAGGCCTGGAGAGTGGGGATGCTGCGTCAGCTGTAACGCACCGTTCTTTCCCGCGGTCCCTGTAGCTTGGCACGGGGAAGGTCCCACCGCTGGGCCCCCGTGGAGAGCTCTGTTGCCAACCTGGCCGAGCTGATTCTGTTTCTATGAGATGGTTAACCAGCTAGTTCTGGTGGAGCCAGGGGACCCAGCCAGGGTATCCAGCTCCTTGGTACAGTGGCTCCCGTGTCTCTTGATAATGCCGGTGCCACCCCAGGAGAGCACCCCAGAGTCTTCTGGGGGCCAGGCTGCTGCTTGGAGTCCCCACTCCCACCTTGTGAAACAGTGTGTATGGGGGGGGGGTAGTTGTAGGGAAGGTGGAAACAGGCCTGAGAACCAGCATGTGTGGTGCTTCTCAGTTAACAAAGCGCCATTCCTACTCGTTCTCTAACAACCCAGGGAAGCGATAGCATCACTTCCATTCTACAGACAAGCAACCAGGGCTTCAGGAGGAGAAATGATTCACCCAAGATCTCAAGGTGTCTGTCTCCAAATCCCGGCTTTTCCCTCCAGGCCGACCTGAGGACCCACACAAGCATAGAAACACCCGAGACATGCCCTCTGAGGCAGGGGTCTGACCCAGAGCTGACCTTCCCTAGCTGCACAGCAAGGTCAAAATGAATGGAAGAGGTTGAGACAAAGAAGAAAACAGAGATATGGACACACAGAAAAGAGAGTCTCTGGACGAAAATGGAAGGGTGTCTTTCACTGTAGAACTTTTCCCTGATTCTCAGAGTCACAGAAAGTGACAGATGGAGACAAACCAACAGGCAATTAGAGAGGGAGGTAGACAGAGATGCAGGCGACTCTCTGGGGAGGCTGTCAGAGGCAGGCCTGAGGGCGATGGAGGGGGACGAGAGAGGGGGTGGGCCAAAGACACTGTCAGCAAGGTGGCAGGCAGCCCGTGTGGTTGTATCATAGTCATAGACTTAATTTTATTTTATTTAAGAAACATAAACTTATTTTTAGGAAAGTGTGCAAGCTTATACAAAAGCAGAGACTAGTGTAAAAACACCCACATTCCCATCGCCCAGCTCCAACAATCGTCGACGCACAGTAGTCTTATTTTGTTGGTCCTCCCACCTGCTCCCCCTCCTTCAGACAGCCTGTCATTTCACTGTGGATTTCACTCACAAAAAGAAGTGTACTTCCCCCCATGGCATTACTGTGCTGTGCACAAATGACCTGTCACACATTTACCCTTAAATCGTCACAAGTCCCTGTGATTCTCACATCTTTGTCCCAGGAGAGCTCAGACTGCCCTGGCCGTAGGAACAGAAAATTAGGTTGATGAGACATAGAATGTGACAGTTGGGAATTACATGATCATCCACATTGCCCGAGTTTTAAGTCCTGGCTCCCCAACTCACCAGCTGGGTAAGCTTGGACAAGTTTCTTTCGATGCCTCAGTTTCCTCACCTGTGAAATGGGTTGATAACAGGACCTCTCTCTCAGGGCTGCTGTGAGGATGAAGTTAGTTAATAATAAAAGGATAACCCTTAAAGGGTAAGCTTGGTTCACAGCAGGCCCTGGAGAAATGTTAGCTTCCCATCCATCCATTTGGGAATATCAGTGAGCACCTGCTAGTGCCACATGTCAGCTAGGAGCTGGGCACGTGGAGATGAATGCCCCCGAGAAGCTCCCCATCCACTGGGGACACAGACCCATCAAAAGACATTTCTACACAGTGGCTGGCTGCTGTGACAGTGGGCTAAGTCCAACCTCGCAATTAACAACTGACTAGACTGAGACCCATGAGTCCCCTGAGCCTCAGGAGCCACGGCCTGAGCACCAGGGCTGGGGCAAACGCCGCTGGTTTCCTGGCTGGGCCTCTTTTCATGAGGGCCTCCGAGGAGGCCGGCGGCTGGGGAGGGCAGCGGGACGGTTCTGGGCAAGGCTGTCCTGCTTTGGGCCACCCTGCTAGCAGCATGGAAGTGGGAGACTGGTCACGGGGCCAGGCACGGGCAGCCGCTCTGGCTACTGGTTAACCAGGTGAAGGACTTCAGTCCACTGTGTGGTCAGGAGTACAGGGTAGGGAGCTCCTGACACCTCACACCTAGCAGGAGGCCAGGGATGCCAGGCGGCTGCCCACAATATGCGCTTGATTGGGGCTTGGGGAGGGGTGCTCAGCCCGGGGAATGGCTGACCCGAGACACTCCCGGAAACAGAGGAGCAAACAGGGTCTGGGGTCTGAGGAGTTAGAAACACAGCCAGTGAGAGTCTCCTTTTCTTTGGCCAGAGCTATTCAAAAGCAGGCAGGGGATAGAGAATGAGGATCAATACTCACTGAACACTGAGGCTGTTTTCCAGGGGAAAATAAAGTAAAATGATCTCTACTAGTTCCACCACTTCACAACCTGGGATCATACTGTTTTATCATTTTTTTCCATTTAGCAGCATATCATAAATGCATTTCCAAGGCATCACCACTTGAAAGTGGGCCTTCTACATTTGGGGGTGCTGGTTTTCTGCTGCCCAGCAGGTGTTACCCACCCCGCACCAGACCTGCCCCACCAGCCCCGGACCCACAAGGAAGCCTCGTGGGTCTCAGAGACCAAGACTGTGTCTCCGTGGCTTTCTGAGTTGGGTTGACTCGGGTGCATGCTTCACGTGTTCACCGAAGTGGCTGCTGGAGTGGAAGCGTGGCCAGTGGCACCAGCCTCCGTAGCTGAGGACCCCTTGTTTGCAGGGCTGCACTACCCACCTTCCTTGAACTCACCTGACCGGGAATCAAACCAGGGACCTCTTGGTTCATATGTCGACACTCAACCACTGAGCCACACAGGCTGGGCCATGGTTGCTTTTAAATCCTTCTCCATTTAGATGTATTTTTCCTATTGCTTGAAAGTTCCCTCCAATATTTGTTTCAGAGAGGGTCTTTTGCGTAATTGTGTTTCTAAAAATGGCCTATATATACATATATAAACTTATTTATATAATAAATTCACATTTATAAATTTAGTTACGTTGTAAATAATATAAGTGTAAACATATGAATATTTATATGTAATTTATATAAATGTAAATTTATAGGATAAGTTTATTATATATAAACATATATGTAAAATTCTGTGCTCAGTATCAGCAGTAAGTTTTGCTAATTTCTTTGCCTGCTGTTGCTTTCTGTACCCCTCTCCTTCCCCCTTGATTAAGTCTTTGTTTAGAGAATTCCCTCTATTCTGCGTTGACTTTATTTCCTTGGGAGTAAGTTCCTCTGTCTATTGGCTTTCTGGCTCCCTTCTGGGGTGTCATCTTTCCTTAGATGTTTGGTGGTTCTTTGCTCATCTTTGTGATGGGGCTTTCCCCTGAGATATTAGCTGTGGGAGGGGTGGCAGCTGCTGCCAGTTCAAGGCCTCTTTCAGTGCGGTGGGGTGGGGTGGGATGTCCCTAGATGGGGTGCCTCAGGAGCTGGCCTTCTGGAAGCTGGAGCTCCTGGTCCCTCCCAGGTGCCACCTGTGATCTGGGCACGGCCTCTCTCTGAGTGACCCGTATGTACTACTCCCGGAGATCTAAACACCACTGCCCCGCTGGTCAGCTGGGGTGGGAGGACACTTGGGTACCCGATCAATCCCAGGCCGTCATTCTGTGGTCAGTGGGCAGCCCCGTCCTGCTTCAGCCTCCTGCACGCCGGCGTCGAGCACTTCTCGACCGGCCCCACAGCCTGGACGGTGTCGGCTGATGCTTTTTCTCTTTGATCTGGTCCCAATCTCTTTCCACTGCTCAGGGTCTGTGTCCCGGACAGGTTTTCTTCTTGCTTTCAAATATGGCCATATTTTCTTTCTTTTTAAAAAATCACATCTGATGGTTTTCTTATGGGAAGGGGAGACTGATGTATGTGCTCAGTTGACCTTCCTGAAGGCCAGAGCCTGAGCTGTACAGTTCTATCACATTGCTGACAGCCTAAGCTTCCCCCAACCCCCTCCACTTCTAGGTGTTCCAGACTCATTGTTAGACAAAACTGGGGAGCACTGGAATTTTAAAGAATTATGGGGCAATGTGTCATGCTCAAGGGCTCCCCAGTGGAGTGCCCTCCCCTGAGACTTCTGAGGGAGAAGTAGGAGCTGGCTAGGGAAGAAAGCCAGGAGACGGCTGGATGGATGCTGCTGGGGTAGGGAACAGAGTGAGCGGAGATCAGGAGGTGTGAGAGCATGCAGAGCTGGTGCGGTGGAAGTCAGGGCAGCACGAGCAAGTATGGTGAGAGCCCCAGAAAGGAGGTGCCTTTGAAGAGAAGTCACAAAACTGTCTGTCACGTGTTTCAGACGTGAGACCCCAGCAGCCCTGGCCTGCAGACTGAAGCCTGGAGAGGACAGGGTCCACGCTCTATCGTCCAGATAGCCGCTGTCCTGCCCCAAGGGCCCAGCGTGGGTCAGCAGCGAGCTGACGCTTCTTGACCTCTGTTTTTGGAAAACTGTGTCCAAAGGCTGGTTTCCTGCGAAGTTACGGAAACTTACGTCTCAGGGCTCCTCAGGACCCTTCCAAGGCTGCTGGAGGGTGGGGGCACCTTAGTTCAGTGTTTACATGGTCATATGTTTTTCTTAAAACATGGAGAAAGTAAGATATTTTTGTAGTTACATTTGAAAAGGATGTCCAAATGATAGAAGCTTTGGGCCCCACAGGACCTGAATCTGTCCCTGACTGTGTCATCAAGAAAGGAAGGAGTGCCCTAACCAGTTTGGCTCAGTGGATAGAGCGTCGGCCTGCGGACTCAAGGGTCCCAGGTTCGATTCCGGTCAAGGGCATGTACCTTGGTTGCAGGCACATCCCCTAGATTGATGTTTCTCTCTCATCGATGTTTCTAACTCTCTATCCCTCTCCCTTCCTCTCTATAAAAAAATCAATAAAATATATTTTTTTAAAAAAAGAAAAAGAAAGGAAGGAGTTAGGCCCAGTTAGCAGGGCGGTGGGTAGATGATCAGGGTGGAGAAAGACATCAGAAAAAAGGTTAATCCACTTGGGGAAGATACATCACATGTGAGTAGTACTGGCTCTGAGAAAGCAAAATTTAAAAAGATCAGATGATCTTAGTGGACTGCAAGCCAAACTCCCGGCAGTGATGGTCAGGACCGAAGGGCGAATGCCTGCAGCCGTGACCGATGATATGAATGTGTTTTTTGGCCATTTTCCAGGACAAGGCAGTTAAATGGCACCTGTGCTGGCTTGGTGGACATGGAACTCTTTCTCCATTATTCCCTCATCCCATCAGTAAGTAAAGCAGGAGAGGGTGGAGGAGGGGATGGAAGAGGAACTGGGCTGCTCCCATACACAAGCTCCCATAGGGGCCTGAAGAGGTCAGCAGATTCCTTGACGTTATACACTAGAAACACAGGCAGAAGGAGGCTTTTAAGGGTGTAGAGTCGGAGATCCTGGCTTTTCAGGGAAGCAATGATGGAGCTGGGTTCTATTGGAAGATGCAAGGGAGAGCATTTCAGGCAGAAGGAAGGGGATGTGCAAAGGTTCTCTGTGTGCGTATGTGTTGCGAGGAGGATTGGAGAGCGTGAGTAACTGGGAGGGCTGGTGTGGCTGGAGTGAGTTGAGGTGGAACTATCCAGGGAGGTGGACAGGGTCAGGCCAGGAGGGGCCCTGTGGGGCTCTGTGCAGAGGAGTTTTGTCTTTATTCTAAGGGCAATGGGAAGTAATTAGAGTGTTTCTAGCAGAGGGGGGTGTGATCAGATTTATGTTTTGAAATGACCACTCTGGTTGCAGTGTTGGGATCATGTTGGAGGCGGGCCAGAGAGGCTGCAGGAAGACCAGTTAGGAGATGGTTGTGGGGGTCCAGGTGAGAGGCAATTTTACCTCATCCTAGATGATGGTGGTCAACTCAAGACATTTGGGAGTAAAAGCAATAGGACTCGGTAATGGATTGGATAGAGAAGTTAAGGAGAGGGAGATGATGAGGATGACTCTGGTTTCTAACTTGCACAGCTGGGAGGATGGTGGTATCTGCCCTTTTCTAGTTAAGGAAAATATGAAGAGGTCCAGGTTTGGGGTGGATGAAGGAATTGGGCAGGGAGGAAAATCATGAGTTTCATATAAGTTGTACTGAATTCAAGAAGCTTTCAAAAAGAAATGCCAACTGTGTATTTGGAACAATTATGGAGCTCAAGGACAAGTCTGGGCTAAAGATCAGGTTTCTGAGTCTTCTGTGTATTGGTGGTCATGGAAAGCATGGACATGGATGAGATTGCTGAGGAAGAGAGGATCGGGTAATAAGAAGAGTGTTCCTTGGACTGAACTAGGAGGCATTCCAGATCTCATGGTTGGATAAAGAATGATCTAACAATGGAGACTGAGACGTAATGGAGAAAACCCAGGGAAGCATGGAAGGCTAGGGAGGAGTGATTCTAAGAAGAGGAGGTGGAAGGAATGCTGCTGGAAGGTCCAGAGTTGAGCTTCAAGTTTACATCACATGGAACAACAAGATGGTAATTAGTGACTTTAGCCAGAGCTGTTTCCATGGAGCAGTGAGGGCAGGTCAGGAGGTTGAAGAGCAAGTGAGAGGCAAAGAAATGGAGTCAGCAAGTGTAGACAAGTCTTAAGAAGTTCCTGGTAGAAAAGAAGAAGAAAGGGCCTCAACTATGTGAGAAAATGACTGAATCCACAAGGGGAAAAAGCAAAGAAGGATTTGCAACCTGACAGTTATTTTCCCCTTTTTACAGATGAGGAAACTGAGATTCGGAGAAGTTAAGTCTCTCTCTCCGCCAGTATATGGAAGAGACTAGATGTGAGCTCACGTCTGTCCGGGGCAACCCAGAGGAAAGCTCATTACAAAACATCCTGGAAGCTCCAGGGCAGGGGGCCTCAAACTTTTTAAACAGGGGGCCAGTTCACTGTCCCTCAGACCATTGGAGGGCCGGACTATAGTTTTAAAAAAAACAACTATGAACAAATTCCTGTGCACACTGCACATATCTTATTTTGAAGTAAAAAAACAAAACGGGAACAAATACAATATTTGTATTTGCATGTGGCCCGCGGGCCGTAGTTTGAGGACCCCTGCTCCAGGGTGCGTGCAGCCACTCTGTGCCTCTGGCGTTTGAGCAGAGCACACATTCTGCGTGCTCTGCTCACCCATACGTGTCCTTCAGAGCTGACACCAAGGCCACGCCCAGGATGAATATTCCCACTGACCCTCTCATCTTCTTCCCCTGTAGCTTTTCATCATTTTGGTCTTGTCCTTTCTCCAAAGACGGGAGCACTGCAAACAGAGGGATGACACTTCTTACCTCTTGGAGAACCACTTTGGAATTATCATGTGAGTAGAGCCAGGGCTGATCACTGCAGCTTCTGGTATCAGTGATTGGAGCCAACACCAATTGTCAGGCCAGGATAACTCCCAGTTACCTCCTCCACCCAACCTCTGCCTCCCTGTGGACAGCCTTGCCCCAACCCAAACCAAGCCCTGAGAGTTCAGAATTGGTTTCTAAGCCATTGTATCCTAGGCACCCAAGGGTGCCCAGATAGGCTTACTAGTAAAACATCTCAAGGAGGCTCAGATCTTCCTACAGTCAGCACTATGGCTACACCAGGAAGCAAGGGGGAACGAGTTCCCTGTCCCTGACGGCAGCATGCCTTCTGTTGGGATGGCACCATGAGTCCTGCACCAGGAGAGCCCACTGGACCAGGGTACTTTCGGGGCCTTTCTAGCTCTGCTATTCTGAGTCTCTGCGCCCCTGACCAAATTTTCCCTTAAGGTCTAATTGTTCGTTCTCTTCTTCATCATCGTTAATATTTATTATTGCACACCGACTGTGACCCAGGCACTGAATGATTTGCTTTGCCTGCATTGCTTCAGTGAACCCTCTTGCCAGCCTAGCATGGTGAAAGTGGTTATGTTCATGTAATGGATGAGTCCACTTGGGCTCAGAGAGGTTAAGTGACATGCCCAAGGCCACACAGCTAGTAAGGGACAAGAGCTTTAACCCAGGTCTGGTTGATATTTGCTCTAATTCCCCCAGTGTCATAACCTAAGCAGGATCAAGCATGTGGACATGCAGAGACCTTAGCTTTGGCCTCTGGGGAAGGGAGAGGAGACCAGGATGTCAGGACCGAGGCTAGAGAAGACCTGGGCTTCAGGGAGAGAGAAATCTAACTGCAATGTCCAAGGACCCTGTATGCCAGCACAGAGTAGCAAGCTCATTCTGGATACCACCCATTGGAGCCGTCAGCCCATCTCAGGATGCCAAGTCTAAGCCACATTGGTTGGGGCATAGAGAAAGGCCAAGGCTGGTGGGTAAAGAAGAACTTCAGACTCTGCCCTGAACATTTGGCCTGTAGGGCCTGGTGCAGAACTCTTTAGAAGGTAGGTACTCTATATGGATCACATTGAACAGTTTTGAATTAAATTGTTAATGGTACAGTTCACTTACTCCATGGCCACTTTCCCATCAAAACCTCTGATTTTCTGAGTAGTTTTGGCTCACCGTCCTCACTCATTAATCAGCCCTCACATGTGTGTGGCGCTCCACAGTTATCAGGCAGTTCTTCATTCGCTGCCCTGGTGATACAGCAGAGCAGGGGGTTCCATCTCTGCTTGAGAGATAGGGAAACAGAGTCTTACAGAGCGCCCACGCACTACAGGTGAGATGGATTCAAATCCAACTCAGTGCAACCAAGTGCGTGTCCACGCATGTGCGGTGAGCACCTCGTATCAAGGTCCTGTGCTAGGTCTGCACCCCGGAGGCGTTTATGTTTTACGAAACAAGTGATAACACAAAGGGAGGTGTGGGAAACACGGACATGAACTTACGACTGAGGGGACACTGGGTGTGCCTGACTGGGAGTGGGTGGCCAGGGAGGCGTCAAGAAGAGGTGCTTCATGAGCTAATCCTTGGAGGTGGAGGTGAAGATGAGAGGGCAGATGGCTCGGGAAGGTGAGGCTGCTCTTCACACCGCCCTGAGGTGTCACTGAGGCCTGCCTTAAGCGACACTCTGCTGGGAAAGCCTTCGCTCTCCTATCCAGTTGCAATTGCTTACTCTGACGTCGGCTGGTCTCCTGTGATTAGGGGAAACGGATATTTAATAGCTTGTTTACATAAAATGAGAACAGGATTTTTTATGAAGTTACAGAGGTCTCACTGCAAGGCTGGACTCATGGGAACCGGGGCTCTTGAGATAGGCATCTCTGGGAGACGATTCTCTCTGAGGCTGGGTAGAGGGGGCAGAAGGGGGAGAAATAGGAGACATCTGTAATAGTACTGTCAACAATAAACAAATTTTTTAAAAGAATTTTGTCTTCCTCACTTCAGTACCCTGAATCCCTGCCTAGCCCCAGAATTGGCACAGAGGGCTTAAGAAAATGTCATCTGAAATGAATAGTTCACTCCCCAATCATTCATCCTCAAGGTGGGATTGGGACTTTGGAGATTAAATGTGGGATGTCTCAGAGCCACCTTCTGGCCTCGTGAACTGTTTCTCTTGTTCACAGACCTCTGGACTTCGTGGGCACCTTTAGTAACCGATGGTCCTACGGAATTGCCTTCGGAGCCACAGCCAATAAGGTCATGTTCCTGTTCTCAGAAGGCTCCCAGCTCCTGCAGATCCCGCAGTGGGCCCAAGGTACCAGGGCCGCCTCATAGCTGCTGGGAGTTTAACCATGGACATTCTTGCTCTCAGAGACAGCATGCAGGGGTTCTCTGGGGTCAGAGGGTAAGCTCTGTGAGTGAACTCAGTGTTCTTCCTGCCTGTTACTTGTCCGGCATCAGTGCCTAGCCCACAGAGTCTCAAAGCTTATGTGTGGGGTGTTCTCCTAGTTAGAGGCAGAGGTTCTTCAGACAGAGTGGAGCAAAGGCTCAGAAAGTAGGTTCACCACCACCCACCCTGAAAATCTCTCCTGAGCCATAGTCATGGCTGCCTTCTTACTATCAATAGGCCCTCAGATACTTCCTCAAAGAGCAGATCATCTTTGGCCGTTGGTCTGGGGCCTCTTCATTCTCCATGCCTCATGCTCCCCCTGAAGTGGCAACTTTAATCTACAGGTTCAACCATCCCTAATATGACAACTTTCAAACGTCTCTGTCCAACCAGTTTTCTCTCGGTGATTCTTGTGTGTTCGTTGATGTGGTCTGTTTCCACCCACTTTACTGTGAGCTAATCAAGGGTAGGGACCAAGTCTTCTTCATCTCAACAGTTAGCCCAGTGCCTGGCATGGAAGAGGTACCAGGAGGGTCTGTTGCATGAATGAATGACAGACATTCCTGCATTCCTCCTTGTGCTAAGCTGGGGCTCCTCCACTCGTCTCCTTGGGTCCTGAGGTCCATGACGGCAAGTCAGCACAAAGCCCTTAGCTTCCCTGGGGCTCCCCTGAGCCCGTGAGAAGAGGCACTCACAGCATCTCCGGCCCTGTCTTCCCAGCCTTTGTGCTTCTGATTGGAGGCTTCGAAGTCGGCCTGTCCCACTTCCCCTTCTTTGCCTGCCTCTCCTCGGAGTTCCAGCTGGCCAGCTCCATCCTGGGCTTCCTCTACTCTCTGATCTGGTAAGACAGACCCTGCCTGCCTGCCCTCCCACAATTCCTTAGGCCGTTGCTGAACCCTGGACAAAGGGCTGGCGGTGACCTCAGAGCCCTCCCTGGGAGGGTACCTTTGCTCAGAACTTAGGCCCAGGGCAGGTGGAATGACTGGTCCACAGTCCCACTGTCAGGCCAGCATTCTGTCTGCTTCGCAAGCGGCCATTCATGATTCACACATTCCCAGTTTTCAGAGATGTAGAAAAATTCATTTCCGTAAACTGCGAGGGCCCCACTGGTGGCAGCAGGAGTGTCGTGTGGATGCTGCTTCCCTGTGCTGTGGCTTCCCTGGAGAAAGTGCAGGTGCCCAGTCTCTCTCCTGTCTCTCTCCTACCCCCTAACCAGTCTCTGGCATGTATGCAGGTCATATAGAACGCCTGCATTCCTTCATCCATCCTCTTACTCATTCAGCAAACTCGACGAGCCAGGGAACATGCTGGAAAACGAGACAAGCCCCTCGTGAGCACGTGTTCTGGCCGCCTTGTCTCCGTGTTTCTCCCCCCACCCGGCCCAGGGAGGGACATGTGCCCGTCCTTTGTTGCCACCACAGTGGGAGCCTCCTGACCCTTCTGTCAGCTCTGTGCCCTCGGCACTGGACCAGCAGACCTGGCCCCAGGGAATGTTTGCTCACTGAGTCATCCCCTGGGCAGTTCCGCTCTCTAGTCCTGCTAGGCTCACGTCCTTGTCCACTTCTCCTTACGGGGCCTGCCTCCCTCATAGCATTTTGAGGGCAGGGGTTCCAGGCCCAGGGTCTGAAGCGTGCAGGGGGCTGACAAGTGACTGCAATTCCAGACTGTATAAGTGGCTTGCTTTTTAAAAAAAATTACAAGAGAGGATAGTCAGTGTTAGCTGAAGAGTAACGTCTCAGCCTATGACAGACTCTTTGACCACGAGAGGACAGGGTGGCAGGAGTCACACCGCAGCTTGGACACCATGGGAGGAAGACCCAAGCTTGGACATGACCAGGAATGTGTGTTCAGCAGGAGCAAAGCTTTGAGGCTCATTCCTCAGGGCGGTGTTCACAGGCAGACAGAGCTCAGCCCCAGAGTCAGGAGACCTGGGTCTTGGTCCTGGCTCTGGTGTGACTCTGGACAAATCCCCTCCCATCTCTGGGCTTCGGTTTCCCCACCTGAGTGAAGGGGAGGGATGGGGGGACCGCTCAGGGTCCTCCTGCTCTGCCGCTGTGGATTCTGGGATTGTGTCCGAGTTGAGGGCATTAAATGGATTTCGTTGCATGTTCTTAGGCACAAGCAGGGTGCCTGATCTGGGTGGGGCATACACGGAGGCCTGGAAACCAGCCCTGCCAAGGAGGTAACTTCAGGCTGGGGCGATCTGGGCTGTTGTCACAGGGGCTGGAAGTACCCCAAGTCCTGCTTCTCTCCGGCAGGTTTGCTGTCACCATTCTTCACATCATACAGTGTCCCCATGGGCAGGTGAGTCCTGTGTGACTTTGAACAAGCTTCTGTCATTCTATGGGCCTCCGATTTCTCCTGTGTACAAAAGGGAGTTGGAACCATTCGTGATGCTTCCATTGTATGGTATCTTATGTTCGTCAAGGTACTACTTCAGAGAGAGATTCTCTCAGTCAGTGCCCATAGCAGCCCCTCAAGGTGGGGAAGCTCTCAGCAAACCTGTTTTATAGGTGAGGAATCTGAAGGATATGGAGTAACTCTTAAGAAGCAGCAGATCTGGGCACTGAGACCAGGAATGGCTGAATAAGGGCTCATTTCTTTCTTTCTTTCTTTCTTTTTTAAATATATTTTATTAATTTTTTACAGAGAGGAAGGGAGAGGGATAGAGTTAGAAGCATTGATGACAGAGAAACATTGATCAGCTGCCTCCTGCATATCCCCCACTGGGGATGTGCTCGCAACCAAGGTACATGCCCTTGACCAAAATCGAACCCGGGACCCTTGAGTCCGCAGGCCGACGCTCTATCCACTGAGCCAAACCGGTCAGGGCAGGGGCTCATTTCTTTACACTCCTTCACATAGCCTCAGTTTCCCAGTCTATTAATAGGAGACTGATACAGCTGTTCATCTGTTTAGTCCCATACCCCAGGAAAAGGTGCAAGACCTCTCTCTCTACCTCCCCCTCACCCCCTTCTTTCCCTCTCCTTCTCTTATATTTTCCAAAAGGAGCATTTCACACCTCATCTGAACAAATCCCTTTGTACAAAGTAAAATGGGGGTGTTGGACTCATATCCAGGGCTGCTGGACTCCAAGTCCCCTGCTCATTCCAATGATGTGGGGCTGGAGGAGCAGGAATCCAAGCTTTGGGAGTGGGCTTTGGTGGGAGCAGGCTGGGGCAGGCAGGTTCCTGTCCACAGCTTCATCAGGGGCCTGGCTCTGCCCCATCTAGAGCCAGTGACCAGCGGTCTGCTTCGTTGCAGTTTTTGGGGAGGTATGAGACCGTCATGTTCTACTGGCCCTCGCTGCTGTGCCTGTCCTTCCTGCTGGGCCGCTTCCTGTACATGTTCGTCAAGTCTCTGAGGGTCCACCTGGGCTGGGAGCTGCAGACGGTGAGTACTAAGTATAAGCACTGCGCGCGTCCTGACAGGTTTGGTCTCCACAACAGTCCGTGCGGGAGGTGCTATTACCCCTCCCCCCGTTCTGTAGCAGGCAGCTTGGGCCCAAAGAAGTACGTTGTGTTGCCCAGGATCACGTATCCAGTCTGTGGCAGAGCCAGAAAAGCAACCCAGACCGTTTGGTTGTCGAGGCTTTTTCTTAACCACTGTTCTTTTTCTGATTCCTTCAGGTATAGAGTTAGGCTGTTTGTTTGAGACCTTTCTTTTTGTTAGTGTAGACCAGGGGTCCTCAGACTTTTTAAACAGGGGCCAGTTCACTGTCCCTCAGACCGTTGGAGGGCCGGACTCTAGTTTAAAAAAACACTATGAACAAATTCCTATGCACACTGCACAGATCTTATTTTGAAGTAAAAAAACAAAACGGGAACGAATACAATATTTGTATTTGCATGTGGCCCGCAGGCCATAGTTTGAGGACCCCTGGTGTAGACATTTACCACTATAAACTTCCCTCTTAGAACTGCTTTTGCTGCATCCCATAAGTGGTGGTCTGTTGTAGTTCCATTTTCATTTGTTTTTAAGATATTTTTTGCTTTCCCTTTTTGACTTTTTTCTTTGACCCATTGGTTGTTGGTTGTTCAGGAATGTATTGTTTAACTTCTACATATTTGTGAGTTTTCCGGTTTTCTTCCTGTTACTGATATCTCGCTTTATGTCGTTGTGGTCAGAAAAGATACTTGATACTTGAACTTGTGAAGGCTTGTGTTGTGTCCTAATGTGTGACGTTTCCTGGAGGACGGGCCCTGTGCTCTTGAGAAGAACATATCTTCTCTGCTCTTGGACGGAATGTTCTGTATATGTTTATTTGGTCTATTTGACCTATAGTGCTGTTCCAGTAAGCTGTTTCCTTATTGATTTTCTTTCTGGGTCATCTATCTATTGTTGAAAGCTGGGTGTTGAGGTTTCCTACTATTATTATTTTTTTTAAAATATATTTTATTGATTTTTTACAGAGAGGAAGGGAGAGAGATAGAGAGTCAGAAACATCGATGAGAGAGAAACATCGACCAGCTGCCTCCTGCACACCCCCTACTGGGAATGTGCCCGCAACCAAGGTACATGCCCTTGACCGGAATCGAACCTGGGACCCTTCAGTCCGCAGGCCGACGCTCTATCCACTGAGCCAAACCGGTTTCGGCCCTACTATTATTAAGTTGCTGTATATTTATCGCTTCAGTTTTATTAATAATTACTTTATATACTTAGGTGCCGTGATGTTGGGTGCATATATCTTTACAATTGTTATATTCTCTTGAGGAATTGACCGCTTTATCATTATATAATGATTTTCTTTTTCTCTTGTGACAGTTTTGACTTAAAGTCTTTTTCATCTCATATAAATATAGCCACCTCTGCTCTGTTTTGGTTAACATTTGTATGAAATATCTTCTTCTAATCCCTTACTCTCAGCCCGTGTGTGTCCGTAAAGCTAAAGTGAGTCCCCTAGAAGGTAGCATATATTTGTGTGAGGTGTTGTTGTTTTTTTAGTTCATTCAGCCACTCTGTGTCTTTTGACTTGGAGAATTGAATCCATTTACATTTAAAGAAATTGGTAGGTAAGGACTTAAAGTTGTCATTTTGTTAGTTTTCTGACTGTTTTTGTAAGTCCTCATTTCTTGCTTTTTTTGTGATGTGATGTGTGTGGGTCTTTTTGTTGTGGTATGCTTTGATTCCTTTCTCTTTATCATTTGTTTGTATAAAACAGGATTTTCTTTGTGATTACTATATAAAAACGGCATATATAAGACATCTTATAATTATAACAGTTTATTTTAAGTTGATAACAACTTACTTTAATTGCATAGAAAAGCTCTACACCTTTACTCTTTCCCTCATGGGAGAATTTGCAGGCCAAGGTGGGGTCTCTCTATGCACTGACCTGCGCCTCCTTGAGGATGGGTGACACTGGTAAAGTGAAAATGTTCTTACCCTCTTCAGTGCCTTTCTTCTCAGAGTTTTTGCTTGACTGGAGTTCTGGAACCTCCCCAGGACACTCATGGGCTTCTACAAAGTTACTCTCATCTGTGGGTATTTGTCAAAATAGGTGTATCAGAGTGGCCTGAGGGCTGGAACCCCCTATTCCTCCATCTCATTGATGTCACTCACCAGTCAAAATGCTAACCAGATCCTCTGTACTCTACCTAATATCTGCAGTATTTAAGATTTCATCTCAGCATGTAAAATTTACATATTCAACATATATAGCAGAATAGATGAGTACTGTGAAAAGCTAATTACACTCGGAGAAAAAATTATTGTTATTATTGATTTCAGAGAGGAAGGGAGATCGAAACTTCAATGATGAGAGAGAATCATTGATTGGCTGCCTCCTGCAGGCCCCCGCTGGGATCGAACCCATCACCCCGGCATCTGCCCTGACTGGGAATCAAACTGTGACTTCCTGGTTCATAGGTCAACTTTCAACCACTGAGCCACACCAGACAGGCAGAGAAAACATTTTAAAACATATCAGTAAAGTGTGTGTGTTTTTTTAAAATACTGCAGAATAAGAAATGAGTAAAAGAAACTCTTTCTATTTATAATAAGTAAAAACAATGGGATTTTAAACCGTGTTTTACACTATGATGGGAAATCACCAAATCTCAAAGAGAAGAAAGACTTCCCAGAGCAGTGACTGGTGCAGTCAGTAAGCAGAGGAGGCAAGGGAGCCAGACCACTGGCACTTCCTGAAAGCGAGTGCTTGGTAAACAGGAGACGGGACCCTGCTCTTCGCTTCATTAAGTAACAGGTGTCTGGGAATGGCTGAATCCAAAAGAGCAAGTGCTACCCAAATTCCTACCCTCTGTGGTGATAGCCCCTCAAAGAGACCAACACTCCAACACAAATTTGTGAGCCAAAGCATCTCCCACTCTCTTTTCTCACAGGAAGAAAAGCCGTTTCTGGAAATCCATCAGGCAGAGCACGTCAAGCAGCTCCTGCGGAAGCCCCCCCTGCAGTAAGCCACGGTTTGACTCACTCACCCCAGGTGTTCCCACCAACAGGGACGAGCCCTGACAGCATGGGACCCTGAGATGACAGGAAGTCTTCTGTATTCGTCAGGGCTCTTGTTTGCTAATGACAGAAACTCAGCTCAAATGGGATTAACGAGAAAAGGGAAACGTGTGGCCTTACATGATTTAAACGTCTAGTGGTAGTTTCAAGCTTAGGTGGACCCAGCAGAACTAGGCCTCTGTCCCTCGTCCCCTCTTAACTCTGCTTTTATCCGACTTAGCTTTCTGATTAGATGGGCTTCCTCCCCAAGGTGGGCCCCAGAATCTCTAAGCTTATACCCTCCTGGTTTAAGCTCACAGGAAAGAGAATTTTTCCTATCTAATAATTCAAACCAAAGTCCCATGCATGTGTTTTATTGGGTCAGATTGGACCAAATGCCATTCCAGGACCAGTTACTGTGGCTGGGGGATTGGAGTAAAGTGATTGTTAAGGCTGGGTCGCATGGTTACCACTGGATCCAGGAAGTGGTTCAGCTGCACTTGCCCATTAGGACTGATGGTGGGAAAGGAGTAGATTCTCAGAGAAAAACTCATATGCCATTACCAATAACAGAGGATATAGCTCTTGGCCAGGCAAAAGTACACGGTCTCCAGTGATCATAATGGTCACCTTACCCCTGCCACTGCGTACAAGAGAATACGCCTCAGAGAAGGGACATGTCTAATCCAAGCTCACACAGTGGCAAAACTAGTACTTGCATTAGAATTACACTTGGCTATATGTAGCAAATAATCCTATGTAATAAAAGGCTAATATGCAAATCAACTGAACAGCGGAACGACTGGTCGCTATGGTGCGCACTGACCACCAAGGGGTAGACACTCATTGCAGGAGCTGCCCCCTGGTGGTCAGTGCACTCCCACAGGGGGATTGCCACTCAGCCAGAAGCCAGAGTGGGCCTAAGCCGTCAGTCGGACATCCCCCAAGGGCTCCTGGACTGTGAGAGGGTGCGGGCTGGGCTCCCCCTGCCCCTAGCGCATGATTCTTGTGCACCGACTCTCTAGTACAAAATAATAGTGGCACAAATGAGAGAGATTTATTTCTCATATAAAAGAGTTCTGGCCCTAACCAGTTTGACTCATTGGATAGAAGGGTCCTGCGGACTGAAGGGTCCCAGGTCCAATTCCGGTCACGGGCACATGCCGGGATTGGGGCTCAATCCCCAGTAGGGGGCATGCAGTAGGCAGCCGAACAGTGATTCTCTCTCATCATTGATGTTTCTATCTCTCCCTCTCCGTTCCTCTCTGAAATCAATAAAAATATATGTATTTAAAAGAATTCTGGAGGCTGCAGTCCATATTGATCCTGGACTGCTGCTCACTATGGCACCAAGATCATCTGTTTTCCTGCTTCAGTATTTTAGTGATTTCCATCATGAAGGTTGTCCATGGTCCACGGTCGATTCGGGACTCCAGTCTGGATCAGCTACTATGTCAGCATTTCAGATGGCAGGCAGGAAAAAAGAAGGAAAGGCGGTGGGGCCCCTTCTGCAGCGTTGATTCTATCTAACCACCCTCCCCAAAGTCCCACACCACCCCTCTGGTCACTAATTGCCCTGTACTTAGTCTTGGTCAATCTTACAGGTAAGAGAGGTCAGAAACTCTAGCCTTTCAGTTTGGTGACTTGCTACACCAGACAGAACCCAGTCTCTGTTCTTAAGAATAAGGGGAGAATAGAAACTGTAGAATCTACCAGTGTTTTTGCTCTTCACTGAAACCTAAGATGAAGAGGGGTAACGAGGTTATTTTTAGAAGAATTAGGCATTTGTTCACCAACCACAACCTGTCTTTTCTTGGTGTTTACTCATTAACAGAGAGAAGAAAAAGTCTTGGTTTCAAAGCAGGATCTACGAGTGGGACCCCTGCTTCCAGTTCCCAAGCAGAATGATCGGAACCGCCGTGTTGGCTTCCATCTGCCTGTATCTCGTAAGTAGATCCGAGCACATTCTTTTCGACTTTGCAAGTGGGGTGGGGCTGGGAGAGGAGCTGTTCTTAAACAGCTGGCTCAAAATTTCACCTCTGTACATTAAACAGTTTTGACTCCAAGGACACTTTTACCCATGTGGTGAACATTACTAATAAATGTAATCAAATTATTTATGGAGACTTTACTTGCTAATTCCACATGTAAAGAGCTTGCGAAATGCCATTCCATCCTAACAACAAATGAAAACCTAAACAAACTGAAAAAAAAAATCAACAACTCTTCTTAGATCCATAGAAGTGGGGTTATGGGGTAAATCATTGCCCCTAAGTTGAAGAGACAGACAGGTACATATAGAGAAACACAACAGAATGGAGCAGAAACCCCATGGGAATCAGTGCTGAGGTAGGGAAATCTGAACTGTAATGGACACCAACAATCAACTGGAATTTTGGACATTCATCAACTATTTAACAATAGTAGAACACACATTTTTCTCAAGACTACATGGAAAATTCACCAAGATAGACCAAATTTTGGACCATAAAACACATCTTAAAAAATTTTAAAGAATATAAATTACAGTGTCTGCTTTCAGACCACAGTGGAATTAAACTAGAAATAAATAACAGAAAGATAACTGGAAAATCCCAAAATAGTGGAAATTAAACAACATACTTCCAAGTAACTATGGATCAAAGAAAAAATATCTCAAGAGAAGTTAAAAATAAACTAAAAAATGAAATGAACTAAGTGAAAACGAAAACACACTTATCAAAAATGTGTGTGTAGGGGCAGCCAAAGCAGTACTTAGAAGGAAATTTATAACGTTGGATGTATATATTAGAAATGAACAAAGATCTACATCAATCTCTAAGCTCCTACCTTAGGAATCTAAAAAGGAAGAGCAAATTAAATACAAAATATGCTGGATAGATATAATAAAAATTAGAGCAGAAACCTGTGAAATTGCAAATAGGAAATTAATAAAGAAAATCAATGAAACCAAAAGCTAGGTCTTTGAAACAATAAAATCAACAAGCCGCTAGCCAGACACAAAAACAGAGAGGGGACACATTAGAAATGGAAGAGGGAACATCATTACAGATTCCATGGGCTTAACAGAACAATAAAGGAGTAGTATGAACAATTCTGTGCCCCCAAATTTGATAACCTAGGTGAAGTGGATGAATTCCTTGAAAGATACAATCTGCCACAACTTAAACAAGAAGAAGTGGACGATCTGAATTGGCCTAAAGCTGTTAAAAGATTTTGAATCAATGAGTAATGACCTTTAAACAAGAAAGCACCCGCCCAGATGGGCTCCCTGGTGAGTTCTACTGGACGTTTATTTCAGCAGAGCTAAGGAAAACAGCTTCATCGAGGTCTTTTATTCTACACTGTTACTTAGCCAAATAAAAATTATGTCATCTAAATATAAAATAATTGACAAATAATTTTTGAATTAAAAATAAAAGTGGATAAACTTGATGTACTATATTATTTTTAAAGGGTCAAAAATTGAAATGTCTTATTTCATTTGGCTGTTATTTAACTTTGCTTTCTCAACACACATATACAGACACACACACACATACACACTTTTACGCTTTCTTTGTTGTTAATCCTCACCTGAGGATATTTTTTTCCATTGATTTTTTTTTAGAGAGAGTGGAAGGGAGTGGGAGAGAGAAAGCAATATCAGTGTGGAGAGACACACGGATTGGTTAACCCCCGCCTGTACTCCTACTGGGGCCAGGGATTGAGCCTGTAACCCAGCTATATGCCCTTGACCAGGAATTGAACCCTTTGGCCCATGGTCTAACACTCTAATGACTGAGCCAAACTGGTCAGGGCTCAACAAATTTTTTATTAAGCACAGAATCAAAACATCTCGTGTGGTCAAAGTTATTCAAGGTAAACTGGGTCAAAAGCAGGGTCAAAGTGGAGCAATAAAAATGGCAAGGTCAGCCGAAACCGGTTTGGCTCAGTGGATAGAGCATCGGCCTGTGGACTGAAGGGTTCCAGGTTCGATTCCGGTCAAGGGCATGTACCTGGGTTGCGGGCACATCCCCAGTGGGGAGTGTGCAGGAGGCAGCTGATCGATGTTTCTCTCTCATAGATGTTTCTAACTATCTCTCTCCCTTCCTCTCTGTAAAAAAATCAATAAAATATATTTTTAAAAAAAAATGGCAAGGCCAGAGTTGATGGGAGCAGGATGGCATGATGAGGGAGCAGGGTGGTATGATGACAGGATGATAGGGGTGAGCACGCATGGCCTGTGTATAGGAAATGGTACCTTCTTTTTGGTTATCACTAAGATGCAAGAAGGGGAGCGATGAGATATGACTGGAATTGTCCCCAAGGTCACCCCTTATTCAACATGAGGCATTTATCTCACTCTGGTTTAAGTAAAGTTTGAAGAGTTCTTTGAGCCCTGTGGGACCTTGTCTCGTACGCTGAGGGGTGAAGACCAGAGTGTGCGGTGTCTCCCGTCTACAAGGAAGCCGCAATCCCATTCACCTCAGGAGAGCCAGTGTCCAGAGTCTATGGCAGATGAGTGTTGAACTTCAAAGAGCTTTGACCTCAAAACCAGAGAGAGACCCATAGTTATCCGCATACTGGGCAAACGCTGGAGTCGGGTGAGACCTTGAAGCATTTGCTCTGTGTCCCCAGTTCATTGTCATTGAGTTCTGCGTGTTCGTGTATGTGAGAGACCAGCTGGATGTGTTTGAAGGCGAGTTAGAGCGCTACATTGCCTCCGTGAACCAGACCGGGACCCTGACCCCAGTCATCCTGCAGATGAAGGAGCTGATGAACATCTCCAAAGGTAAAACCAGCCTTGCACATGGTTGCCCTTTAACTGGAGGTGGGTCACCATCTCCCGTCCCCATCCCCCAAAAGTGGCAGTTAGAAGTTAATAAAGTTTTACAAGGATGGAAGCTACCTAAAATGTATATGTGCCATAATTTTCTCTTCCCATTATTCATGGGTTGAAAATATTAATAGCAAAGGAGAGGACTGTGCAGGAAATAAAGTATTTCAAGGGTGTGTGTGTGTGTGTGTGTGTGTGTGTGTGTGTGTGGCTAAGAATGAAACAGAAATATATAAGCACAACTGTATTTATGCAAGAAGTGTGTTAAAGGACGTATAGTATGTGTTACCCAGACCTTTCTGATGTGAGTTTCTGCATTTTGAAAATACTGTTTCTAGTGCACCTTTGGAGGCCTCTCCTGTCATCTGTTCTGTTTCAGGAGTCTGGGTGGTTACCATTCTTCCTGCCTTCCTCACGTGTGTGAGCTATCTATTCCACATTTTGGCTTGTTACAGGTAAGAGGGCTCAGGGTGTCTGTTGTGTGTCTCCAGCCAGGAAAGTATCTGATGGAATTTTCTAAGAATTCCCAAGCAGTGCCAGCAGTGACCGGGAGTGGAACCAGGAGTGCGTGCAAGGTCCAGGGACAACCACATCTATTGTTAGTAAACAAACAAACCAAAACTATTGACTTGAGCTTCTACCGTGGTTTGGACATTGTGCTAGAATCTTCATTTCACCACAGCCCTGAGGGGTACTTGCATCTCCATGTTTATAGCCGAGAAAGCTGAGACTCAACAAAATATCTTACCCAAGCAAGTAATGGCTGATCCTGTCTTCCAACCCCAGACCTTGACATTTCTTGTTCACTTTGGCAACTCTTTTGGGTGTCAGACCCGTCCTGCTCTCCAGGATTCATCGCACTGGGCTATCAGCAGATGAATGTGGCTCAAGAAGACATCAGAGGAAATTGGGTCAAGGGGACCAGGGGCCTCAACCTCAAGGACCGCAGTCAGTGCAGGAGGAGGGGATGGCCCTCAATACCAGCTAGCATTTGCATGCAGATAGCTGTTGAATGCAGGTAGCTCTGGCCTCTCTGCCTTTGTCTTTGCCTCTCTCTGTCTCTCTTTCTGTCTCAGTCTCTAACTCATACTGACTCACAGGAAGCTCAAGGCCAATCTTCCTGCCTCCCCGCCCCCCCTCCCCCTGCCCCCCCTCCCCCTGCCACCCCCCCCCCCCCGAATATCCTGCCTTTGCATCCTCACCATCTGGCTGCCCACAGGGTGAGTCTCTTGCCAGTGGCATCCAGAAGAAAGGCTCTCCTGGCATGAAGCGGCCATAGCCTCACTTCTCCCTGGGCCTGTGGGTGGCCTGGACACTGATGCTGTCCCCTGCCCTGTCTGATGAAGGGACATGTCTGTTCCCTTCGTGCTTAGTCTTCAAGCCGTTGGGAGATTTTTACTGAGGCATTTGGTCCTGACCAGGGACAACCACTCTGCAGAGCAGACTGCATGGCCATGGGCAGAGGGCAACTGAGAGCACAGGGAAGAGAAGTCACGTGTGCTGGGAAGGCCTCCTTCCTGCCCCGGCTGGCTCCCTCTCCCACACCTGTCACCCAGGAGTGATGATCCCTGCTCTGCTTCCATTGTAGATGATGGAGCAGAGGAAATAATGGACAAGAAAGCACCCTACAACCTGGGAAGCGTTTTGCCAGCATTTTTATTTTTCTTAGAATTATTCCAACTTACAGACAAGCTATTTTTTTTTAAAGTTACCAAAAAAATATTCAGTGTAAAGTAACTCTTCCATTCAGACCTCAATTTATTGCCCCTGAGCTGAACATTGTTTGTATTCCTGGTTGCACACTCTGCTCCAGGGCTGCCAGACAGAAACACCGTGAAAGCCATAGGTGCCATTTTTAATTTCCTAGTAGATGCTACTAATAAAGTAAAAAGGAAGGTGAAAATGATTTAACGAAATGCTTACCCTAACATAACCCAAATACCATCACTTCCTCATGTAATAAATATACACACTATTAATGAGATGTTTACACTCTCTATTTCATATCAAGCTTTCCCAATCCAGTGGTCATGAAATGATAAAACCACCTGGAAAATGCTGGAGATAGAACGTTATTGGAAAAGCAGGACCCAGATGTGAATTTGGACCATGCACTTGACTCTGCCAACCTAGTCTTTATGCAAAGGTCCAGGCCCGAGACTAGCAACTGGGAAAGGATGCGGTGATTTCTTGGGGCGCTGGGGTTGTGAGGGGTGTTGCCCCTTTTCATTTCCCTTTATGTTATAAGTTGGGAGTATCATTACAAATGGCTTCCTATTCTCATCTGTTTTAAAGTATTATTACATAAATGATTTATAGTCACTGTAGAAAAAATACAAAAAGTAGAGCAAAATGAAGAAAATAAAAGCCACATACACAGCCTCAAATAGCGTCTTGAAGACGAGGTAACTGTATATTATTTTAATAAAATGTATTAAACTTAAGATTTTTAAGGCTAATCAGAACCACCGCATGAACTATGGTCAATAGCAGAGGCTAAGCTGCCCACCGCCTCCCTCCACAGGCCCTTCTGTTTGTATCTGTTGAGCTCTGCATGCATGAGGAGTTGTGGTTATGAACATTACTAATTTGCCGCCTTTTCTCTAGAAAGCACGTGAAGAGGTTGTGGGCAGGAAATAAACACTTTCTCCCTCTGAAGTTCCGTAACCCTTCCTCCTCAGGGAGTGTGGTAAGTCTGCGGAGACCTGTCTCCTGCACCTCGGACAGGGGCAGCGTGGCGTGGGGGAGCCCTGGGTGGCAGCCAGAGGCCTCATTCTAGGACGCTCTGCTGCTGGGTGATGGGACAGTGGTTCTCATCATGCGGTTCCTCAGCTGTGAAATGAGGACAGTCAGATGCCTCGGTGGGTTGGTGGATGCATCTCCAGTGAGACAGGGATGCTGGACACGTGTCCGAGGTGATCAAGGTTTTCTCCCCTCTGGGACCCGTTTTCTTTTTAAATCCCAGGCGGCCATTGCAAGGTACTCTGGCTGGCAAATAGCCTACATTTTGTGGGGTAAGTGCCATCATGTGACCCATTCAATTCAATATACATTACCTGGGCACCTGCGGAGCCTGAGGGTAGGCAGGGAGGAGAGGGTGAGGCAGGAGCAGCCCTAGCTCCTGCCTGTGAGGGACCTTCAGGAAGGAGGGAGAGTCACACAGTCATATAGATCATCGCCCCCACCTGTCCTGAGCCCACCGGGTGAGTATGCCAAGGGCAGTGGTGATCCAGAGGAGGAAGTGACTCCACACCCTGGGCAGGGCTTGAGTGCATCCTAGCGGAGTTGGCATTTGAACCACACCTGGCAGGGTGAGCAGAAGGTCAACAGGAAGAAAAATGAGGGCATGCCAGGCAGAAGAAACAGCACAGACAGAAGTGTCAGGACCTTTGGTGGCAGGGGGATGGATCAGGGCTACAGACAGGGACACAGGTGACTGGGTCACGATGGGCCTTGAGTGACCACCGGCTCCCTCGGCCCACAGGCTACCTCAGTCTCCACGTGGTGCAGAGCCTGTGTGGCATGGTGATCATGTACAGCCTGGTGTTGCCCATCATCCACAACCAGGGCCTGGAGATGCTCCAAGGACTGGGCATTGGAATGTAAGTGCTCGGTGGGCTTCCTGGCATTGCCCAGGCCTGGGAGCTGGTGGGCCCTCGCAGCTGCTGCTCAAAATGCTCCTTTCCTGCTAAGCTCCCACCACTCCCTGGAACTGCGCTCTTAGGTCTGATCAAAGCATGGGCCAGAAGAGCAACACATCGCAATAGGAACCTTACAATTTACAAAATATTGCCACTCTTTCGTTGTTCAACGGGGTCCGTCCAGTGGTGTCTGTGGCAGATACACATGTGTCCGTTCGATAGCTGGGAAGGTTCAGAGGAGAGAAGGTAAAGTGAGAGATAGGACAGTGTAGTAGAAGGAGAGAGGGATCTATGCTTGGGTTTTAAATCAGCTAGATGACTTGGGTAGGTTGCTTCTCTGAGCCTCAGTTTCCCCGTATGGAAGATAAAAGTGAGTGCTGGCATTGAGAATTCGCTGTGTGCTTTTTCTCCTAAGAACTCGTGGAGGTTGGGACTTATTTAGCTCTCTCTTTTTCAGATGAGGAAACAGAGGCACAGAGATGTGAAGCATCTTGTCCACTGATAAGCCAGACTGGGAGCCTGGCAATCTAAAACCAAAGCCTCATTGAGCCACTGGCTCACACTGCCGCTCAGGGGTGCAAACACAGGCTGTGGTGCTCCCTGGACACCCCCTGCTCTGAGCTCCTTGCTTCCAGGCTCACCTAGAGACACCCATGAGTCTGGTGCAGAGCCTGCCCTGTCACTCTCGCGTGGCCTTCATGAGCCCCATTCCTTTCCTTGATTCCCATGCTGCTGAACCACTCGTCCCAGTCGCCATGCCTGGATCCTGAAGGTCTGGTCTAGAGCTAGAACTCTGACCATGTGGCTTTGAGAAAGTGATCGCCCCTTTGGGAGCCTCAATTTTCTCACCGCAGAATGGACGTGGAATGCTCTGTAGGCATAAAGCACAGAGCTCATTGCTACTGTTGGTCTGGCGGGCTGGCAGCATCTCACTGGGCATTTGAGAAGGGCTGGAGAAGAGTGGACAAGGCCACCTAGGATGGTCTCACCCTGTGTTTCAGCCTCACCATATCCATCGTCCTGGGTCTCATGATCCTGCAGGTATGGATCGCCGCCAGCTTCTTCCTGCAACCCAAGATGGGCACAGCTGACAAGCAGAAGCCCTTGGCGCTCAACAACAGGTGAGGGCAAAGAAGGGAATGGTGACTATAGGACTTTGGTCTCAGCAATCTTATTCCTTCCTCTTCACCGCTGGCAGGTTTGTGGGCAAACTCTACCCTCGCTTATAGAGTGAGGAGCTGTGGTTGAGGAGTGGACTCTGGAGCCAGACTCTCTGGTTCCACATCTTGGCTCCACCCATTATGAGCTATGTGACCTTGCATGACCTTGCTAAACATCTATGAATGTCAATAATTGTGCATTTGTGTTCTGAGGATGAGCTGTGTTCAAATATGAACTGGAACAATAGTGCTGGCCAGTGGTAATCCTTTCTAATTTGCTTATTCAAAGCCATTCATGGCGAAAGAAACAGCATAGGCACTGAGCATAAAGAGATACCCCACAGGACCTGCCTGTGAGAAGCGCAGGGTCCGCTGGGGCTGACAGACACAGATATAGGGACAGTAGACTCCAGACAGAGGGCGTGAAAGGATCCCAAGAGAAACAGGAGTAATGAGAGGCAGGGTGGTAGAAGAGAGGCAGGAGTGGTTAATTCCACTGTAAGGGGACGTTTGAGCTGAGGTTGATAGGATGGTGGGATGCCTACAGGTAGAGCTGAGGAGAGGGCATGGCTGGCATCCCCCACTGCACCATGAAGGCAGGAGGCCATGAAAGGGCAGGATGTGTCAGGAGAACAGTACGAATCAAATGTGATGGCCGTGCAGTGGCCCTGGGTGGTGAGGGGAGGGAGGGGGCACGATGTGCCAATGCCAGAAAGGCCCCTTTCGAGGACGGCCCAGAAATTCAACATGCAAAGTTTGCGCTTATCCCATAGGCAGCAGGAGACCCCATGATCAAGTGGTCATTTGGGAAATTTTATCTGGAGAACTCGGAGCAGTCCCAGCTGGGGGCAGGTCGCTGTTGCAACAGACAATGGGGAAGCCACAGCCTCTGTGTAACCACACAACCAGCTGCGGCCACAGGAGATTTCTCATTGTTCAGGAAACCTCAGAACCCAAGGGTCCCATCAGACATTGCAGTCGCTACGAGCACTCGTCCTGCCCCCTGCTCAGAGCCCTCTATGTTACAGCTGAGCCAGTCCTCACACCAGTGCTGGGCGGTGGGCACAGTCAGCTCACACGTACAGCACAAGGTCACACAGCTCGCAGCCAGGAAATGTAGGATTTGGCCAATGGCCTCTGAGCCCGCCTGCCTGGCCAGCTTCTCACACTGAAAGGGTGCCGCCCCTCCGCCTGCTTCCTTCCATTCGCAGGAAAGTGTTCCACAACTTCAACTACTTTCTGTTCTTCTACAACGTGCTGCTGGGCCTGGGCGCCTGCCTCTCCAGGCTTCTCATCAGCTGCATCCTGGGCACATGGCTGATCGCCCGCATCGACAGGCCCATCATGCAGAACGGCTACGAGGGGGCCGACATGGGTCAGTGGCCAGCCCCACCTCCTACCCCCCACCCCCTATGGCCACCTGTTGGGGGCGGGCTGGACTCCCACCTTTGTAGAAGCCACCTGGAGGTCGGGTACCAGGGGCCTAGGGTTCTCGCCTCACGTCTGCTCAGAGCTTATCTTTCCAGGGAGGCTATAAAGCAAACCCAAAACACTCAGCCCAGTGGGGAGAAGGGCATGCAGGCTATCGAATGTCTGTGCAGCTGACAGCTTTGCGGTAGAATGGCAGGCAGTGGGAGGCAGCCCAGTTCTCTCTAACTGGTTAGGAGGCGAGTGTGACTGCTTGGCTCTGAAAACTTTGAGAAAGGACTCATCCCAGCATTACTGGTGGTGCTATTTGGAAACTTACTTAGATAAGAAATTGGTCTGTCCAGTTGAAATACTCCAAAATCAAAACCATTTCTGTAGAGCGAAAATAGCTTTTGTTCTGCTGTTTCTGGCCCGTGTCCATTCATTCACTCATCTGTTCATTAAAGGAGCCCCAAGCTCCTTTGAGCTTCAAGTTCCACATTACATGGACGGATTACAGTAGAATGTGATCTGTAAGGGCCCTTTCGGCTCTTTGTACCCAATTTTCTAGATTCTCGGCAAAGACACGGGCACCATTTAGGAGCGAAGTGATGCTGCAGTCATGTCATAAAAAGCACCCCCCCGGGCCACCCTGCGATGTGCCCCAGGGCCTGACTTGCCTTGTGGGTTTCAGGGTTCAGTGCATGGGTTGGCATGCTCTATGTGGACCATTATCACACCAACCCCGTGCTCGTCAGCTTCTGTCACATCCTGCTCACAGGCCTGAGGGAGAGGAAGCTGCAGCAGGCCATCAGATGTGAGCACCTGCGTCAGTCAGCAGGTGAGTCTCCTGTTTGAACCTTCCCTGTGCTTAGACACCGGGAAACAAGTACCCTAACGTTTTCTGGGATCCCTGAGATGTCGCAGGTTCCCCTTCCCTGCCTGCCTTCCTCCACACTCCCTGCCCTGGGAAATCCACTCAGGAGATCAGGAGGGTTAGCCCCTAGTCAGCCTGGCTATGGGGCCCCTGAGGCCTTATGTCCTTGTCCTTCTAGCTGGCTCCTCCCTGTTCCTCAAAACGAGCTCTCGTTCTGCTGAGTCCACCCCCCCCAATTTGTTTGAGACCCCACGCATATCCCAGCCTTCAGCCAGATGGCCTCCAAGAGGGCATTCAGCCACCAACTCCTGCCCCTCAAGGCTCTATGCTGTCTACTCCCAACTCTCCCACCTGATTCCTCTGCTCCGCCTGCTGCTGGGAAGCCCTGGGTAATCTTGTCTTGTCAGCACCGATCTGAACTGCACTCATCACTGTTCCCAGCACTGCAGACACCCAGCTCTGAGGGATAAATGCATCCTTCCACCCACCCGCATGTCCCCAGGACGCCTGGTCCAGCTCCTTGCCCCACTTGTATCCCACACCTCACACCTCACATACAGTTTTTCTTTAGCCTCGGAGAAGCAGAGAGAGCTACCCCCGCCCCCGCCCCCAGCCACCTGCTCTGATTCTCTCCTAGGTCCCCGAACCTTGGCGAGGCCCAGGACAAGGTGGCGCCTGCTACAGACCCTGATCAACAACCCCAGACTGGGCATGCTCAGAAAGTCAAAACCAGACCACGGCTCCCAGGAGTTCACCCAGGTCCTGCTCACGTGCTCGGAGAGCTGACGTGGACTCCGGCACCGCTCCTCGCCACGCCCGGATGACTGCTGCCGAGAGGAGGCCCCGGCTACCCAGCAGCTGCCCCCCAGAGCGATGGCATGCCCAGCCACTGTCCACATAGATGGCGCCCCCCAGAGCGATGGCACGCCCAGCCACTGCCCACATAGATGGCGCAAGGCACTGGCCCCTCAGGGTATCATCTGGGCGGAACGATGAAGGCTCAGGGCTAATTCACTCCTCTAGTAACAAGAACAAGCACGAAAGAGAAACTCCGTTGAACAAACTTTGTCCCGTCATGATTTCTCCTCCCCACGGTTGGGGGACAGCCTTGGGGAGTTCCGTGTTGAGACGCACTTAGTGTGACCACAGGGCAGAGCTTTGTGTCACTGAGGAAGGTGGTAAACCTTCCGTATCAGGATAGTTTAACCATCTGATCGTTTTTCTCTGGGAGAAAGTACGGCCTTAATTCAACAGGGCCCTCATTGCTTCCTCCTTCCAGGCCTTACCGTGGCGAGAGAGAAGGGAACCCGTGGTCCAGCCTCCCATCTGGTCGGGGGAGCAGGCACACACTGAGTTCTCCCTGCCGGGACGACTGGGCCTTGGTCACAGAGATGGACACATTCTCTCTGGCAAGGGGACCCCCTGGGAAAGCCACCGTCCTGGGGAGGCAGAGGTGGGCGTGCAGGCATTCTAGGTGGGGGACGATAAGACCAAAGCCGCGAGAGCAGGTGCGTTTGACGAGGGTGAGCCCTCCGGTGCCTGCAGTGCAGGGCGTAGGGGACTGTTGGACCCTCCAGGGAGGCCCAGACGCCACGCTGGAAGCCTGGACATTCCTCTCTGTGCAGAGGGCCTGGGACTTACGCAGATCCTTCACACCCAGGCACGAGGTCTCTGATGGCCCGGGGTCTGTACAAAGTCTGACCATTCACAGTGCAAGTGCCAGGAGGACTCCCAACAGGGTGAGGGAGGTCCCTGTCCACCTCCCAGAGCCAGTGAACTTGAGGAATCATTACTGAGCACCCATTGTGAACCCAGTCCCGTTGCTAGGTGTTTGCTGGACTTATCTCTTAACTTAATCCCCACAACCGAGCTTTGTCATTCTGCGTTTAGAAGCTGGGAAAACGGGCACTCGGGCTGCTGGGATCCCCACATCATCGCTTCTTAGCCGTGTGGCATTGGCTAAATTACCTTGCCTTTCCGTGCTTTTCCTCACATAGAAAAGGGCTAATACCTACAACACCCAAAATTATTTGGGGGATGAAATGAGTTAATACCAACACTCCTAAGTTAATGCCTGATTTACCCTCAACTCTCAATAAATACCTGTCACGTTAACTTGGTGGTGATCTGATTAACGTCTGCCCGCCTCAGGATGCGCAGCTCCGTGAAGAAGGGGCCGGCCGTGGTCTCCCCCGAGGTAGTTGCCTTGGGGATTACTACGGACCCTCCTCAGGATCTGCTCCCAGCAGCTCTGTCTGCTTCCAGGCCTGTTGGTGGACTTGCCTCCAGAAGTCACCTTGACGAGTGAGGGAGAGTGTGGGGGTCTTTCCATGGCCAAGTACATGGACGCTTAACCTGGCAGAGCAGAGCTCCTCCATCAGGTCCCAGCCAGGTCTCAGCCACGATGTCCCCGAGAGAGAGGCTGGGGCCTCCAGGGGATTTCGAGGATGTGCAGGGCGGCTGGACATCTTAGTTCACAGGTAGCTACATGCTCATGGAACGAGGCCCCGCTGTCGTCTTTCCCCTGGCTGTGAAACAAGCAGGAAGGGGAATTCAGAGATCATGGACAAGGATCCCCGGGGATTCAAATCTAGATAAAGGCTGATGATTGGGTCCTTAGAGGGGGGACTCAGGAGGGAAAGTCCTGCCTGCCCTTAGTTCATTTGCAAGTTATCTTCCTCTGGCCTTGTCCCCTCCACACGCAGTGTCCAATCTCTTTACATTTCTTTCCCTACTTAGTGCTGATGCAATTCCAGAGACTGGACTAGAAAAACCACAAGTTCCTAATATTTGGCCCAGAGAAACCTCAGCAAGAGACGAAGCACGTGTTCCCTCTTCCTTCAGAGTTGTAGAAAGGAGGCCACTGTCCTGGGACAGGACGCAGTCCAGGCAAGTGTTATTTTTAAAGATGCCCACGTGTCGGTGGTTGTTGCTATGCCTGTAAAGAATTTCAACCTCTGGATCCCGGGAGTTCTGAGGGGCTGTGTCCGCTCCTTATTCACGATAATGAACTGTGCTCTCTGAGAAAGGGGCCCAGAGGGTCGCCTGCATAGCTAGGGAAGGGGCTGGCCCTTCTCCCTTCTCCCGTATACAATACGCTAATGGCCCTGAGCTAGTTTAGTTAGAGGAGGAATGTGAGAATCTGAACTAATTTAAATTAGCACAGGAAGCTAAAGAACCAAACCTCAGCTCTCAGCTGTAAAAGGAAATGGATTTTAATAATATTGAGAACAGCACTCTAGTAAGGAATTCTGCCAGTCTGAGGAGAAAACCCTATTGCTAAACCCAGAAGGCTCCCTTACCAGGGCGCTGTTCTCAGAATGTCCACAAGAGGGCGTGACGGCAACACCTCCCAGCAAGGAGGAGAGCCCTCTAGGACTGTCAATTGGGTATTCTTTTCCCGCTGGATAGAAGAAAGGGATTACCTTGGGGGGCATCCCCCAGGCTCATGGCCCACCTTCACCACCCTGTCCCCACTCATTCTGATTCAGGCACTGTGCTGAGTGCTTGATCAGTCAGTACCCCATGTGTCCCTGCCATGTGAGCGATCATTTAGCACCACCCATTTCACAGAGGAGAAAACTGAGTCCTAGAAAGTGGACGTGGCCCACCTCAGGCACAGGATAGGTCAGTAGCTGGGACCTGACTCCTCAAGACCACACTTGGCCCAAAGCTTTACGGAGCCCTTGGGGTTCAGCCACTGTCAGCCTGGACACTCACCCCTGAGCTCACTGGTGGCCAGTTCCTCTGAGCCTTGAGTGTTCCATTGGCCGATTAGGACTGGGGCTGCAGCTGGCAGGACAGGGTGTAGCTACAGGACGGAGCAGAACCCGTGCCACACCTCAGGTGTGCCTCCCAGTGTCTGCCCGGTAGCTGGAGTCCAGGTGCCCCAGGGTGGCCTTGCCACAAGGTCTGGAGCTGATAAGGGAGCCATGGCCACCAGGGAGAGTCTGTACCTGTCCTCATCTAACTCCTGCCCAGCCTTACCTCTCATTCTGCTGAGCTGCTCCATATCCTGGAACCAGGCCCCAAATCGCTCCTCAGGTTCAAGATTTTAACGATTTGCAGCCCCCCGCAGCGGCAGATCTCTCTCATTACTTTGTATTCAGGGACAGAGGGAAAGACAGGCTGCAGGTAGGGCATGGTGGGGGGATGCTGCAGGGGCCTTAGGAGTGAGGACTAAGGCAGGGGGCCAGGCCTGGGCCTCCGCACACATGGGAACCCTCCTATTCCATCCAGGTCCTAACTGTTCTCAGGGATGGGTGTGAAGAGCCCCTCTTCCAGCACGTTGTCCTTGATACCAGCCCCTACTTCTCTGTTCTCAAACTCTCCCAATAAATGTGAAGCGCAGGGGATGGAGCATGGAGTGTCCTGCCCAGGGGCGTTCCACTTCCCTCTCCGCAGTGAGTGCCACAGCTACTCGCCTTACCCTTTTTCTGGAGGTTGATCTGATTCCCTCCGGAGGCAAACAGCCAACGTCCCTCAGAAAGAGCCTCTAGCTAGTCCATAACTGGTCTCCCATCTTCCCTCTTTCTCATGTTGCAGTTCCACAAGAGCCCTCAAGGGGGCAGGGCACACACAGAAAGCAGGTCTGGGATCTAGGCCTGACCCTGGGGGGATGTGGGAGCTGAGGCTCTTCTAGCCCAAGTCTTTCTGATGGCAGGTGGGGAAACTGAGGCCTCAGCCAGGAAGGGACAACTCTGCAACTTCTGTGCCGCCCAACTTGGAGGACCCTGACACTTCTCTCCACTGTGGGCATCGCCTGAGGGAGAGGCTGAGCCATCTCGGACAAAACCTCCTGCACCTTTGCGTTCAGGAAGCTCTGCTGCGTCGCCAGCCTGGGAACTGGGATGGGTGTCTATGGGTGCATGACGCCCCAGCTCACACAGGCAGCTGAGAGGGTCCCCAGTACAGGGGAGGGAGGGGGCGCTCTCATCTACCAAGTCTCAGGATCCTGGTGCCCGTTCTCCTGCCCCCAGACTGACCTCCAGCTAATCCTCCATCACAGTGTCCAGCATCACCAGGTCAGTGAGGAGCGTGCCAAGGAATAGGATGACACCCTGTGCCATTGGGGTGGGAATGGTGATGAGCCCCAATTTTCAGGTGCTGCCCTGATACCCTCCCCTGAAAACTCCTCACCCTCAGCCTCCTGGCCCACCCCAGGGTTCCCATGTGGAGCAGCCCCCCTCAATCCCCCTCTCTCACCCTCCAAGAACACCAGATTGCTCGTAATCACCACCCAGGGCCTCCTTTGACAAGTCACAGGATCTGTGGTCCCAGGTCCCTACCTACCCCCAAATCCATCCTGCACCCAGGTCTCCGGGCCCCCTCCTACCAGTCACTTCTGGGGGAGGGTTCAGGTACTGTGGCAACGAGAGGCAGGGCTGCAAGAGGAAGGCCCCCTTTCAAGGCCTCCAGCTGGGAGGGAGGAGCCCCTCTCCTCTGGCCCTGGAGCCCCTCCCCCACAGGCACACCTCCCTGTCCCTGCTGTTCCTCTTCTGGGCTCTCTAGGGATCATCTCCAGGATAGCTTGGTGGGCTGCTCCTGCCAGGATCCAGGACAGAGTCACTGAGGCCATACTCCACCCCATTTCCCGCCAGAACCCCTAATCTTGGGCCCTGGACACCTGACCCAGGTCAGTTGGTACCAGTGATACTCCATGCGCCAGGGTGCTCTGATTCTAGCACAATCCCAGCTTGAACACTCACCCTGCACGACCTTGGGCCTGTGGTCTGACCTTGAGCCTATTTCCTCATCTGGAAAGTGAGACTTCACCTCCCTCACAGGGTTTCCTGAGGACTCTCTGTCACCTTACTGTGGTCATCGCTCTCCCCTACACCCCCAGGCAGAGTGGGGCCCAAAGCCTGTGCATTCCTTTCCTCCCAGAACCTCACCACCACCCTGCCCACAGGATCGTCACCCTTCTTTCAGATGAGGAGTCAGAGGCCCTGTCCCAGCTGCCTTACCCCACCCAGCCCCACACTAATCAGAGTCCTCTCCCCTGGGCTCTCAGTGTGTAGCTAAGCCCCCAGCTCGCTGAACCATAAATGGAAAGGGGTGGGGTGTCTCAGAGCCTGATTGAGCCCCACTAGGGTCTCTGCCCCCCAGGCTGGGCCCAAGGCCATGCCAGAGGCTTCACCTCCTCAGAACATTCCCCTGCACAGCCTTCTTTATCCACTCAGGAAGGGGACTCCAGAGGAGCCCTCTCTGACGGACAGGGTTAGGGATGCCCAGGGCACAGAATATAAATGCTGTGTTTCCTCTTTTACACGAAGCTTCTGATTTCTATTCAGAAAGGATCCAGTAAGAACCCATCAGTTCCCCAGACTCTTAAAATCCATCTAGGGCAGTGGTTGGCAAACTCATTAGTCAACAGAGCCAAATATCAACAGTACGATTGAAATTTCTTTTGAGAGCCAAATTTTTTAAACTTAAACTATATAGGTAGGTACATTGTTATTAATTAGGGTACTCCTAAGGCTTAGGAAGAGCCACATTCAAGGGGCCAAAGAGCCACATGTGGCTCTCGAGCCTCAGTTTGCCGACCACTGATCTAGGGCAGTGGTTCTTAACCTTGGCTGCACATTAGAATCACCTGGGAATCTTTTTAAAATCCTGATTTCTGGGCCTCATCCTCTGGAAATTCTGTTTCTTTGTTATGGGGTGGGGCCCCAGAAATCAGGATTTTAAAAAGATTCCCAGGTGATTCTAATGTGCAGCCAAGGTTGAGAACCACTGATCTAGGGCATATATCATTGCCAACTAGACACCCCAGTAGAATTGATTAGCAGTGACTGCTACAGGGACAGAGGGGAGAGTCAGAGAATGCACACATACCTGTCCCTGGTCCAGCCATTTAGGCCCAAGGCTAGGGGAGCCCATTTGTCCTCCTGGCCGGTGGGATTCCCCTGCTGTACCCAACCCTGGTGCAGGCAGGGTACCCTCCCCGTGGAGATGCAGTGATGACAGGAGGAACAGCAGAGGCATGGCTTCCAGAGGACAGGTCCCTGCTGAGGGCAATCCAGGTGCAATGAAAGTTAGCAAGACACACCTGCCCTTCAGGAAACACCTTCAACGGATGCTCTGAACTCCTGTCATTGACAGCAAGGCATGTACAAGCACTCAGAGAGGGGGGACTGGGGAAGGTCAGGCTCGGTGGTTGGGGTGCTTGTCACTGGCCGTGGACTGGAAGTATGAGCGGGTTTGGATGAGTGGAGACAGGCAGATGCCAGCAGAGGAGGAGAAGGAGGACGGGCAGGGGCAGATGCAGGCAGAGTGAGGAGTTAGCTGGAGCAGGGACTGTCAAGGCGGAACCAGATGCGGGGCTCTGCGGTCACCTAGGAGCTGTGGGCAGAGGGCCTTGTGAGCAGAGTGGGGAGGGCAGAGCTGTACTTTAGGAGGGCCGTGTGGCAGTGGTGGGTAGGATGAATGAGTCAGAGAATTGTCAAATTAGCCTTTTATGACAACTCCAAGCCCGGAGGCCTAAGTTTTGAGCCTTTCAACCTCCTCTAAACTGAGAAAGAGGTGCTCTCTCTTAGAGACTCTTCCACTTCTGAGCTGCAGCCCAGCACCACTCGGAGGCTGGGGTTAGGAAGGTGAAGAAGGTAGGACCCATTTTCTCGGCCGTCGTGAAGGACTGGGCGCTGCACGCGGTGCCTGCCTCCCGCTAGTTCCGGAACACTCCGTGTGCTGCTCGGCACCCTCCCCACAGCCCGGAGCGCCCCCTGCACAGAGGAGACCTGGCCGGGATGGCGGGGTCCACAAGAGTCTCACTGCTGCGCAGGGGCGCTCCCGTGCCAGGGCAGCCCCGCCCCGCGAGGAAAGGAAGTGGGGGCGGAGCCAGCGGGACTCCCGCCCCTCCGCGTCGCCTTGGAGACCAAGCGCGTCCTGCTCCTGAAGAGGTAGGGCCGGCCCAGGCTGACCTGCGCGGTGCTTTCTGAAGTTGGGGTGAGGCCGCGCCCTGGGCTCCGACCTCTCTCCGCTCGGCTGGGCGGCCGGCCGGGCTCGGATGGGATGTCCAGGGCTGCCCACCCCCCTCGGTGGGCTGGGGCGGGGGTGGGCTGGGGCTTGAGCGGAGCCTGCTGATCTCAGCACCTGTGGGAGCCTAGCGCCAGGCTGCTCCATCTCAACTTCTCCTCCCTGTGTGCACTGCGGGGTGGGGGGTTGGGGGGTAGGGTTGGGGGTGAGGAGGGGGCGTTCGGGGAGACCGTGTTCAGCGCCAGGTTGGGAGTTCAAGGTCGGGTTGAAATCCCATCTGACACCTTGGACACGTTGACTTTTCCCAAAAGAGCTTGGAGAGTGGAGCATCCAACAACTAACATTTATTATTCTTCACCCCAAAGTCCCTCTAGGGTTTGAGACCTGCGACTGGGGAGCCAGGCTTCTCTGTGAGTTCAGCTCTCGCCCGAGGTTTGTCCTTTTGCTTCTTCGCCCCTCCCCTCTTCTTGTTTAGAAACGCCGAGGCTGGCGGGGTCCCGCCCCGGTGCGGGGCCAGGTCCTCTGGAGAGAGCTTGTTCTTGGGAGGGTGGAGGCTCCCTCTCAGCCTCAGGTCTGACCGAGGGCCCACCCCACCGTGACTCTCGGACGTCTGCTTCCTGCAGGGACGATCCAGCCCGCGGCCAAGATGTCCTCGGTGGGGAAGGCGACCCAGGTTCCCGGCGGGAAAGTCTACCAGCAGATCTTCGAGGCTGAGGTAGGCCTGTCCTGTTGTCTCCCCTCTTCCTGCTCCTCACACTTTGTTCTGTTCCCCAAACTTTCCTCCTCTTCCCTCCAAAGCTTCCCTCCCTCTGAAGTCTTCCTTGCCTGGTAATCTAATGAAATAAAGGCTTGGGAAATGGCTTCAATTTAAAAAATAATTCTTATTAGTTCTTAAAGTATAAGAATATAAAATTAAAGTGTCTATTCTTGAAAATTAGAAAATTTAAATTAAAACCTTTAAATTACTCAGAAATAGCCAGAATTAACCATTGGATGTCCTTTTTCCTATGAATAAAAACATTTCTAATTTTTCTGTTTAAAAACTGTTTGAGCCGGGCGGGCATGTCTCAGTGGTTGAGCTTCGACGTATGAACCAGGAGGTCACAGTTGGATTCCCAGTCAGGGCACATGCCTGGGTTGGGGACTCAGTCCCCAGTGCGGGTGTGCAGGAGGCAGGCAATCAATGATTCTCTCTCACCACTGATATTTCTGTCTCTCTCTTCCTCTTCCTCTCCCTCCCTCTCTGAAATCAATAAAATTATATTTAATTTAAAAATCAATAAATAATAAAAACTGGGTTTGATTCTATACTAGTGTTTTGAAACCTGCTTTTCCCTGTTAATAGTATTTCACAGACCTTTCCCATGTCAGTAAGTATTCATACACTTTGCGACATTTAGTGGCTGCCTAGTTGATCTAGGCCCTGTAATGTATTAAAGTAACATAGCTGGTGTAATTGCCTTGTCATCTATAAAACACTGCACAGACAAAACAAATCTTAAAAGAAACACGCAGACTTGAACACATCCTTTCAAGTTCTGTGCTGCTTCTTTAAAAGGGATTTGCGTTCCTACTTTGAACCCTAAAAAACATTCTTGATAGAAGGCTTGGAAATTATGAAAGGATAAAGAGACCAAAGAAACAAATGATCCTTACTCACATGATCCTACTCCCTGGAAGAGGTACAACATTTTTAATGTTTGGCATATGTTCTGTACGTTTCAGAGACTCCTGTCCCACCAGAATGTTTTGGTCATTTTTTGCCGGGAGCTGGTCCATCCTTGCTGTTTCAAGGGACCTGGCATATATGGCATACTGTTCTTAATATGTTTGCTCACCTTCTTGGCACTATGTGTTTTAACCAAGGTCACCTCTCTGAGAAAGGTTGTTTCCCCAGGTAGGGATTTTCCCCTGAAGTTAGGGAGGGAATAAAACCCCTTAACTAAGTGCCAGGCGGGTAATTAATCACTTTAACTACGAACAATCATCCTTAAGCTACATAATCTTTACTCCCTGGAATGGAGATAAGAAACGCCCTAACCTTTGGAATAGAGATTGATAGGATTGGAATCAACTGGTATAAATACAGATGTAACAAGACAACAGCTCTACAGAACCTAGACAGAACCTACACACAGAACCTAGACACAGAACCTACACAGAACCTAGAGACAGAAGAACTTCGCTGGAGAGAACATGGCAAAAGATCCTGGACAGAAACTGGCCACAGAACCTAGAGATAGAACCTAGCGAGAGAACATGGACACAGAACCTTGCTGGAGATCCTAACCAGAACTTCGCTGGAGATCCTGAACAGAACCTGGCTGGAGATCCTAACCAGAACTTCGCTGTAGATCCTGACCAGAACTTGGCTAGAGATCCTGGCTAGGCTGCTGATCAACTGAACGCTGTCTCTGTGTCATTCCTTCTTCGCCGACTCCGTCCACACCTTTGGGGACCCCTGGACCTGCTGGGGTTGGACCCCAGCAATTTTTCTATGCATTTAAAATATTGAGATCATACTGTATCAGTAGGTTATAATTTATTTTTTAAAAAATATATAATTTATTGATTTCAGAGAGGAAGGGAGAGGGAGAGATTGAAACATCAATGATGAGAATCATTGATTGGCTGCCTCCTGCACACCCCACACTGGGGATTGAGCCTGCAACCCAGGTATGTGCCCTGACCAGGAATCAAACCATGACCTCCTGGTTCATAGGTCGATGCTCAACCACTAAGCCATGCTGGCCAGGCTTAATCTATCTTTTAATTGATATGTTTTATAGCATATCATATCATATCATATACTATGTCATATCATATGTCACAAAAATCCTAAGTCTCATTTTTAATAAATGCCTAACGTTCCATTGAAGGGACCTATAATATCCTCTCAACCAATCCCCTATTATTGGACAGTTCCATTTTTTTGAATTCCTGGTGATTATAAAAATGCTGGTCTTGGTCTTCATTAAATTTCTTAAAAGATGTCTTCCTGGAAGTGGCTGAATGGCTGTTGTAGGGAGCGGAGAACCCTTCTGTATGTGGTGTGCCCCACCTGGGGTTGGAGGCCTTCCTGCAAAGCCCCTTCCTACTGGCAGGTTCCCACTGGATCTCCTGGGCCTGCGCAGTCAGCCTGAGGGTGCTGGGAAGTCTGTGCTCTAACCCCTCCCCCCAACTGGCTCTTCTTTGGATTCAGGTGCAGCTGGTCCACTCCCTGGTGATCTCCAGGAAGCGAGAGGGGGTCCTGAAGAACAGTAGCAAGCCCTTGATGAAGAAGGTGGATATTCCTGAAGGGGAGTTGTTGTCCCCTCGGCAGCACAAGTGGATGCACAGCCTACCCAATGACTGGGTCACGGAAAACCCTGTTTTCTACCGGTAGGTCCTGCCATCCAGGCCACATGCCCACACGCTGGGGGTGCATCAGAGCTTTCAAAAACTCAAAAAGAGCTCACACAAGATGAGTGCTAGGTAGGAAGGAAGTACCAGGGAGGTAATAACACCTGCTTTTTAGGACTTTTTGCTTCTCCTTTTCTCCCCCCACCCCAAATTATTGATTAAGTGCCGAGGGCCAGGCATTAGGCATGGGGCTCCCACCCTCCTGGAATTTGAGGCCTGTACAGTAAATAAATAAGATGGTCTCCCCAAAGGTGGGAGGGTTCTGACACAGAGGATGGTAGTGGGACGCAAGTCCAGAAAGCTCTCTGAGGAGGGGGCTCAGCTGAGCCCAGAGGATGAGGGAAGGGAAGCATGGGCAAGGCTCTGAGGCCGATGGGCTCGGTCCACTGCCGAAGGCTGAAGAAGTCAGTGGCCTGGGGAGAGGAAGATGAGGCTGGGAGAGGCGTGCACGCCACAGTCGGTATTTTGGACATTCCTGAAGTGAGCAGCTGATTTTCATTATTAAGGCCTTCTGGGTGCCACGTGCAGAATCTAGGGAGCTGCAAGAAGAGGCAGGCAGGAGGCCAGAGCAGTCCATTTAAGCTTGGTGGGACCTCAAGAGGGAGAGTAAGTCATGCCAAGTATATTTTAGAGGCAGAACCCATGGACCAGGTGCTGGATTGGATTTGCGGAGTCCTAGGTCTCTGGCCTGAGCTCCTGGATGGACAGCTGAGGTGCCATTTCCTGAGATGGGAGCTGGTGGGTTTGGAGCAGAAAGATCAGGGGTTCCTTCTGAACGTCCAAGTTCAGAAGCTAAACTTGAGCAGACGATTTCAGCCCTGTGAGTTCGGACTCCTTAAGTGGGGAAAAGGGAAAGGAAAGCCAGGGTTGCATCTTCCTTCGGGGCACTTGAAAGAATGTAGCAGAAGCTGGGCTTCCCTTTGGTTCTTCAAGTTCCGCGCAAGCCATAGACCCTCTCAGGGCTGGGACCCTGGGACAGGAAGCCAGTCCTCCTCCAGAGCTGCCCTGATGGTGCGGATATTGGGGTTTTATTGTTCTTTTCTGTTTTTTTGTTGTTTTTTTTTCCCTCCAGGGAAAAGAAAATAACGGAGAAAAAAAAAGCTCAAGAGAGTGAGAGCACCATCGCTGCCCGAGAAGTCCGGGGCCTCACGGACACCATCGGTGAGCCTCTGATCAGCAAGGGCAGGCCTGACCTGGGCCCCAGAGGGCCCCTGGGGACCTCCTAGGAGCTGCACATAGAAGCACCTGAAGCTCTCACTGTGTGGGGCTCCCACTGAGCCTTCTCCCCTGAACCTTCTCCCAGTGTAGGGAGCTGGCGGAGGAGGAAGGGACTTCCTGCACTATCACTATTTACTGATGAAAACCAGTTGGTAAAGGATGATGCTCACTTTACTGTGATTTCACAAGAGAATTTCTCAATCCACATTTTCTTCCTTCATACCACATTCTTAGTTGACTTTATCTCAATATGAAGGGCCTCTTTCTTTTCTTTTCTTTTTTTTTAATACATCTTTATTGATCTCAGAGAGGAAGGGAGAAGAAAGAGAGCTAGAAACATCATGATGAGAGAGAATCATTGATTGGCTGCTTCTTGCACACCCCACACTGGGATCAAGCCCGCAACCCAGGCATGTGCCCTTGATCAGAATCGAACCTGGGACCCTGCAGCCTGCAGGCCGACGCTCTATTCACTGAGACAAACCAGCCAGGGCCGAAGGGTCTTTTTCCTTATGATTAAAAATGTAAGACATGCTCACTATGGAAAAACGGAGAAAGGAGATAAGTAAAAACTCCACCTCTACAATAGCACCCTTTCTCTTCCCAAGAGTGCCCACCCCCATGAAACATGTGGTGTTCAGCTTCTGCATAGGTTCAGGGGACAGCAGAGCAGAGTGAGATGGCAGACCCTAGAGCAGAGGGCCCGTGTCCAAATCCCTGCTCAGCCACTGATGGCCTTTGCTCTTTAACCCAAGCTGAGTGTCCTCGCTTGTAAAATAAGACCAATAAGTAATTGAGGTAGAACAACAGCTGGCACATGTAAGTGTTGTTATTCTTATTTTTGCATGTATTTCCTTCTATAAAACTAATTTTTAAAAGACATAATGGGCCCCGTTCTGTACATACCATTTGGAACTTTCTGCCAGCATTTAACTGCATATGTGAGGCTTCATTTTCTATAGCACTTATGGATCACCTCATCTTCCCTCTTTTCCCTCAAGCCTCTGGCACTGCTGGCCTGGTTTTGGGATGCATCTCCTGAGCCGGGGTACTTTGTGCCTTGCTGCTTTTTCCTGAGTGCCTTCCCCTTGCCTGGGAGCTCTGAGGACAGCCTCACCACCTCTGTTGTTCTCCCCCAGTTCCTGAGAGGGTCAGCACCGTCACCTTTCAAGGGGACTACAAGAAGAAGAACTACGAGAACACTCTGATGAGTTTTAAGGAGGAGATCGCCCAGATTGGGATGGTGAGAACCTGTGCTTTTGCTCCCCTCCCATCCTTGGGCCTCCGAAGGCAGGTGTGTCCCTGCCCCCACCCTCCCTTGCCCCCCAGCTCCCCGGTTCTCAGCGGCCCACCGTCGTGTGGACAGAACCATAGCAGACACGTCTGAGTGCATGTTGTCACCTGCGTCAGGTTCTGTCATGACTCCCATTTGTCAGGTGAGCCCAGGAAGTCTTGTCTAACTTGGCCTTTAAGGGGCCAAGTGGGAACTGGACTCCAGGTCTAGTGCCAAAGCCCAGCCTTACAGCCTTTGATCTCCCCGCTGAATCCTATTCATGGGGCCCAGCTCATCACCTTGCCAATGTGCCCCAACGGGACACGGGCTCGGTGGCTCTGGTCACACAACATAACTGAGCCTTCGTCCCACCTGAAGGAAACCCGGAGTTCTTTATGGCCACTTTCCCTTTCTCTCTTTTTTTTTTTTGTTTGTTTTTGTTGTTAATCCTCACTTGAGGACATTTTTTTTTATTGCTTTTTAGAGACAGTGGGAGGGGGGCGGGAGAGAGAGAGGGAGATTCATGTGAGAGAGACATGTCAATTGGTTGCCTCCTGAACCCACCACAAGCAGAGCCAGGGATAAAGCATGCAACCCAGGTATGTGCCCTTGATCGGGAATCCAACCTGCAACTCTTTGGTGTGTGGGCTGACACTCTAACCCAGGGGTCCTCAAACTTTTTACACAGGGGCCAGTTCACTGTCCCTCAGACTGTTGGAGGGCCCGACTATAGTTTTAAAAAAAACTATGAACAAATTCCTATGCACACTGCACATATCTTATTTTGAAGTAAAAAACAAAACAAAACAGGAACAAATATAATATTTGTATTTGCAGTGGCCCGCAGGCCGTAGTTTGAGGACCCCCTGCTCTAACCACTGAGCAGGACCGGCCAGGGCTTATGGCCTTTTTTTAAAAAAAATTTTTTAAATTTTAAGGACTTTTTTAATGAATATTTGTTGAGTCCCAACCATGGGCCTGGCCAGATGTCAGCGCCTACTTCCCAGGCTGTGGTGAGGACCCAGTGAGTCTGAGGACAAGCTCTGTGCCCCGAGTGCTGGCTGCCCCTGTGCGCTAGCTGTGAGCTAATTAGTGAATCGTCACTCCTTAGGTCTGGGTAAGAATTAGTATTATTTTTCAAACGGGACCTCGGTCGATTCTTCCTCATTACAGATTGGGGGGCTTCCCCCTGGCCCGAGGCTATCGATGCTGTAGCCATCGCTCTCCTGGCCTGTTTTAGGAAATGGAACCGCTCATCTTGGAGCCAGGAGCACTTCTTTTAAAAAAGCTGGCTGAGTGTGATGAAAACATCAACTGTCTCTTCAAAGTAGTGGAAAATGACACAAACCTGGTAGACTACGACATCCAGGTAGGGGCCCCTGGTGGGCTGGCCGGCCCCATCCCCAGCCTTCCTCCTCCTCCCCGCCCTGCCCTCCGTCCTCCCAGCCTCACCCAAACTTCCCGGCACAGACCCTGATGGAGCTGTGGGATCAGGTGGCCCAGAGGTTCCTGCTCCAGAAGCAGGGGATTAAGGAGCTGGATGAGACACTGAACTCGCTCGAGTTCTCCCGGGCAGACAGAGTGAGTCGGCCCGCCAGTGGGTGGGCTCTTGGTGATTTCCACTTGTGTGAGGCGTCACCTGTTTCCTTTCAGTTCTCCAGGACGAGCGAGCGTCACTAACTATGGCGCCTTGTCGTTTCTAGCTAAAAGGCGTGTTGAAGAAATACGTGCTGATCATAGAGAAAACCTCCTACCTCATGCAGCCCGATGTGTACAGGCTGATAAATAACGAAGCCAAGGTGAGTGGTTTTCATGTGCCCCAGAGCCAGGTGCCTCAGAAATGATGGACTTCTCACAGGTAGCATTTCCAAGGAACTCTGTGACCACTTAGGTGCAGAACCAGACTCTTAGTTAAATATTTTCAATGGGAATCTTTCTAAAGTGCGTTTCATGCTTTCCTGCCGTCATAATCTCCGTCTACCGAACACAGCGTCATCGTTTGGAGCACTGACGACTTTACAGGTGCCTACGGGCCATGTCTCAGCTGCCACGTGCAGCGCAACGGGGGCTGCACTCTGGGGCGTCATCTCGCAGCTGGCACAGTCCGCAGGGTGGCTTGTGCCCTCATGAGTGACGCCCGCCTGCCCTGTTAGTCTCGTTTTCCTGGTGGCTCTTGTCTCTCCTCCTGCTGAACCATGCCTGCCCCCTGGCTTTGTTCCCACTGCTTCCCTGTCCACCACCCCAGCCTTCCCCGGCTGCTTTCTTTGGGATGAAAAATACAAGAAATTCAGGGTTGTTTTTAATGTCTCCCAAGCCAGTGAAGTCTGGCTCCTCTACTGCTCTTGGCTCGCATTTTGCCTGCAGGGGTTCCCGGGCAGCCAGATAATGGCGCAGGGAGCGCAGCGTTCAGAATGGCCAATGGGCTCAGCCCAGGCCTGTGCCTGGGGTCTCACGCCGGGAGCGAGCACAGACGTCCCTCTTCACTGCGCAGGCGTGAAGTAACTCCACTCCTGTCCCTGGAGCTCCCTGTCCATACAGTGGGGACAGTCATACTTACCCCCCAGCTCTTGGGAGGATGACAGCAGAGGGCTCAGCCACGGCAGCTCTCACTCTGAGACAGGCAAGAGTTCCTAACTTTTATCCGTGTGCTCCATCAGGGGAGTCAGAGTTAGCCATGTCCTGGTTTTGTTTCACAGTCTGCCTTCCTCAGGTTTATTTGACTCATTATAACACTGGCACATGCCACCTGTCCTGTGTGCGTTTATCTCATTGGATTTCGAGAATTCCCTGTGCTGTACGTATCTTCACGTTACGGCCGCAGACTGGGAGGTTCGGGAGACACTTACCAATGCCAGGAAGCGCAGCTGCAGGGAGCCTCAGGCTCCAGTGACAAGCGTTGCAGGAAGTTCTGCTGGCTGCGCTTGGCAGGTCCTCGCCCCCAGCCCAGGGAAGTGCCTGGAGGGTTCCGGGAAGTGTGTGGAGGCACTTTTGGATGCTGTCGCCCCTGGGGGAGTGGGAGAGGCTGCTGTCCATGAAGGGGGCAGGGACGTAAATGGCAGAGCAGTGCCACACAATGAGGAACCTCCCCACTGCCGTGCCATGCGTGCCCAGGAGAGAACACTGGGAGGACTGCCTACGGGTGTTCCCGCGCCGGCCCCCTTGGCAACTGGATCCCGGTTCTCAGCGTGGCCATATGTGGCTGGTCCCTGATGGCATGGGCACTCTGCTTTTGGAACAAATTTATTAAAAAACAAAACAGAAAACAGTTAAACACCGAGAGCCCGCTGGAGTGCTCAACTCCCGCGAACCAACATCGGTGTCGTTAACCAACAGTCGGAGGTGGCTTTGGAGCTGTGTTGAAGCTCACTCGCGGCTCATGGTTAAGCCTTCGGGAAAGGCTCTGGTCACTGCCATGGCTCTGGAGCCCGGGGCAGTCTCTTGAGTGCCCAGTGACCCCTCGGGACTCCTCAGACACCGCCACCCGCTGCTTGGCCACGGCCACACTGCTCCCCTCCCGCCCCGTCAGCCCGCACCTCACCTGGTCCCTCTCCAGCCTCCCATCACCCTGTCCGACTGAGCCTTGCTCTGACCTTCAAGAGCCCCCCAACCCACCTAGAGCCTGCCTGCCTGTGCCCACAGGTCATAAACCAAGCCCTGCTGGGCAACCGGAGGGCCATCGCGCAGCTGTTTGTCAATCTGATGGAGGCCACGCTGAAGCAGGAGCTCGAGAGCCGCCGCCGCTGGCAGAGCCTGGTGGACGGCTGGAAGGCCATCAAGAAGGATGTCCTGCTGCAGAGCCTGAGGTCAGCGGCTGCCCAGCCCCCCTGGCCGGCCGGCACAGGCGGGGGTAGGGGGTGGCATCCTCCCTCCCTTTTTGCCGTTGCTTTAAAATGCTGCAGTTTTCTGGTGGTGAATGTAATGTGTGCTATTTTTTAAAAAGTAACGTAGATAAAAGCATAAAGAGGAACTTGAAAATCATCACGCACCCCTCGCCGCAGTGAGAGGCGCAGCTGGTGTGGTGGTTTCTCGCAGGCGTTTTGAGGCCCACGCTGCGTGTGTAGATTTGCGTCTTGTTTTCCTCACACGCGTTTTCTGAGAGCAGTACAAGCTGTTTGGCAGCGTTCGTCTGGTTATCTGCCCAGTTTCCGCTCTTTACTCTGCCTCGTGGCCTTGCGTTACTGGGGTGAAAAGAGCGGCTTCGATCTGTCCCACTCGGATGGCAAACTTCACCCAGGGGAGGGGAGGGAAGGTGAAGGCCCGTCTCCACGCTTCCTCTGCCAGGTGGCACTTTTGTTAATCCCGACACAAGGGTCCTGGGCCTTTGGGCCAACAAACGAGGCGTGCTTTTGCTAAGGAAGGGAGGCCTCGAGCCAAGATGTCTGAGGACACCAGGGTCTGTCCGTGTGTACTGTGGGTCTGCAGCTGCACGTCCGCGCTTCCCGATGGGAGCACCAGAGTCTGACACGGAGGATGGAGGAAAGCGGCTCCACCTGCAGGTTCCCTGTGACCTTGATCTCACACTTGACCACTCGGAGCCTCTCTCTCCTTGTGCAGAGTGGGCACGGTGGGCTGGTGATAGGCCAGTGATGCTCCGCAAGATGCCGCATGGAAAGGGTCAGCTCTGGACCCGGGAGGTGAACAAATGTCAGTAGTCATCAGCAGTGATGGCAGGGGCTGACACTTACTGGGCATGTCCCGTGAGTCAGGCGCGGTGCTGAGCGCGTTGCTTGCAATATCTTGCTGGGTCCTGGTCATCATCAGCTCCGTTCCAGAAGAGGAACCTGAGATTCCGCGTGGAGGGCAGTGACTTGCCCCAGGTCACAGAGCTGGCAGGCAGCAGTCAGGTCCCTCACCCGGGTCTGAGCCTGCTGGTCTCATGCTCTTAGCACCAGAGTCTTGCGGACAGGGCCTTGGTTCTAATCTCCCCTCCGCCCCTCCGCCCCCCTCTGCCCCTCCACCTCCTTTCCCCAGCGTCCCAGAGGCCCAAGGTGGGGAGGAAGGGGCTGGGAGTGGAGGAAGGGTGCTGGAGTTCTGAATGTTCTTACGGTGGGTCTCATCCCTTCTCTCCCAACCACCTTGCCCCCCGTCTTTTCTCCGTGGTGTCAATGTGTCTGGATACCCAGTGAGTTCATGGCCAGTGAGAGGATCCAGGACCCTCCAGCCGTGAAGAAGGAGCTGGAGAACATGCTGAAGAAACAGAGAGCCCTGCAGGGAAAGCGGCTGAGGCACCTCTGCACCATCTGGTACAGCGGGACGGGTCCCTGGGGAGGGGTGCCCCGGGCACCCACAGGGGAGGCAGGCCCAGTCCCCAGCACAGACCTTTCTCCTGAGGCATCCTCCAGACTAGGCCATCATCTCCTGGTCTCTGGGCCTGGGCCCACATTCTACATTGTTATAACCCCAGTGGCAACAGTGAACATAGTATGTTTGCTGCGGAAAGAAGTTTAATGGGACTGTACCAAAGAGATTGGAGGGAGTCGATGGCCAGCAGGGAGGTGGGGAGACAGTGAGGGGAGAGCGGGTCAGGTTAAGGGGTTGGACTTTATCCTGAGAGCAGTGGGGAGCAGACTGGCTCCATCCACTTTGCAGTTTGGAGAGGTCTGTGGCTGGAGGCTGGGAGGTCAGTGAGGAGACTGTTGCTATAGGACAGGGGACCTGTTAGAGGCTGTGGGTACCTCCCTCAGGCCCGGGTCCACCTAGCTCTAATCCCATAATAAGCTGTTTAGGGGGGGGTACACTGAATGTTCTAGACCCCGGAAGCGCACTGCCCGGGGAGCCTGTGGCATCCACTCCCAGCAGCAGGGTGGAGCCTGTGTGGTCCCGCAGGCTGGAGACAATGTTTTCCTTGGTCCCTCCCATCCTGGTAACCCTGGGACTCGGGCCTCCTCACCACATTGCCCAAGTTCTCCTGGGATATAAATGACAATTAGAGCCCCACCCAGCCTCCCCCTCGCTGGTACCTCCCGCTCCACATGCGGCCTCATTTTTACGCGGGTGTTAAATTAACAAGGTGGATAAACATCTCAATACCAGGAAAATGCTTTGTTGTTTTCCATAACTCCACTTGTTTCTGACTCTGAGCCCCTGTTTGTTAAACTGGGCAAAACTCAATGCCAGGCCCCCACGGGACCTGCTCTGTCTGCACCTCCCCCAGCCCCTGTCCTCCGGCCCAGGCCCTCTCCTGGCGTGTGGGCAGTGAGGTGGGGAGAGTGGTGCTAAGATTCCCAGGGGCCCAAGAGGGAGTTATACAAAGTCCAGGGAGAATCTCCATGAATGTTCTTAGAGCCAATAAGCATAAGTGCATATAATTTTAAAATATTTTTTAAAATGTTTTTAATGATTTTAGAGAGAGAGAGGAAGGGAGAGTTCAAGAGAGATGTCAATCAGGATGCCTCCCGCATGTCCCCTACTGGGGATTGAACTCAAAACCTGGGCATGTGGCCTGACCATTAATTGAACCGGTGACATTTCGGTGCAGGGACAACACTCAACCAACTGAGCTACACCGGTCAAAGCTAAAAATAATTTTTAAATTACATCTGTATTTTTTAAAATATATTTTTATTGATTTCAGAGAAGAAGGGAGAGGGAGAGAGAGACAGAAACATCAATGATGAGAGAGATCATTGATTGGCTGCCTCCTGCACGCCCCCTACTGGGGATTGAGCCACAACTCAGGCATGTGCCCTTCACTGGAATCGAAGCTGGGACCCTTCGGTCCACAGGCTGACACATTTGTATTTTGGAGTAATGTTAGATTTACGGGAAAGTTACAAAGATAGTCCACAGCATTCCTGTCTATCCCTCACCCAGTTTCATGTCATCATCTTGTTACCACTGGACATTTGTCAAAACTGAGAAGCTAAACTTTGATGCTTTTCCAGTCACTAAACACCAGCCTTCTTCGGATTTACCCGTTTTTCCACTGATGTCCTTTTTCTGTTCCAGGACCCAATCCAGGACGCCACACTGCATTTAGTGTAATGTTTAGGCTTGATATTATGCCGTATACGCGCTCATACCTACCGTTTGCTCTTTACTGCCCCACCATAGGTAGGGTGCCAAGACCGTCCCGGGTTACACGTCTTGTCCTGGCATAACCATTAATAGCATCTCCCCCTTTCACTGTCAAAAATGTCCTGGTTTGGACAATAAATGTATGGCCCCTCTAGCCATATGCATCTTTCCAAGTCATTAAGTACCACCCAAAACGTAGTGGCTTAAAACAACAAGCATTTCTTGTTTCTCGTGACTCTGGGGTCAGTGAGGCGGTTCCCTTGGCCTGGGCTCGCTTGGCTGGGGCTTGATGGTCTAGGATGGCCTCACTCCCAGGCCCGGAGCCTCTCTCCACTTGCTCTCTCAGCTTACAGGAGGCTACTCCCTACTCCAGGCTGAAGGGTCTGGTGACGATGGTACAAGGGTTTCCTGCAACAAGAGAGGGCAGGGAAATGCTCAAGCCTTTCCCAGCCTCTGCTGTGTCCTTTCTGCTCATGTCCCATTGGCAGAGCTCAGGGGAAGAAATAGACTCCACCTCCTCATGGGAGGAGCTAATGATATTGGGCCATTTTTTAATCTGCCACACTTTTAAAAAATATATTTCTTTTATTGATTTCAGAGAGGAAGGGAGAGGGGGAGAGAGATGGAAACATCAGTGATGAGAGAGAATCATTGGTCAGCTGCCTCCTGCATGCCCCCTACTGGGAATTGAGCCCGCAACCTGGGTATGTGCCCTTGGTCAGAATCGAACCCGGGACCATTAGTCTGCAGGCCAACTCTCTATCCACTGAGCCAAACCAGCTAGCTGCACACTTTTTTAATGACTTCACAAGAGGATTCATTGTACTTTATTTGGAGAATTCCCTATTGTTGGATATGAAGGTTGTGATTTTTGTGTGTTTGTAAACAGTAATGTTCAGCGACTGTCTTAATGCATAACTTTGTATGCATTTTGTATTGTTATCTCAGATTAGGTTCCCAAAGGTGGTTTCCTTGCTCAAGTGAGGTAAGCTGTGTGATTTTTTCCCATTAGGAAAATTCGGTTCTCTTTTCTAAGTAACAGGCTCGTTTATATGAGTTACTTTTTCATGAGGTATGTACGTGGCAGCAGGAAAGCCCGACAGGTCACAGACAGTGCTCCGGAGCATGCTCCCTGCAGATCCACCCATTTCCGTAAGTGGAGGTTCCGTTCAGGCCTGGAATACTTGTCCTGTCTTCTTCCTTCCCAGCGACCTTCTGCCCCCCAACTACAGCAAAGCTCAGCTGGATGAATGGTATTCTTCTCTGGACTCCATCAACAACAGCCTTGGTGAGTGGGGTTTGCGGGATTTCCCTCGGGTCTCTCCAGAACGCTGCTCAAGTAGTAGCTTCGTAGTAACTTCCACTGTCTGTCCGTCAGTCATTTATCTGAGAGTTCCTTATAAACTCAGGAGCGGGTGGCAAGGCCCTCCTGGGGGAGATGGGATGGGTGTGAAGGGAAGCATACGTTCTGAGGGCTCATATGGGACCACCAAGCCCTGGCCTGGCAGAGCCAGGAGAGCCAGGATAATTTGGGTGAGCTCTGTAGTCCTGGTTCAGGCATTTTCCTGGGGAGAAGACGCTGCCCTTAGAAAAGGGGGAACTCCTCTTTCTATCGCCCCTCTTCCTTCTGGAAGAGCAGCTGACATGTTTTGTTTCTGCCCGTGGAGACTCCTACCACACGGACTGCATGATGCAGCTCCGCGTACAGTATGAGAACACCTGGCAGGAGTGCCTGGAGCACGTGCAGAAGTGCAAGGTGGGTGCCCCTGCCGGCTCAGCCTGCTGTCCCCTCCCTGGCCCGCCCTGCCTCTCTCCCCCTGGGCCCCCTGCTTTCCTTTCTCGCAGGCCCCAGGCCTTCACTGGCTATGGGTATTCTGAAGCTCTTCCCTCTGTCTGGACCCTGAGCTCCCCAGTTATTCCCACCTGTCCCTCAGGTTGTAGGGACATGTAGATCACATGTAGATCACCTCCAGGAAGCCTTCCCAGATCTCACAGGCAAAGTGCTATGCTCCCTGAGCACTTCAGACCTCACCCTTGACACTCCGTGTCACAGCACTTGACATCACGTATCCCACGGAGGGCGTATGGGGGTATTTCCAGTGCTCTTCACCGCGCCCACCTCTGTCAGACGGTGAGCCAGCGAGTTCACCCACAAACCCCTTTAATGACAGTGCCTGGCTTTCTGGGGCGCAAGGAAATATTTTGTCAAAATGCTCTCTCCCTGCCTCCTCAGTAAAACTGTTTAAATTAAAAAAAAAAATCACAAAAAAAAACGCAAAAAAGCCCATCATTGTGAAGAGGGTCTAGCGTGCCGGCGTGGCAGGAGGAGTCCCCAGGTTCTGAGGGCCCCACCTGCTGCCCACCCGCGCCCCCACCCCACATGCTGCTGCTGCTCCACCCCTCACATGTCTGCCCAGCTTTTGCTCAGCCACCAGGACTCTGAGGTGAGCAGAGCACTTCACAGAGCGACGCCGGGTCCGAGTGCTGCTCTTTCTGTGGCCTGTGCCACCCACTGGCATACCCTGTCATTGAATCCTACCCGGTTTTGCAGAGGCGTCGCCAGTCCCATCTGGAGATGAGGAGACCCATGTGTAAAAGGCCTAGGGGCTGCCCACGCCCACAGGGCTCCGCCCATTTGCTCTGTGGCCTTAGGGACAGCCAGGTGCTTCCCAGTCACATAGAAGTAAAGCCTGTGTCCTCTGAGAGCCGCTGCCCCGGCTCTCCCCTCCCCTCCCCCCTGCCACCCAGGACTTCCCCCAGAGCTCCATGACCTTGGCCCTGAGAGCTGACACCTGTGCCCGTTGTCACTGTCCCTTGCCCGGCGCAGGGGGTGAGTGCTGAAGTCCCATATCCTAAGGGTGCAGTAAGCTTGACAGAGGACACTTGGCATTCCTCTTCGGCAGCACTGGAAACATTGAACAGCAGACCAGTTTTAATTTGGGGAGGTTCGTGTATTTTAGATTTTATGCATAAACCGAAGCTTTGTTGATAGAGAGAGCCCACTTTCTAGTTAGCGTAAGTCATTTACAGGAAATGGGAGCCCTGTCTGACTTGCAGCCACGCCGAAGCCACGCAGGATGGCGGGTTGTGCCTGTGGGGTCTGCAGTAGAGCAATGCTGAGCTCTGATTCTGGCCCCACCATGTGCCAGCTGTTTGCCTCCGGCTTCTCTGAGCCTCGGTTTCCTCATCTGTCAAAATGGGAGCCCTAGCCGGTTTGGCTCAGTGGATAGAGAACCGGCCCATGGACTGAAGGGTCCGGGTTCAATTCTGGTCAAGGACACATGCCTGGGTTGTGGGCTCGATCCCCAGTAGGGGGCATGCAGGAGGCAGCCGATCAATGGTTCTCTCTCACCATTGATGTTTCTCTCTCTCTCCCTCTCCCTTCCTCTCTGATATCAATAAAAACATGTTTGTTTTAAAAATGGGGCCGATGAGAACACACCCGGGGGAGGCAGTAAGACAAGGAGAGGGCAGCACACAGCACCTGGACATAGTGGGCGGACCACAAGGACAGACCATCTCCGCTGCTGTGAGGGTTTCCCTGAGGGTCTCAGGGATTAGGGGGAGGCGGATCTCAGGGGCCAGGCCCCGGCCCCGGGGCAGAGCCCCCACCAGCCCGGCCAGGCTCTGCCTTGTCCCTCCAGAAGCAGCTGCTGGACTGGGAAGCCTTCACCGAGGAGGAGGCAGAGAGCATGGTGAGCCCGGCCTTCCTGCAGATGGTGGGAGTGCTCCAGACCAAGGTGGAGGAGGAGCTGGAGTCCTTGGAAGTGCGTGGCTGGGGACCCCTGCCGCTGGGGAGCAGGGCGGGGTCACCCGGGGTGCTGGGCCGTGAGAAGAACGGGATTCCGGGGGCCTGAGTCCATTTCCCTCATCATGCCCCCCTTCAGAGCAGTCCAGGCTCTCAGCCAGGCTCCCGTCACCCGCTGGCACCATACAACACAGGACGCCCCGGAAACCCTCGAGTGCTCCTCGAGCCCCTGCTCAGTCTGGGTGCTATAGGGCCACAGGAGCAGTAAACCCTGCCCCGTGATGCTTAGAATCTGGAACGAGGCCAACAAACATTTTCTGTGAGGGACCAGATAGTGAATATTTCAGGCTCCGCGGGCTGTCAGGTCTCTGTAACAAATTCTCACGCTACTGTTGTCACACAAAAGCAGCCCAAGGCGACGTAGAAACGAATGGATGTGGCTGTGTTTCAACGCAATTTTCTTTTTGGACTCTGAAATTAAAATTACATGTAATATTCACATCATTAAATATCTTCTTTTTACTTTTCCCAGCCATTTAAAAATATAAACTCTGTGCTTAGCTCCCAGGGCCAAACTGAAAAGGATGGAGGCCACATTTAGCCCACAGGCCGAGTTTGCTGACCCCTAACACTGATGAGAGCATAAAGCTCATAGATTTTTTAAAAGGGGGAGAGGCGAGGCCCTGGCCAATGTTGTTTAGTGGTTAGAGCATTGGCCTGCACACCTAAGGGTCAAGGGCACATACCTGGGTTTTGGGTTCTCTCCCCGCCCCTGGTCTGGGCTCATGCAGAAAGCAACCAATTGATGTGTCTCTTTCACATTGATGGTTCTCTCTCTCTCTCTCTCTCTCTCTCTCTCTCTCTCTCTCTCCTCCCTCCCCCCCTCTCCCTCACTTTCTCTTCTCCCCTCCCACTCACTCTCTCTGAAAAGAAATGGAAAACATATCCTTGGGTGAGGATTAACGAAAGGGGGTGGAGTAGAGTTGAGGATTTCATAGCAGAGTGAGGTGTTGGCTCTAATTCTGAGAGTTACGGAGTTTCACGGAGGGAAAGATGCCCCGGCCAAGATGGGTGCAGCCACCCGGATGCTCAGGCTGGTTTCCAAACCCCAAACTCCATCTTCTTCCTGTCAGTGACTTCAGTGGCCATGGGGCAGGTCTAGACATGGGACTTCAGGGTCAGCCAGCCCAAGGGTATGACCTTGGGCAGACTAGAAGTGCTGTCCCAGAGGAGGGAGGGCCATGAGCCAAGGTGAGCCCCAGAAGATGACCTTGAGGGGTGGTAATGGCCAGTCCTTGGAGACATGAGTCCTCCACTGTTTGGAGAGGGAGCCCGTGAATGGGGCCCTCCTCCTCACCTGGGGGCAGTTGGCACTCAGGGCCCCTTCTCTGGGTTCTGCAACTGCAGAAATCCTTTGAGGCCCTAACGAAGCGGGCAGAGTGGCAGAGCTTGGACCTCTTCAGCTATTTCCAGGAGGCCGTGCAGCAGTGGGAGGCACATCAGGACATGCTGTCTGTGCAGGAGCTGCAGCTTGATAAGCGGATGGAGCAGCAGCGCCGGAAGCACAGCCTGCAGTGCCAGGTATGGCTCCAGCTCCCCGGGGAACTCCCACGGGGGCGGTGGGAGGGGCCGTGCCCAGATTGTCTGCTGCCTGATGGTTCTGCTTGGTGGCCTGTGAACTTAGCCAGCATTCAAATGCAAAAAAAGAAAAAACATACAACTTTGACCCACACTTCACACCATACACAAAAATTTATGTCAAGCTAGCTGTAAACCTCAAGCTAGCTGTAAAACTTGAGCCAGTGGGAAACTGAAGCTCACCTTGGTCATGGAACCACCTGAGTCCGGTCTGGGCGATGCAATGGGTCCCTGGATTCAGATGTGTCTGTAAGAGAGTGTGCATGACAGACAGACAGACTGAGAGTGTGGAGCAGCGGTCACCAACCTTTCGGACCTCATGGACCACCAGTGGTCCACGGACCACCAATTGACGACCGCTGGTGTGGAGCATCTACTTCCGGCAGGGAGCTGGCTCCCGCCCCACCTGCCTTCAGACAGGTGGGAGTGGATGGGGTCTTCTCAGCAGGATTTCAAGTATGAGAGCGAGGAGCAGGGGCTATAGGAAGGTGTGATGGGCGAGGCTGGGTGGGTGTAAGGGACAGGTCCCTGAGAAGTCCCACCGGAGCTGGGTCCCCGGGGATGTAAAGTGGACAGAGAAGGACATGCCAGGCACAGAGAAGAGCCCGGGGCCTAGAGCAGTGCCCTTTTTGTAAAAAGGAGAGTCCTGGGCCTGCCCTGGGCACCTGGACCTCAGTTCCAGTGGCAGGGCCTCTGCATGTCACTTCCACTCTGCAAGCTCTGGTAACTCCCATCTGCTTCCTCCTGTTTTCGGGGGTCTGCCAGGCCCAGGAGGCCTACCTCGACCAGCTGTTGGACCAACTGAGGCAGCTAAGCACCGAGGGATCATTGAAGTTTCACCTGGAAAAGGCCAAAGACTATCTGAAGAGTATGAAAGGCAGGTAGGCAGGCCAGACCCCAGGAGACGGGGGGCCGGGGGAGAGCCGGCATTCATTTTCAGGGTCAGAGGCTGCCTGCTTTGGAGCCCAGCGTGTGCCCAACAAACTCAAGGTTCAGCTGCTGCCTCCAGCTCTGGAGAATGTTGTGGCCCTTTGCAGCTCTGTTCTCAGTCAACACAGAAACTTCCAGGGAGGACATTGATCTGAAAAGCTCATGGAGGGAGGTTTCAAGGCCCTGTTCCTTAAAGGTCAAGAGCATGGGGCTCTCTCCTGCCTTTAAATTTTAAACATACTTGCTCTTTGTTAAAGACAAAAAGGAAGTTAACCAATACAAACATGTAGAAAAATTCCCCTTATTCCTGCTCAACTCCTTGTTTTTATGGGCATGTGTATATGTGGAGATATAGTGTCTTGTAAATAAAGGGTATAACTACAAATATATTTTTGTTTTTAAATTACCATATAGAATCCATTCATAGAGTTGCTTTATAATGATTTTAACCATCCCCCAATTGATTCGCTTTTGAAGATTGGTTCCAGTTTTTCAATGTTAAAAACAGTTCTCTGTGAACCATCTTGTATCGTTGTGCCTTTGTACAACTAATTCTGTGAGGACCATTTACAGGAAAGGAATAGTACTGCGGATTGTCTGCAGGACTTCGATCTATATCTTGAGGCAAATAAGTCACCCCTGAGCCTCGGTCTCCTTACCTGGGTCCCCAAGCCTGAGTCTTGGGGAATCAGAGGGTTAGATGACGTTCAAGTACAGGGTTAGGGCAGTTGGGCAGGAAGTGGGAACCCATGTTACAACGCTATTGTGTGTGTTTTCTAAATGTTCTACAGCAAGTACGTGTCCCTCGTATGATCAGAAAAAACAGCAAAGCAAACCAAGGACTATCATTGTAAAAGGAAACCTGTATACAGCAGCTCTGTGCAGAGCTGAATGCCAAACTCTAGCCCACCTCCGCGGGGTCAGGGCTTTCGCTGTTGGCTGGGGTCTCCCACATTCAGCAGAGCCCTTCTTAGACGAAGGTATCACCCACCTACCTCCCAGGTATGAACAATTTCATGTCATCTTGACGAGAGAAGTGATGGAGTACTCAGCGATCATACTGAACGAACTCAACTCCTACAGCTCCAACCTCAGCAAACACTTCCATGTTCGTGAAATCTTTGAGCAGGTACGGAGGGGGATGCAAAAAGCCCAGTCATTCACCGGGAAGCAGAGGATGACTTCTAGTTCTGATTTGCTTCAACTCTGAACACCTTTCCTAACCCATGTGGAATTAGATTCTATGTCAGGACATCAAGGAGTCAAAAGCATTTCTAAGAGAGAGCACCACTTTCTCAGATTAGAAGAGGTTGAAGAATGGAGTTATCATAAAAGGCTAATTTGACAATTCTTTGAGTTCATTCATCCAACCCACCACTACCACATGGCCCTCCTAAAGTACAGCTCTGCCCTCCCCACTCTCTGCTCACAAGGCCCTCAGCCCACAGCTCCTAGGTGACCACAGAGCCCCGCGTCTGGTTCCGCCGTGACTGTCCCTGCTTCAGCTCACTCCTCACTCTGCCTGCATCTGCCCCTGCCCGTCCTCCTTCTCCTCCTCTGCTGGCATCTGCCTGTCTCCACTCATCCCAAACCCGCTCATACTTCCAGTCCACGGCCAGTGGCAAGCACCCCATCCACCGAGCCTGACCTCCCACATCACCTTCCTCACGTACTGAGCCCCACAGGGTTTAAGGGGTTTGCCCAAAGTGACCCAATTTGTAAAGAGCTGAAATTCGAATCCAGACCTGCAAACTCCAAAAAGGCTAATTTGACAATTCTTTTAGTTCACTGGTGTGTTCAGTGGTTAGAGCATCGGCCCAAGCACCAAAAGGTTGCAGGTTCAATACCCGCCCCTGGTTGGGGCGAGTGTGGGAGGCAACCGATTGATGTGTCTTTTTTTATATCAGTGTTTCTTTCTTTCTCTCTCTCTCTCTTTTCCCCTCTCCTTCCCTTCCACTCTCTCTAAAAATCAATGGAAAAAATATCCTTGGGTGAGGATTAACAACAATAACAAAAAATGTCAGAATGAGACTTTATTCTATTAATGCCTACTGTATGATGAAAGGGATTGCTAGTATGTTTGGGATTAAGTAAAACTGACTCCCTGAATTGGGAACACCCTGATGACCCAGTGAAATGCCTGCATTAGGTATTGGGGGAAGGGGCAGTTCCTTTTACTTAAAAGGAAGGAGGTGCCCTTAGAAGTGGCACTTAGGAGGAGGGCAGTGCTGCTCAGTGTCCGTTTTTTCCTTGTAGAACTTGGACGGGGAAGTCACTCTCAAACTCAGGGAACCAGGTAAACCTTTCACAAGTCAAGTCTGATTCTCCCTGGCTCCATTCTTGTATATTTTGGGGTTGGGGACACTCAATTCAGGCTACATTGGTAACCTGTCTTTCTTTGTGCTTTGGGTTGGTCCTCAACAGAAGCATGTGAAAAGGATTACCAGGACAGAATGAGAAAGCTGAGGGGGAAGCAGAGTGCCAGCATGGAAACGAGCAAGAGCGAGGAAAGCACATGTGGAGGTGAAAGTTTCCCTTGGTCCGCGGAAGAGATGGAAGAAGGAAAATATGGAGACACTGAACACTTCGTAACCGAAGAGGTCGTGAGCCAGGTGGAAAAATCTGTACTGAGTGAAGGGACGGATGGGTCGAAAGAGGACTCTATTCAGGAATTAGAAAAAATGCAGGTTGAAAGAGACAGCTCCTTAAAACCACCCCTGAGTCAGGAAAATGTGATGGTTCAAGAAAAGGAGAAGGAAGAGAAGAAAGAGGAGGAAGAGGCAGAGGAAGAGACTAGAGAGGAGAAGGAGAAGAAAGAAGAGGAGGACGAAGGGAAAGAGGAGGTGGAGGAGGAAGAACCTGAGAGTTTATTCATGGCCGAGGTAGGTCAGGAATGGATTTATGCTTTGCATGGGGAAAGTGTATTATGTTCCCTCCGTGTGTCATTAACACAAGCTTGAACGTGACACGGTCTCCCTTGGGGTGTGTATAAAGAATTACAAAGGTATGCACACCTTTTATGTTTGCCAATAGGGACCTAATTATTATCTCATAGCAATGTTTTTTAAAATCCACCTTCCTCTCCTCACATCCCATCCTACAACCTACTCTGAGGTCATATGGCTCTCCTTGGTCTTCCCAGGTCCTCTCTGTTTCCTGGCTCCTCTTTGCTGTATAGATCAACTTGCCCTCTCTGTTCTTCCTCTCTTCTCATTCTCTGGTTGAGTAAAACAAAGAGCCATCTCCAAGTTGGCAGGCAGAGTTCTCTTTCAAGTACAGGGAAGTAATTCTCATATCATTAAGTTTTGCCTGACACGTTCAAACTCACAGAACAGTAACTTGAATTTCATCATCGTGAAATTGCAAAAGATACTTTTCCTGTGTTGCTGTGGAAGAACTGGCATGTGAGACATCTTTCTGAGCAGGGATCTCAAACTCAAATGCCCATAGGCATGTCACAGAGCTGGAGACCAAGTATAAAATGGTGACAAGCGGTAAAGAGCATTGTCTTGTCCATTTGAGCTGCCGTAACAGACTGGGTGGCTTATAAACAACAGAAATTTTTTTTCTCACAGTCCTAGAGGCTGGGAGTCGAAGATCAAGGCACCAGCAGATTGGGTGTCTGGTGAGGGTCACTTCCTGGTTCATAGATGGCCATCTTCTCACTGTGGAAGGGCAGTGGAGTTCTCTGGGGTCTATTTTAAAAAGGACACTAATCCCATTCACGAGTGCTCCGCCTTCAAGACTGAATCACCTTCTAAAGGCCCACCTCCAAATACCAACACGATGGTGTTATAAATTTTGGAAGAATATCCACCATTCAGTCTGTGGCAACTGTGCAGTCATTACTCAGCCCCAGCCAACAATGTCATGTGGGAGGTGGGCTCAGAATTGCCAGGTTTTCTGATTTTTAAGAGAATTCCAGAATCTAGACTATATGTGTAATTTCCCGACTTTAAAAGCATTATGTGGGCAACAACAAAAAACACCCCACAAAAACAAACAAAACAAAACAAAACAAAAAAACCTACGCGCAAGATTCAGGTCATAGGTTTATAACCTCAGATGTCAAGGAACCTGTGTTTGGATCCCCACGTCTGCTTGATGATGTCAAGTCTAAATTCCTGTTTTCTGCTTAGTCCCAAGCCGAGGAAGAGAGCCTGGGGACCGTATCCTCTGAGGACATGGAGTCCTTCACAGTCTCCAGTGGGAACACTTATTTTGTCTTCATCCCTCTGGAACAAGAAGAGGAGGACATCGAGGGGTCCCATTCCAACCTTTCTAATGTTCTCATCAACAACACTGCCAATGCCAAGCTCCTAGAACAAGTACTCATTCCATCCAGGCTAGTTGCAGAAGTTAAGAAACAGTGAGTAGGAAACCCTTTTATTCTCATTCTCTTGTCATGAGTTTTATTAACAAGTTGAAACATTTTAACAAAAAATGGACTAATTTCACCAAGGAAGAGGAAATGTGGAGGGTATAGATGAGAAACACAAATGCCCAGGATTAGTTGCAGTTACAGATATCTTCTGTGACCCCTCCACCTGTCCCAGGATGCCTTGCTGTCTTGGGCCTTGTACCTAAGACCTAGTGTTTTCTCTGCAAGATGTTTCTGGGATCTAGATCATGGCTCATCAGTAACCTTAGGGTTTCTTACTTAAAAAATGTTTTTTGTAGATATAGACTACAGGAGTGAGTATATCAGTATGGTATTTGGCTCTGATTATGTGACACAACTAATATAGAAAATTGAAAAAAGTATGATGAAGAATATAGAAATGACCCATAGTTTTACCACTAAGAATTTACCACCCCTAACTCCCAACTTTCTGGGTCTTCATGTTTGAATTTGAATCAAACATGGATATTTGTATTTGGCTTTAGGAGAACATTTCCATTGTCCTTCTGGCTCTACAACACCATGGCTAGGACTAGCCAGCTACAGATCACTTGCTAGTCTACCTCCCATGTTTACACATGGGCAGGGAATAGGAGTAGTCAGGCCTTTGTATTCTTTTCTCCTTTATCTCGGCATCTTCTGACTTTGGAAACGTCTCCTGACTTGAACCTCATCCTCTGCTTCCTCTATCACACGGCTATGTCTGTCCTCTTCAGAGCCCATAGAACAAGGACCACCACAAGAGCTAATATTTATTGAGAGGACCTAATACTGTCAATAACTATAAGAGGAGTACAGTAATTAGTCCATTTTACAGATGAAGAAACTGAAGCTCAGAGAGTTAGTAACTTGAAGAAGATCTCTGAGATAGGAAGTGGTTAGGTCCATGATATGAATTTAGACCCTGTAATTCCGGAGTCTTGAACCAAATACTATGCCATCTGGCCTTGGAACTAACCAGAAAAATAGTTCTGTGTTTAAGTTGTTAGATTTGCATGTTGCAGGATAGCATACATGTCAAAAAGTACTGAAATCATGAGTGTATATAGCTCAGTGAATTATTCAAAGGGAATACCACAGGTAACCAGTACTCACAGAAGTGGAATGTTACCAACTCTCCAGGAGTCCCCCTCATGTACCTGTCCCAAGTCACTACGCTCTCTTCCCCAAGGATAACAAATATTCTAACTTCTGAATTAGTTTTGCTTGTGTTTCAACTTTAATTGGAATCATACAGAATGTACTGTTTTATATCAGGCGTCTTTCATTGTTTGTAAGATTCATATATATTTTTTAATGTGGCTATAGCTCATTTTTTATTTCTGTATAGTATTCAGTTATTAAAAATATGACACATTTTACTGATCTATTCTACTGATGCACATTGGGTTGTTTCCCATTTGGGGATATGCCAACAATGCCACTCTGAACATTCTTATATGCACACATCTTTTGGTGAACATATATATACATATATATTTTTTTTCCTGTTAGATATATAACTAAGAGTGAAATTGTTAGGATATGCAGTTATACGTGTATCCATCTTGAGGAGATAAAATCAAAAGATACTGCCAAGAGATTTCAAAAGTGTTTTTAACAGTTTACAACAGTGTGTGAGAGTTTCACTTGCTCCATATCCTCACCAATACTTGGTTTTATCAGCAGTTTTTATTTTAGCCACTATGGTATATGTGTAGTGGTGCTTTATTGTGGTTTTATATTTATTTTTCTGATGAGTAATGATGTTGTGCACCTTTTTATATATTTACTGACCATTTGGTTATTTTATCTTAAAATCTTTTGCCCATTTTTTTTTTTCTGGTGGATTATCTATCTTTTTTCTCCTGACTCATATGAGTTAGTTACTTCCACTAGATGAGAGGTTATTGTCAGGTAAATGCATGGCAAATATTCATTCCCTCTCTTTGCTTACCTTTTTTACTCTTTTTTTCCCATTTCTTTTTCCTTTCTTTTTCTTTTCTTTCTTTCTTTTTTTTTTTCTTTTTTTTTTTTTTGGTTAATCATCACCTAAGGATATTTTTTCCATTGATTTTTAGACATAGTGGAAAGGAGGGGGAGAGACAGAAAGAAACATTGATGTGAGAGAGACACATTGATTGATTGCCTCCCCCACATGCCTGAACAGCACTGGGGATCAAGCCTGCAACCCAAGTATGTGGTATGTGCCCTTGACTGGAATTGAACCCAAGACTTTTCAGTCTGAGAGCTGACGCTCCAACCACTGAGCCAAACCTGGTAGGGCACTTTATTTTATTCTCTTAAAGGTATCTTTTGATGAACAGTATTTCGAATTTGTAATAAGTTCCTAATCATAAATTTTTTCATTAGGGTTAGTGTAATTTGTGTCCTATCCAAGAAATCTTTGCTTGCCCCAGGTCATGAAAATATTGTCCTATGTTATCTGCCACAAGACATTGTTTTAAACTTCCCCATTTAGATGTAAATCCACCTGGAATTGATTTTTGTGTATGGTGTGAGGGAGGAGTCAACATTAATTTCTTCCCATATGGATAACCAGTTGACCCCAGGTCATTTGGAAAACTCTTCTCTCCCCACTGCTCTGCTGTGCCTCTTTCTTTTGCTCTGTGCGTATATCCTTGCATCACCACCTCACCTTGCTTGAGTACTGTATATTTATACCAAGTCTCAGTATCTCAAAGTGTAAGTCTTCCAAATCTGCTCTTCTCCAAGGTTGTCTTAACTATCCTTGACCATTGGTATTTCTATATAAATTTGAATTCAGCTCATCAGTTTCAATAAGAGGACATCTGCTGAGTTGTGTGTGTTGTTTTTTTAATCTTATTGAATCTATAGATAAATTTGGGGAGAACTGACATCTTAACAATACACAGCTGTTAACATAAATTTTAAAAAGGAAGACATGATAAACTGGGGAAATATTTGCAACTCACATCACGGTCAAAGGACCTCATGTTCCCAATATATAAAGAGCTCCTGTATAAAGAGATTAATAAGAAAAACAAGCAGTTACACAGTAGAGAAATGGGCAAAATATATTAATGGATAATATTCAGAAAAAGAAATACAGTAGTCTTCCACTAATGAAAATATGCTCAATCTCAGTCATAATATGACAAAGTTGTCAAATTTAAAAGTTTGACAATGCACTCTGAGGCTATGGAGAAGTAGGACTGTTCCTCACTGCTGATGGGAGTTCAAGTTGCCTTGAAGTAGAAGTACTTTTGTTGTTATCTTCAAGAATCACATATGTATTTTAGCCTTTGATTTAACAATTCCATTTCAGGGAATTTGCCCTATAGAAATGCGTCTACACTTGACATATGTACAGGGTTGTTCACTGTGGCCTTCTCTGTAAGAACAAATGGTTGAAACCCATCCAATGTCCTCCAGCAGGGGTATGGTTAAAGATTTATGGTCCACCCACACCAAAAACACAGTGTCTTGGGGAAATAAAATAAGAAAGAAAGAGTGAAAGGGCAAAATACTTTATCAATATGGAAAGATCTCTCGTAGACCCCGATTGCCGTCAGAATGACCCTCACTGGTCTCTCCCTCAGGCTTCGAGCTGGCTTTTTCGAGCACCTAGAGAAGTGGTTTGACCAATGTTCTCTCAGTGCCCGGGTCATCGTGTCCACCAAGATTGACCAGCTGGATTCAGAACTGGAGCTGCGTCTGCACCTGCACCAGCCAAGAGCAGAGCACATTGAAAAGGACATCCACAATGTCAGGGCAGGTACAGTTCCTGCCTGGGAAGGCGGCCCTGCTCCAGACCCCTGGTGTCTGTGCCAACACAGCTCCACACTCACTTGCTGCCCCAGTTTGCACCACACAACCTTTATCTTGTTGTCACACCATGTGTGTAAGGGTTTGCTTCTCCCAGGCTGGCCAAGAAGGTAGTACTCAAGAAGACTCATTCAAAATGTTTTAATAGTGTTATGGGTTCACTCAGCGAGATAGACCACCGACTCAGAATTTAAATTTAAGAGCCTTTATTAAGCTGGCCAGCTGACTACAGTCACAGCACCCCACCGAAGCAAAGGCTGAACTGCAGTGCCGACTACAGGAATTAGAATATTTTATTTGCAAAACCCACAAAGTTACAAAACCTTAATTCCCGACACAGTATAGCATCATTACCTTCCTATCTATGTGTTTTAGGAACAGAGAGTACAGCATATTGAGAAGGGGCCCTGAGACCATATCTCAAGGCCTGGCCTGATGTCAGTACCTTCCTATCTATGTGTTTTAGGAACAGACAGCACAGCGCGCCCCGTCTGGCCGAAGTGCCAGATATGCAGCCCAGTACAATAGTAGTTGTTTTTTTTAAAGAGGCATTAGAATATTGAAATGAAGAGTGTTGTCCTGTTTTAGCTGTGTGGACGCCAGATCTGTTCACATACCTGTCAGATATATGGCGGATGCTCCAGAGGCAAGCCTGTAGCTCCGGGATCAGAGCTGTCAGGGATACAGCTGCCTGTAGCGGTGTGACTCTGGCCAGGTTACCTGACTTCTCCGGTCTGTCTCTTACCTGTAGAAGAGGATGTTGTTAGTGGCAGTGATACAGTGAGGAACCGTCAGCGACTCATACAAGCCACAAGCCTCCCGAAGTGGTAGCCATTAATTTCTGCTTATAATTTATAACACTTAAAAGTGGTGCCTTTTCTTTCTTAGGCAGAGGGCTCCAGTAATGGGGGCGGGGGCACATGTTTAGTTGGATCCTTCCGTGACCCCTGTTAGGTTTTCCCTTGGGTCACACACTTCAAGCTCCATCACAGACCTTCAGACAGTTCCCACCGGATCCCACCCAACCTCCTATTGCCCGGGGTGGTGAAATGGTTGTGGAATCAGGCAACCTGGCCTGGAGCCCCAGTGCTTGTGGCCTCAGGAGACCTTCTTGACTTTTGGAACCCCATTGTCTTCATCTGAAAAATGTGCATCAACGATAAATATAAGTAAGGTGCTTTCCAAAGGCTGGTTTCCTCCCCCTCCCTGGCTCCCTGGCCCAATGCACCATGTGGAAGTCAAGGCCAGAGAAGCAATGTCCCAGAGCCACACCATTCATTTTTGACGGCGCTGGGACCACAGCACTTTCACCTCTCCCAGCGGTAGGGAGGTCAGATAGGGTGAGCTGGGCCTGTCTGCTAGCTCTAAAGCCCTGTGATGGATCTTTTGAGGCCAAATCCCGGTTCTTTTTACTACATCTTAGAAGTCCACTGGAATTCAGGCTCATTGGAAATGATCAAAAGGAACCACCCTCAACAGCCCAGCTGTGGGCTGGGTGTTTTCTCCCAGGCCCTCTCCCCGAGATCCCTGACCTCCCCAACACCTTGCCCCTATCCCACCTGCTCCCAGGTTGCTTCTCTGGGGCTCTCCATCTCCCAGGCCTTGTTCCCTTTAGCTGTAGGCAGGGCGTCTCCACCAGCAGAGACCTCCCTACCATAGCTGGGCAGAGCTTCCTCTCCAGTTGGAGACGCGGGGGCAGTTTCAAATTGGCCTCCCTGATATCAGTGCCCATTCCCAGGCCACGCCCCGGTGAGGGCAGCAGGGCAGAATAAGGGACATTGTGCTCCATCGTCCCTGCTCTGCGGCAGCCTGGGAAGGGCAGCCGTCACGTCAGGGAAAGGGATATCCTGGGGCGACTCGGGGTCCAGAGGACCTCAGCTCCCTCGTTCCTTTCAGCCGAGCTCTTGCTTCACCAAGAGCGTTTGGACAGCCACTGTGCCGGGGTGCTGGAGGCACTGAAGAAGGAGAAGCTAATGTTCTCCCAGTTCCAAGAGGAGCAGAACGTGAAGACCAAAAACTTCCGCAGCAAGATCAATGACATGGAACACATCTTCCTGAATGCCACCAAGAGCCAGAAGTAAGGGCCCTGGGGTCCCCCGCCCTGGCCTTGTGGGCCTAGAACACAGCCGGGCGGCTGCTGTCAGAGGAGGGCTCCCTCTGGTGGGTAAAAGAACCGGGGTTTTCCAGGCCATGGAGCAACCTTCTCTTTTCATTTCACCTCTGCACGCGAGTCAGAGTCCAAGTGTGAAACATCTGTCTGGGGCTTGGGGGCCGGGGCAGGTGAGCAGCCAGAGAGAACAAAGGGTGCCCTATGCAGACAATATATCCTGAAATGTCCCCTTCCGTCCAGGGCAATCAGGATGGAGGAAGGTGGGTAGGGGCAGAATTCTCCCATCGGGAAGGGGCACTGGCCCCACTGGAGGTAGAGATGTGCTCAGGGCAGAGCAAGGGGTTCCAGGAGGCCATGCAGGGATTTGGGATGGGGGCTCTTGCGTGCTCAGGGAGGCTCAGTCTGATAACAGGCGAGGAGGCCTCACAGGTCTCTGCACAGTGATCAGCTACGCAAGAGGCAACTGGTTAGGGTGGACTTGGGTGTGAAGAGGAAACCTGCAGGGCACTCATTCCGGGGAGCCCCGGGGAACAGGAGCCATGCTGCTGGGAGTTAGAGGGAGGGTGCCGGAGGGAGGACAAGACTCAGTAGGACCCGGGGATTCTTTTACCAATTTGGTGGCAGGGGCTGGAGTGAGGAGAGAGGGGCCCTCTGACCCCGCGCGCTGAGAGTTCCACACTGTGTCCCGCACACGCCGGCACTTTGAACTTCCTTCTAATGCCTCTTTTACTGTGCAGAGACGATGGGCAGTGCTGCTGGTGGCCTCACAGCTGGGCACAGCAGTGGAGCCCAAGCAGCCTTCCGGGTTGGCCTCCCGTGCCAGTCATCGCCCTGCCTCTCGCATGTCCCCAGGCTGGTCACTCTCAGCAGCACCCTGAACCGGGAGCTGCTTAGCTACGTCGATGTCATCCAGGTGTCCCTGCGCAGCTTCCGCCAGTACTTGGAGGAGAGCCTGGGCAAGCTTCGCTATACCAACATTGACTTCATCAAGCACAGCAGGTGGGAGCCAGCGTCCAGGCCTCTGCGGCCACCAGGCTTTTTCTGTTGAGAGTTGGTCATGTCCCCTTTAGTCTTTTATTGTGACAAGATGTACATAACACAAAACTATCCATTTTAACCATTTTCAGATGTTCAATTCAGTAGTATTAAGGATATTCGCAGTGTTGTGCTGCCATCACCATCATCCATCTCCAGAACTTTTTTATCTTTGCAAACTGAAACTCTGAACTCATCATGTACTAACTCCTGTTCTCCTTTTCCCCAGCCCCTGACAGCCACCATTTGATTTTCTGCCTCCAGATACCTCATTGGAAGTGGAATCACACAACATTTGTCCTTTTGTGTGTCTGGCTTATTTCACGAAGCATAATGTCTTCAACATTCATCCATGTTGTAGCATGTGCCAGAGTTTCCTCCTTTCTTAAGGCTGAATGCGATTCTATTGTGCACATACACTGCATTTTGTTTATCCACCCATCCCTCGATGGGCATTTGGGTTATTTTCCTGCTTCTGTCCTTGACTTACCTGCATTCATTTTACCTTGATCTTGTACTTTTAATTTAAAGCCTTATTAACCACATATTTGGGATGAACAGAAAGTTTCAGGTCTGATCAGTGGCTTCTATGTCTCCCAAATTATTTTCAGGTTGTTTTCAGAGGGAGGCAACTTTTCTCCTGAAGAAATTCAGTCACTGTGTAACCGACTAGAGAAGGAAGCTGCCCGGATAGAGGTTGTTGAAAGCTCCATCATGATCAACATGGAGAAGATGGAGAGCGAATACCTGGAGCAGGTGGGTGAGCCCCACCCTTGACCTCCAGCCAGGCTCCCAGGATACCTGGTTACAAGGTCAACGAGGCCAGTCAGGCCCCCTTTCCAACCATTAATTGAGCCTGCCCCCCTCTGCTTCTGAAGCCCCAAAGTGCCCAATTAAGCCTCCCTCCCTTACCTTCTATATTTATTTACAGGCCAATGATTTTATCAACAAGTTTGAAAGTAAGATCCATAACCTGTCTGTGGACCTTATTTTCTTAGAGAAAATCCAGCGGTTGCTGACAAATCTGCAAGTGAACATTAAGTGTGAGGTGGGACCGATTAATTCTTCATCTGGTGTCTGTTTCTCTCCCTCTCCCTCTCTCTCTCTCTCTCTCTCTCTCTCTCTCTCTCTCTCTCACACACACACACACACACACACACACACACACACACACACACGCACCTGCATGCCATCACTGTCCTAGAAGCTGGGGGTACCGGTGTGGTCTCTGGCCCATGGGACTTGCACTCCGCCAGGAAAACAGATTAAATCGGCATAACTTCTGACATTCATTCAGTTCTTTGAATGTTAATGGACTTATTTTGATTGGCTATATTAGTCCTTACAAGAACTGTACAAAGCAAGCACTGCTTTTAATCCCCATTTTAGAGAGAGAGAAACACTCAGAGAGTACGTGACTTAGTCAAGGATACAGAGCGCTTAAATGGTACAGCCAAAATGTGAGTCCAGGTCAAAGATCTCAAACAATCTAGCTGAGCGCCTCAAGGAACTAAAAAAAGAAAAAGAAACTTAAAAAGAAGAATAAACTTTAGCAGAATGAAGGAAATACCTAAAGGTCAGATCAGAAATAAACGAAATAGAGACTAGAAAAACCATACAAAAGATCAATGAAACTAAGCTGATTTTTTGAAGATAAACAAAATTGACAAACCTTTAGCTAGACTGACTAAGAAAAAAAAGAGACAAGATTCAAATAAAATCAGAAATAAAAGACATTGCAAATGATACCACAGAAATACAAAGGATCAGAAGAGCTACTATGACCAATTATATGCCAACCAAAAGGATAACCTATAAGAAATGGAAAAATTCCTAGAAACATACCCATACTCTCGACCAGTGCTGTGAGTCACCAATTTTATATATATATATATATATATATATATATATATATATATATATATATATATATATATATATATATATTATTGATTTTTCACAGAGAGGAAGGGAGAGGGATAGAGAGTTAGAAACATTGATGAGAGAGAAACATTGACCAGCTGCCTCTTGCACACCCCCTACTGGGGATGTGCCCCCAACCAAGGTACATGCCCTTGACTGGAATCGAACCTGGGACCCTTCAGTCCGCAGGCCGATGCTCTATCCACTGAGCTAAACCGGTTAGGCACAGATTTTATTTTTAAGCCTTATCTATTTGACAATTTAAAAAAAATCTTTAAAATGCACATTGATCAAGTTTCTGATAAGATTGTGCCTTTTCCCCTCCTGATTTAATTTTTCCAGTATTTAATTCATTTCTCAGGTAATATGTTTCACTAAACATTTTCCTGATCAAAATCAGTATTCTAGAAACAAACCTTGGAACTTCTGTCTTTTCTAGGTGGCAAAATCTAATTCACAAGCAGATGGATTAAATTCTTCTCTGGAACAGCTTCAAAGCAAAGTAGAAATGTATCGAAACTCGAGGGGAGATAAAAATGTAAGTGCTCAGTAGGTGCTAAGCTATGAATGGTAAAGATGCCTCATGCTGGAATCATAAGCTGGAAATACACTTACATGGTCAAGATTTCTCCAGCACGAGGGGCCTTGGAGCCTCCCTACTTAATCCCAGGCAGGCAGCTAGAGTCCAGTGAGAAAGTCCTTTCTCTTTCATTTCAGCGACTGATTAAGGTTTCATTGTCTAACAATAGAGGACATTTATTTTTCTGTCTTTATTGCTTTTTCTTGCAGAGTAACACATGCTTCTTGGAAAAAGTTCCAACATCCCCAAAGCAGAGTGGAGAACACACATCACTCATGTTGTTCTCATTTCCTGCAGAGCCACTCATGACTCCTGTATTTTGATGCCGATGTTTCTCTATGTCCCCGGCACCTCACTGTGCTCTCCTACACACCTGTGGGGCATGGGCCGTGGGATTGCTACTCTAGCGCTGTGTGCATGTGACATTGTCCTGGAGATGCCCCTCCAGAAAGTTGTGGTCATTTCACTTCTGCACACCCTTGCCATCTGGGGCCAAACATTTCCTTCTGAACCTAGCATGTTAAGATCCAGGAGAAATCCCAGGGAAGCATTCTTTGTCCCCATCATGCAGATGGGGAGACTGAGTCAAATATATTTAAATCACTTGCCGAGAACAAATCTGTAGACCCGGTAATGGAACTCCCAATGCGCTATCCGCTGGAGGAGCTGCTGTCCCAGTGCAGCAGCTGGGAGAGTCAGCCACTCCCCCAGAGCCCTTCCTGCAAGTGAGGGGCCTCCATCCAACCAAGGGGCATTCTCACCAGCCAGCTCCCCTCCCTGAGATTCAGATGGCATCAGCCCGCCCCCTGCAGCCTGCTTCCTGCGGCTTTCTTCTCCCATGTTCTCACTAGGTAGTGGCCACTGAAGACTTCCATGGCTTCATACAAACTTGGAAAGAAAAACTGAGCCAGAGGATTCAGTACCTCAACTGCAAGCGGAAGCACGCCTCTGTAACTCAAGTGGTGTTTGCTGTAAGGCATGGAACGGGGTGGCGGGGAAGTGGGGGTGAGCTATCGGAGAATGCAGGGCTCAGCAAAGCCCAAGGGAGGAAAGAGGGCGCTCCCAGGCCCCTGCTGGACATCAGGCCTATGGGGTGCCTTGGAAAGGCCACAGGCTGTGCAATCAGATCTGGGTCCAAATCCAAGATGGGCCACTTCCCTGCTTTGGTCTCTTAGAGGATCCTTCACCTCCTGATACCACCTCCTCTCCCCCATCAGGGCCCTCCGCTCACTCCACCCACCAGCTCTCAGGGGAGCCTCACTTTTCAGCCTCTTCCTTCCCACCCAAACCCATGAGCGGCCACCAGCTTCTCTCTACCCACCCCTATCACCTCATCCAGATCCCCTGGTCTCTTGCCCCCTGGCTGTCTTTAGCTTCTCACTTCCTTCCATGATCTGTTTCCTGAGCTGCAACCAGACCAAACCCTAGAAAAGGCCGTTGTGACTGTCACTCTCCTGCCCTCTGGGTAAAATCAGACCTATGCAGCAACCTGTGCAATCCACCCTCCATGGCCTCTTTATTTTTCTGGTATCCCCAAGATGCCACTTTGCGCCCCCCCCCCCCCAGATGTCACTTTCATCAGACTTATACAGCAGCCTCTGGCAGCATAAATGGACACCCCTCACGTTCTGCTCTAGTTACCCTCAGACCCTGCCAGGTTTTGAACCAGCCTTTCCTTCTAAAGGGAGGCTCTTCCCACCACTCCATCAACACTAAGCCTCCATCGCGCCACCACTGCTGCTCCTGACAAGCTTAGAAGTCCAGCTGGGGCCTTCCCTCTTACAGCCCTCTGCAGTGTCATGACTCAGAATAAAGGAGGGGACAGTGTAACTGAACTCTCATTGTGAGCCACCACTCTGACCCTTTTTTTAAGGTCCACCTCAAGGGGGAGTTGGTGACTCACCCATCCATGCGTTCATCTATTAGTTAAAAGCATTGCCTGGGAACACCCACAGGCCAGCCTTACAGGTCCATGACCCTCAGTCTCATAGAAGACACTGGGACTTTTCCTTTACAGTACTGGTGACCAAACATTTACTTGATATGTATTAAATGTCTGTCTCTCTGACTAGACTTTAAGGTCCATGAGGGCAAGGGCCCATGTGGCCTCTTCACTCCATGTCCAGGGACCCAGGCAGAGCCTTGCAGAGAGCAGGCACACAGGGAACATTGTTGAAAGTTGGCATGCATGCATGCATGCATGAGTGAGTGGCCCTCCAAAAGAGATGTGACCGTTCCTGTTTTATAAATGGGAAAGCAGAGGCTCAACATGGTCAGTCAGCTGGCCTCCAGCTGCAGCACCTGAGCAAAGTGCTGCTGGAATGTGAACCCAGCCTATCTGCCTCCCTGGCACCTAGGCTGGGCCCGCATACTCGGGCCTTTCTCTCTGGCCTGCAGAGCACCACCTTAACTGACTTGGACAACGAGAGTGACATCCTGGTGTCTTCAGAAGTCCTTGAAGAGGAGGCCAAGGTAGATGTGGTCACCCCTGAGTCCTTTGCCCAGCCAAGCCGCATGGGGAGGCCCATGATTGAAGACCCAGCTATCGATGTGGTCAAGAAGATCCTGCAGTGAGTGGCCCTGGGGTGCACTCCGGGGCCCTGCCACCGGGGCCCATGCCCTGAGCCTTCAGGAACTGGCTTTGGAGTCACACACACTGGGTTCCCATGGGAGCCCACCCCTGAAAGCCTGTGATCTTAAACAAGGGACCTCTCCTCTCAGAGCCTCCGTTTTCTCCTCTAAAATGGGGCTCATGATAGGATGAAGTCATGTTGTGTTGTGTGCTAACCGGGGTGGTGCTCAGTGACTGGCATGAGCTGTGCTCATGATCACTGGGAAAAACCTCATCCTTTCCTTTGTTTTCAGATTTCAGGACTCAAGATTCTCAGTTTTCCCAGGTGACAAAACTCGATGGCCGACAGGTAAAAGCAAGCAGGCCTGTGGGTCGTAGGGCACTGGCAGTGGGGAAGCCAATGGTGCCACCTGGTCCATACTCACCTGGGGTCCTCTGTTCTTGTCCTGGGCGATTGTCACCCAAAGGCTTCAAGCGACACCGGAACCAGGGAGAACACTCTGCAAAGACCTTGTCCAGTGCCAATGCCACCTCAGTAGGGAGGTAGGGACGCTGGGCTGCCCAAGATCTCCCCTTCCCAGACCCCAACCTTGTCTCCCTAAATGGAGGCCAGAGACCGCCCTGTTACTTTACCAGAGTCTGTCATCAGGATGTGCCGCCTGTGCCCACAGCTTCAAGACTCCAAGGGACGCAGTGAGGGTCTAGCTCTGATGCTGGTTTTGGTCATATCTGCGCTCATTCCCTCTTAGAGAGCCTGTCTGAGAATTCAGTGGTGCCCAAGGTGATGGCTAGTGGATCCAAGCTCTCTACCTTCCCACGCACATCATACTGAACAGAAAGCTGGACCCTGGAGTTGGCTTTCTTTGGGTGACATCACAGAACCTTAGGAGGAGTCTGGGCCTCTGCCTTCCAGCCATGTGCTCTGCCCACTATGCCGCCCTGGAGTGATTAGACTCATGGCTCAGTGAGCATGAGCTCTGGCTAACACCCAACGTGGCTTTTACAAAAGGGGGAGAGCAGGCCACAAACTTTCTTGGTCTTCTGTGAGTCCTCATTGATGTGGTTTAAAATTCCTGGTTTTGAGCAATTGGTGGTGAAGAAACTATGGCTTTGCATACCTCCAGAAGGTCTTTTTAAACACTCAGACCATCTGCAATGCAGAAGTAAACAAAGATCAACCAAACGAGAAAATCAAAGGCTATTTACTCAGAACTTGCGACAGCAAGGGAGTCGGCCATGTCACTTGCATTTTAGCGGAGACTCAAAGGCAGGCAGAGGAGTGGAAAAGCTTTATAGTGGAGAAGAGGGAGGGCTTTGGGTGTATCTGATTGGAGGCTGTTGGCATGGGAAGTGGGAGGCAGGCCAGCTGCGGGGCATCCGATATGATTGGTTAGGGGAGTATGTTTGGTTTTTCTCTGTTTGGTTTTAAGTTGGAAACAAGGACAAAACTTTGGAAAGCTGTCACCTATTAACCAATTCCTGGTCATTTGGGGGCCGATTATTACAGACACTTCTGTTTAGGCTACAAAATGAAATCCACGTTGCTAGGGCTGCCTGATGAAAATTCAGGATGCCCAGTTAAATTTGAATTTCAGGAAAACATGGAATATTTTTAGTGTAAGTACGTCCCAAAGATAGCATGAGAAATACACTAAAAATTATTCGTTGCTTCTATGAAATTCAAGTTTAAATGGGGGCATTGTTTTTTTTGTTTGAAAATCTTGCAACCCTATATGTGGCTCAACCCACTTTTCTTTGGGGGCTCACACAGGGTCGCAAGGATACAAAATTGCAGGCCGAGCACCTCGCTCCCTTCCCCCTTCTCAGTGGCCTTGGGTGGGGTTCGGCGGCAGGGCTTGATTTCCACAGTAAGGTTGTCTCCAGAGCTGTTGAGGAGTAGAGAGGCATTTTGAAGGATTCAGCCCCAAACGTGGGAAGCAGGTAGCCTACAGGGAGGTCACTGCCTCTAACAACTCAGGTGGGGCTCCCGCAGGCTCAGCTATGCCTGCCTGTCCCCGGCCTCCAGAGCACTGACTCACCTTTGTCCCACAGTATCACACGGTTTACCAAGCCCAACAGAATAGACAGACGGTACCAGGTGCTCTGGGACAGGCCACGTAGTCGTCAGGCCGAGTAAGTGACAGCACCTTTTCCTTTAACTACATTTTAACCTCTTGTGTCCATCTAGGGGCACTAGCTAAACCTGACTCCGTTGAGGAATCCATCTCATGTTTGTTGCAGGGATTTTAAAGGGGTCATCCTGACCCTCCTCTGGGAGATCAGTGAGCATCTGATGACTGTCATAGAGGTGAGAGCTGTAGCCCACAAGCCTCTGCCTGCCCCTCCGCCAGCCACTGGCCGCATGCCCCCAGCTGCTTCTGCCTCCTGCCTTCTTTTTTTTTTTTTTTTTTTCTTTCTTCCTCCACCCCAAGGCGGACACCTTGCTGCCTTCTGCTGATAAGGGCCCTGTGGGTGAAACTGAGGAAAAGGGGTTCCAGCCCCCATGACCGTGGTTACCCAGCTAAACCTCATTCATTCATTCAGTTAGCCATTTATTCAGACCTAAACATTTCTGAGACACTAACTGTATTCAGATACTGGGTCTGCCCAGAGGAGCAAGCCCATCTCTGTCCCTGAGGCCAGTGCCCAGCAGGAGGGTGACAGACATGGCGGCACCACAGGGAGACAGGCGGGACATGTCAGCAAGGGGTCCTCCAACGGGAACTGCTTGGTACCCTGTTTCAGCACACGCTCCACACAGGAGTGTCTGTGCATTTTCCCCCCTGCCTCCTGCTGAGCTGTGAGTCCTTCGGAGGAGGAGCTTCGGATCATCCATATTGGCGGCCCTCAGTCTGGTAGCCAGCTTGGCGCGTCATAGTAAGCCCTCAGCCCTGTCATTGAAGAGAGATTCCATACTGGCCTTGAAGGATAAATAGAATTGTGCCATCCCCTCTCTTGTGCCTTGCATAGCCCTGTGACACCAGCAGTGGTGAAAAGGACAGACAGAAGCAAGGGTCACCGGCGCAGGGGACCGCAGGAGTGAAGGCTAGGTGGTGTTGAGAGCAGGGAGGAGGATGCCAGGATCTCGGACCAGAGTACCATGGCGCCAGAGTCCTCACCCGCACGCCACCAACCTTCTCTTGCAGGAGTTCTACCGCAGGGAGAAGCGCTCGGTCACCAGGCCCGACTGCATGTCTGATACCTTGGAGCAGTGTATGGAGAACGTCTGCAAGAAGATCCTGGAGTACCAGAACCAGACGGACGACTACCACAACTCCTGCCTCATAGGTGGGTGAGGGCGGCCGGCAGGTGGGCCCCAGTGTGGCGCGAAGCCACTGCCTGAGCCAGACCTGGGCCTCAGGGTCTGAATGTTACCTTCTGACCTGGAGGTCACCAGGTGAGTCAGAAAAGCCACTCCATGAAAAGTTGACATCTTAGAATTAGGTAAAAACCTTCATCAGATTTAGCTGGGGGAAATAACAATGCCTCCTCCCAAAAGGCCCCTTATTTTGGGGATATGTGGTGATTTCGATAACTAACAATGCTTTGTTCATTGCACAGATATTTTTGACAGCTTTATTGAGATATTCACCTGCATATAATTCACTCATTTAAAGTGTACAACTTAATGGATTTAGTGAGAGTTGTGCAACCATCACCACTGTCAGGTTTAGAACCCCCGGTCCCTCATCACTTTCCCAGCCCTAGGCGACCACTAATCTACTTTCTGTCTCTATCGAGTTTCCGGTTCTTAACTTTCATATGAATGGAATCATGTAGTATGTGGTCTTTTGCGACTGGGTCCTTTCATTTTGCACAATGTGTTAAAAGTTCATCCATGTTATTGTATGTATCAGCACTTCATTCCTTTTAATGGCGGAATCATAGTCCATTGTCTGCACGGGCCACATTTTGTTTACCTGCTCATTCATTTATGGGTATTTGATTGTTTCTGTGTTTTGGCTATTGTGAATAATGCTGCTATGAACATTCATGGTACATGTTTTTGTGTGGACATAGGTATTCATTTCTCTGGGGTGTGTGACTAGGAATGGGATTGCTGGGTCATATGGTGACTCTGTGTTTAATCACTTGAAGAATCCTTCCACGGTGCTTACTGCATGCCTGGCCTGGGCTGGGCTAGGCTGGGATGAACTCAGTAGAGAGTGCCTCCTGGAGAAGAGGGATATGAAAATAGGCAGGTAGATACACCTTGCCATTTACATTTATTGTTATATGTACTATAATAAGTCATTCTTATGACTTAAAGGAGTTGCGATAACTCTTTTACCCCCCTCTTGCCCATTTCTCCATGTACCTCTGCATCTTCATCCATAGTCATGTGTGTTTTATGCAGTCGTAAGTCCTAGTTATTCCTCTTGTAAGACAGGGAATCTGAGGGTCCATTAGAGGCCTGCTGTGTTGGTGGAGAGGCAGCATGGATAGAAGAGGGAGAGGATTAGGGGATGGTCAGACCTGTGATCCAGGCCGAGCACTGCCATCTTCCAGCTGTATGACCTCGACCAAGCCACCTGGCCTCTATGAGCCTCAGTTTCCTCGTCTGTATAACCCACGATGCAAGGCGTTTTTGAGGATGAAACCCCTCGCACAGACTTGCCATGTACAGGGGAAAACAGTCTGCCGTGGCTCTCGTTACTGTGGCTGTGCAACGACTGGAATAGAAACTACAGGCAGCATCTCATTTCTCTAGCTCAGCATTTCCCCAGGTGAACTCCGTTCTATATGCTCTTCCATAAAGTGAAGGTCCCATGGTCGAATGGGCTTGGGAAATGCTGCCGATTATGTGCGTCTCTGGAAGAGTCTCCGGTCACAGTAAATGTTCACTTCCATTTCTTACAGTTTGGGAGTCCAGGTATCGACCAACTCTCCCAGAGAAAAGGTGTAAAAATGCTGGGTATAATATGTTTGTGATGAAATCTTTTAAATGCATCGAGCTAACTGTGAAGCAAGAAACACCCAGGCCCCAGACGTCAACAAAATAGGAACTCTGAGAGATAAATTGAACAGTAATTTTGGCTCTTGCCCTAAGGACTTTGATGACTCCCAGGTGAATGTAAGCCTCTGGTTTCATGGCCTTCAGGGCATTGGAACAGGAGACAAGGCCTGGACCTCCCAAGGTGGAAAGTCCGAAAGGACACTAGGGCTCTACCTACAGAGTAAGGTGAATGAGACAAAAACCACCCCTCCCACTCCTACAACCCAAACTGTCTTATTAAAAACCTTGGTGCTGGGTAAAGAAGAAGAAAAACACCAATGAGAATCCACACCTATAAGCCAGCCCCAATGCGTTTTGTTTGTTTGTTTATAAATTTTATTGATTTTTTACAGGGAGGAAGGGAGAGGGATAGAGAGTTAGAAATATCGATAAGAGAGAAACGTCGACCATCTGCCTCCTGCACACCTCCTACTGGGGATGTGCCCGCATCCAAGGTACATGCCCTTGACTGGAATCGAACCTGGGACCTTTCAGTCCGCAGGCCGACACTCTATCCACTGAGCCAAACTGGCTAGGGCCCCAGTGTGGTTTTTAAACTTGAAGTCACACTGAGCTAAGCCTGAATTTAACTTTCTGTGGAGCATCCAAAAGGACTCTCACTGAGACTTTAGCTGAAAATGATCGTGAGTTAGTTGTGCCAGATGCTTGTTTAATACAGACACTACAAATCTTCTTTTTTAAAAAAAAATATATTTCATTGATTTTTTACAGAGAGGAAGGGAGAGAGAATAGAGAGTTGGAAACATTGATGAGAGAGAAACATCGATCAGCTGCCTCCTGCACACCCTCTACTAGGGATGTGCCCGCAACCAAGGTACATGCTCTTGACCGGAATCGAACCTGGGACCTTTCAGTCCGCAGGCCGATGCTCTATCCACTGAGCCAAATCGGTTAGGGCTACAAATCTTCCTTAGTAAAATCCACCTTCAATTCAGGCCTTCAAGGATTCCCCAAAATAAAAAGCCCAGAAAAAGAGCTCACGGTAAAAATAAACAAACAAAACACACACACACACACACACACACGTGGAAAAAAAGGTATCTTGAATGTGAGGTAGACATCAGGATGAGGCCAGTAAGGACTTTATATTTTTAACATATCAAACAGAAAATATAAAAGCATGTATTTATTAGAGTCAAATAAAAGAGGAAATTGGAAAAATGAGTAAGGAGCAAGAGATTATGAAAATGGCCGAGTAGAAACGAAAGAGAATGAAATAGAACTCCTATATTTGAAAAATAAATATTTGAAACTTAAAAATTATAAATGGCTTTACAACCATATTGTTCATTGGTGGAGGTGAAATTAGTGAACTGGCACGTAGATGCAAAGAAAACATCCGAAATGCAACACAGAAAAACAGATGACATTTGGGAAGAAAGGTGAAGAGATATGGAGGAAAGAGCAGATCTAACATATAGCTATTTAGAAGTCCGAGAGGACAGGCAGAAGACTAGAGTGAAGACGATATTTAAAGAGGGAATGGATGAGACAATGCTTAAAGATATAATGTTATTTTAAATGAACTGGAAAGCCCTGCAGCATTTAGAAGAGAAACTTTTATGCTGTAGTAGTTTTCTCTGCACTAGTTTGGAAATAGGACCCCTTTTGATGAAATAGGTATTACCTCATCGAAGACCAAGCCTCCCTCTCTGGGAAACGGCTTCAGGCCTTGGTTGGAGAGACCCCCTCAGCAATGGGGCTCTGTTCTGTCCTCCCCACTGGCCTCTCCTCCCCAATGTCTACAGAATTACGCGCCCAGATGCGGAGATTCGAAGAGTTGCTGCCCCAGATGTGTTGGCTGGTGATGGAAAATTTCAAGGAGAACAACTGGCAAAAACTTTGCACCTCCACCAGAGAGATCCGAGAACAGTTCTTGAATTATCACAAGCAACTGGAGAAAAGGAAGGTGGGGGCTCCAGGATCTGCCCTTCCTCTCCAGGTTCAGGGGCCCTGGGCGAGCAGAAATGGATGCAGGGCATGGGAAGAACTGAGTCCCAGGGAAGGTGATGGGCCAGGCTTGGGATTGTTGCATGGGGACTGGGGGACACAAGGCATTGGGGGAATGTGAGTGGAACCAGCAGCTTCTTCAGTGGAGTCATTCAGTAAACTCCTTGTTGGGTGGGTCAGCTGGGTTATGTGCGGCCATTGTCATTGAGACCAACAACGATTGTCTCCCTGGTCTCACAGTCATGAGTTGTTCCTCTCATTGAACCAAAGCCTGGATCGTGCTGGGCAGGTGCTCAGCTCCCTCTCCCCCTCCCTCAGAGTCAGCTCCAGCCAGGCCCCTATCTTGCCTTTTCTGCCCACTCATGGCCCTTCACACACCCTGGTCAGAACACACACCAGTCTGGCCATTGCCATAACTGGCAGAGGACATAGGCCAGTGACTTTTTGGTCCTGACCTCAAGACAGCATGGTTGAAATTCCTGCTGATTTCTGGATTTTTTTAAATTGAAGGATAAAAACGCCCAGAGTCTTCATCCAAATCTTGGACACCCTATACATTCAAAAGAAATGGAGTCTCTGTGTCTAATGGAAGAGAAAAGACAGAAAGAATTGGACAGCATGATTATGACCACCAAGGAGAAGCTGGAGGTCAGTGGTGCCATCAATTCCCAAGCACTGCCCTCCAGAGAGATGACCCCACTGACAGCCCGGCACCAGCATGGAGCATGGCTTTGTGCCGACACCCTGGCCATGTCAGGAGATGAAAGTGGGCGGGTTTTACAGGTGGAGATGGTCAATATTGGCCGTTTGTGACTTGTATTTCTTCATTTCTAAATTAATTATTTACAAAATTATTAATGAGAACTTTTCCCCCACAATCCATGTCTAGTTTTATTTCTTCTTTGGTGAATTGCCCCTTGGCCATTTTGGAATCATTTCCTATCTTCAAGACCTCACCTCTTGGGAGAGGTCTCCTGGCTGAGGACCATATGTCAGCTACCTTGGATATAATTGACGTGTGGCTTTGTCTTGTTACCCGCTGGCTCCCCAAATCCTCCCTCAGCCTGCTGTCCGAGGCCAGGTACTCTGCTACCAACTGGGCTCCCCATGTTTCCTCCAGGAATGCATCAGGAAGTGCGGCCGATTATTCATAACCAGCTTGGCCAGCTTCACCGAGAAGTTCCTGCTGCAGCTGGATGAAGTGGTCATCGTCGATGATGTCCAGGTTGCAAGTAAGTGGCACTACGGCCCTGTGTCCTGGCCCCAGGGGGTTGGCGAGGCACAGGCTGATGGGCCATGAGGGATTTCTGCCTTTCCCCAACACCACCAGAATGAAAACAGATTCTCCACCAAGGGGACTGATGAATTTTTGTTTGTTTTCATGAGAAATAACTTTTTTAAAAAAATTAAAAAACAAATCCCAAGTGGGTCAACAATTCATGTAGAAAATGAAACTCTACTAAGTGAATATTTTCATAATCTTGGAGTAGGAGGGACAGCTTTCCTAACTATGAGATGACAGCCAGAAACCATAAAGGAAATGGCTGAGCCCCGCTGGCGTGGCTCAGTGGTTGAACATTGACCTATGAACCAATTCCTGGTCAGGGCACACGCCTGGGTTGTGGACTTGATCCCCAATAAGGGGGCGTGCAGGAGGCAGCTGATCAATGATTCTCTCTTATCATTGATGTTTCTATCTTTCTCCCTTTCCTCTCCTCTCTGAAATCAATATATATATAGTGGCTGGCACTTCTCTGTGGCAAAAACAAAACAAAACAAAAAAACAAGGGAAACTGTCGAAAGATGAAAAGACAAACCACAAACTGGAAAAATATTCCCACTATCTAAAAGTCAGAGAAAAGCCCAACATCTCTGTGGTACAGAGAACTCTACCAGGTCAAATTTGTAAAAAGAGACAAAAGACAAACACATGCAATTCAAAAGAGAAGTGATTCACACGGCCAGTGAATTACCGTAACAAATGTAACAAATGCTTAACTTTACTGATGACAAAAAATGCAAATGTGAACATTATGAATATATCCATTTTCGCCCACAGCCTTGCGAGGCTTTTCCGTTTGGTGGCACTAGCCCTGGTGAGAATATGAGGAAGCCTGCGTGCCACAGAGGCCCTGGGCGAGGGCAGCACTGATACCACTCGGGGGCAACCCGCTGTCGGTGCCTGTCAGAATTCCTTTTTCTCTTCCCTTTACCGGTCACAAGTCTTAATTTTGACCTGGCAGTTGTTGCTCTAGGAATTTATCCAACAGAAATAGTTGCACAGTTTTTCAAGGACATATTTTAAAGCATATTCATCACAACACTAACATTGCAAAGAATTGGGAACAGTACTAATATCTAGTTATAAGGGGTTGGATACAGAAATTATGGCTGAAATGTACAATGACTGCTGTTCAGCTATTAAAGTGTGTTTAATGGTCTATATGTGCTAATGTGGAAAGGCAGAAAGAAATACTGTTATGTGAAAACACAAGTTGACAGTGAGTACTTTTCTATGATCCCATTCAAAAACCACACACACACACACACACACACACACTATATATATATATATATATATATATATATATATATATATATATATCCTATCTAATAAAAGAGAAAAATGGTAATTGGCGTACGACGATACCCTTTTCATTGGCTAATCAGGGCTATATGCAAATTAACTGCCAACTAAGATTGGCAGTTAACTGCCAACAAGGTGGCGGTTAATTTGCATATGTAGGCACAATGCAGGGAGGCGAAAGGGAAAGCAGGAAGAAGCCCCCTGCCACTGACAGTGATCGGAAACCCAGGGGGGAGCTAAGAGCTGGGGGGTAGGGCAAAGGCGGCCCTGGGGCTGCCTTTGCCCTGCCCCCCAGCCATGATCAGAGAATCAGGTGCCTTTGCCTCCCTGGCCAGTGATAGCAGGAAGTAGGGGTGGAGCCAGCGATGGGAGCTGGACACGGTCAAAGCTGGCAGTCCCGGGAGCTAGGGGTCCCTTGCCTGGGCCTAAAGCGAAGCCCACGATCGCGGGGCCGCTGCAGCTGCGGGTCCCCGCTGCCCAAGCCGGACGCCTCAGCCAGAGGCGTTAGGCCTGGGCAGGGGCGGAGCCTGCAACCACGGGGAGCTGGGGGTCCCCTGCCCAGGCCTGACACCACTGCCAGAGGCCTCAGGCCTGGTCAAGGGGCCGATCCGGTGATTGGTGATCGGAGGGTGATGAGGCTCAACTCCTCTGGCCGAGGCATCAGGCCTGGGTGGGGGGCGGAGCCGGGGATTGGGGGGATATGATGGTCCCCTTGTCCAGGCCTGAAGCCTGGGTCAGAGGCATCAGGCTTGGGCGGGGGGTGGAGCAAGCGATCAGAGGGAGATGGGGGTCCCCTGCCCAGGCATGATTCCTGAGCCAGAGGCCTCAGGCCTGGGCGGGGGCCAGAGCCAGTGATCAGGGGGAGATGGGGGTCCCCTGTCCAAGCCTGACACCTCTGGCGGAGGCGTTAGGCCTGGGCAAGGGGCCGATCAGGCGATCGGAGGGTGATGGGGGCCTACACCTCTGGCCGAGGCATCAGGCCTGGGCTGGGGGCAGAACCAGTGATTGGGGGAAATGAGGGTCCCCTGCCCAGGCCTGACGCCTCTGTCAGAGGCGTCAGGCCTGGGCAAGGGGCCGATCCTGCAATTGGAGGGTGATGGGGGTCAACGCCTGAGGGCTCCCAGTATGTGAGAGGGGGCAGGCTGGGCTGAGGGACACTCCCCCCACACACACACACACACCCAGTGCATGAATTTCATGCACCGGGCCCCTAGTATATATATATATATATATATATATATATATATATATATATATATATATATATATATATATATTATATGAATTCATGTGAGAGAGAGAGAGAGAGAGAGAGAATGAGAGACAGAGCCTGAGAGATAGTACCAGACTGTTGACAATGATCCCCTCTGGTGGCTGGGATTACCAGAGACTTCTAAAATCTTTTTTTTTCTAGGTTAGGGATGTTTAAAATTTTTATAATGTGCATATTACTTTTATAGCTATAGAAACACTTAAATCACATCTTAAGTATTATTCATTTATCACTAATCTATTAAGTAATTAAAATATATTATTCTTATTAAAGTTTTTTATTACAAAGACAGTAAATATTCATCATAGTAAAATAATAAATTCAATATGAATTACAAAGAAACTTAAGAATGCAGCCTACAGCTCTGGCTAGTGTGGCTCAGTTGGTTGGGCGTCATCCAGGGGACCAAAAGGTTGCTGGATTGGTTCCCCGTCAGGGCACATGCCTGGGTTGTGGGCTTGATCCCAGGTTGGGGGATGTGCAGAAGGCAGCCAATTCATGTTTCGCTTTCACGTTGACTTTCTCTCTCTCTCTCTCTGACCCTTCCTCCCTCTCTCAGAATCAATGAAAAATCTTTTTTTAAAAGAGAAGAATACAGCCTACATATCTGGTGCAGTCAGCTTTTCTGCGGGGGGAGTTCTGCCTCCCATGGGAGACTCCAAGTGGGGAGAAGGGTAGTGAGGCCCTCATTTCTCTAAGGCCAGAGGTGGGGGGCGGGGGAATTGATCTCAGGCTGTGGGCAAGGCCACGGTCAGTAACCTGTCTCTTGCCTGCCAGAGATGGAGCCCCCTAAACAGAAAACATCAATGCTCATTCGGAGGAAACTTGCTGGGCTATCCCTGGAGGAAGAGAGTGAGAAGCCTCTGATCGAACGGGGCAGCAGGTGAGAGCCACGAACAGGAGGTATAACAAGAATGGCTGTATTTGCTGGGGGCAGTGCTATGGAATAACCCTATGCTCTGTGCCTCAGTTTTCTCATCTGTGAAATGGGCGCGGCAGCCTACCTGATATGGCATTATGAAGAGAAAGTTAAATGAGATTGGAGTGCCCCTGGCACATACTGAGAACTCAGTGGCCGTGAGGACCTACAAAGGGGCCCACAAAGAAAAGGAGGCCTTTCCCACCGTGAGGCAAATTCTAGGGTTGCTGGTGGCACTGAGAATGTGTAACAAGAGCTGTCAAAGTGCTCGTTCCTGTGCCCCAAGAATGTCACTCAGGAAGAAGGAAGGAGTGACTTGCCCAGCTTCGTTCTTAGCAGCAGCTATTACAGCGCAGTGGAAAAAATGGAGCAGGAGCCTGCGGCTGCCACCTGGCTGGCTGTCTGAGGCGTAAACGAGGGCCCAGAAGTAGGAAACAAGGAGAGGTGTGCCATTCCTCTGCCCAGGCAGAGCCCAGGGTTGTCTATTCACATGGATTTAAACTTTTCACACGGATGAAAATACAAAAAAAGAGCTTGAAGAAGCTTAACATTAAATGGTCAGAAGGGGTTTTCTTTTAATGAAGGCATTTAAAGAAATGCTCATCTCCCCACCAGGGTTAGAGGGTGCACCGCAAACGGTGAAGGCAAGCCTGCGGGGCTGTTACAGCCATGTTTGTTTGTAGGAAGTGGCCTGGAATCAAACCCACCGAAGTCACCATCCAAAACGAGATTCTCCTCCGGAAAACACCATCAATCACCACCCTCAAAACAACGCTGGGCCACCTGGCGACCGTGGAAGCCCGAGATGATGTCTACCTGGTGAGTGGAGAGGCGGGCGGGGACTGGCGCTTCCGAGGGACGCACAGCAGCCCCGTTGGGCTGGCTGGGGAAGGAGACAACTTCCCATCACAGTGTCCTGGCATGTGGCCATGGAGCAGATGGCACACGTCAGGGTGCCCCAGAGCACAGGGTCAACACTCAGGACAGTCGATGTGCTCAGACGCAAGGACCTGAGCCGCTGGTCATGTCCAGTCCCAGTGATAGCGTGAGGCTGATGGCGTGAGCCCAGTACAGCAGGAGCCCCACAGAGGTCACCCCCCACCCCCCAGACTGCGGGGAGGGGAAGGCTTCTCAAAGGAACAAGGGGCCAGAGTCGGTCAGAGGCATGGAGGCCCTGGGAGCAGTGGGTGGAATGGCTGACAGTGTCTGTTCTCAACATGAGGCATCTCATTGAATCCTTGTAACAGCCCCATGAGGAAGGTAGAATCGTCCCATGTTACTGATGAGGACACTGAGGCTTAAAGAGAGTGCCCCCCCCCCCAGATGCCACTACAGAGTGGCAGAGGCAGGGTTAAAACCAAGTGCCTGTCAGACACCCAGGGGGCCTGTCTGAAGAAGAGGCTACACCTGGATGCCACCTGTGGGCCCTCTCAGCTCTGAAGATGTGTGGACCTTTGGTCCTGGTGCCCAGAGAGAAAACTTTTCCTGCCCAGAGATATGCTGACCCTGGTATTGGGAAAGCCTACCGTGCCCAGGGCCGCCCTGACCCAGCTACCATGCCAAGCCCCAGGCAGAGGGGACCCCGGCTCTGCCTGCTGAGCTCAGCGAGGGCTTGAAGCCTAGAGGGCTCGGCCTCCCGAGGAAGCCAGGTCCCCGCAGCCCCAGGGAGGCCACAGGGTGGGCAGCGGTTAGCAAGAAGTGCAGAGTCCATAGTCTGGTGGACTGGGGTCCTAGTCCCTGCTTGGTCTCTTTCTAGCCGGGTGATCCCAGGCAAGGCTCAGTCGGAGCCTCAGTTTCCCCATCTATTGAACAATCAGACCTGCCTGATTGGTTGTTGGGCAAATCCATGAGAAATGCCTGGTGGAACTCTTGCCAGTACCGGGGGTGGGTTAAAGCTAGCAGCCAGCAGTTTGCAGTGTTCCTCTAGAGCAGTGGTCGGCAAACTCATTAGTCAACAGAGCCAAATATCAACAGTACAACAATTGAAATTTCTTTTGAGAGCCAAATTTTTTAAACTTAAACTAATATAGGTAGGTACATTGTTATTAACTTAACTAGGGGCCCGGTGCACGAAATTCGTGCACTGGGTGTGTGTGTGGGGGGAGTGTCCCTCAGCCCAGCCTGCCCCCTCTCACATACTGGGAGCCCTCAGGTGTTGACCCCCATCACCCTCCAATCGCAGGATCGGCCCCTTGCCCAGGCCTGACGCCTCTGACAGAGGTGTCAGGCCTGGGCAGGGGACCCTCATTTCCCCCCATCACTGGTTCTGCCCCCAGCCCCCTCCGATTGCTGGCTCTGCCCCTTGCCCAGGCCTGATGCCTCAGCCAGAGGCGTAGACCCCCATCACCCTCCAATTGCCTGATCGGCCCCTTGCCCAGGCCTGACGCCTCCGCCAGAGATGTCAGGCTTGGACAGGGGACTCCCATCTCCCCGCCGATCACTGGCTCTGGCCCCCACCCAGGCCTGAGGCCTCTAGCCCAGGAATCATGCCTGGGCAGGGGACCCCCATCTCCCTCTGATCGCTTGCTCCACCCCCTGCCCAAGCCTGATGCCTCTGACCCAGGCTTCAGGCCTGGGCAAGGGGACCATCATATCCCCCCAATCCCCGGCTCAGCCCCCCGCCCAGGCCTGATGCCTCGGCCAGAGGAGTTGACCCTCATCACCCTCTGATCACCAATCACCGGATCGGCCCCTTGACCAGGCCTGAGGCCTCTGGCAGAGGTGTCAGGCCTGGGCAGGGGACCCCCAGCTCCCCGCGGTTGCAGGCTCCGCCCCTGCCCAGGCCTAACGCCTCTGGCTGAGGCGTCCGGCTCGGGCAGCGGGGACCCACAGCTGCAGCGGCCCCGTGATCGTGGGCTCCGCTTTAGGCCCAGGCAAGGGACCCCTAGCTCCTGGGACTGCCAGCTTCGACCGTGCCCAGCTCCCATCGCTGGCTCCACCCCTACTTCCTGCTATCACTGGCCAGGGCGGAAAAGGCACCTGATTCTCCGATCATGGCTGGGGGGCAGGGCAAAGGCGGCCCCAGGGCCGCCTTTGCCCTGCCCCCCCAGCTCTTAGCTCCCCCCTGGGTTTCCGATCACTGTCAGTGGCAGGGGGCTTCTTCCTGCTTTCCCTTTCGCCTCCCTGCATTGTGCCTACATATGCAAATTAACTGCCATCTTGTTGGCAGTTAACTGCCAATCATAGTTGGCAGTTAATTTGCATATAGCCCTGATTAGCCAATGAAAAGGGTATCGTCGTACACCAATTACCATTTTTCTCTTTTATTAGTGTAGATTAGGATACTCCTAAGGCTTAGGAAGAGCCACACTCAAGGGGCCAAAGAGCCGCATGTGGCTCACGAGCCGCAGTTTGCCAACCACTGCTCTAGAGCACAGAGTCCAGAAGCCCCTCCTCATGCGGCCTCTTCCTGCTGCCTCGCTCCTAGAAATATTTGGCATTGTTTGAAGAGGAGTTGAAGAAGATCCAGGACGAGAACACAGTGCAGGTGAACAAGGCCCAGCGCTGGAAGAACAGCTGGAAGAGATCCGTGGAAACCCTCCAGAGCCTGTACTAGCGAGGCCCTCAACTCACCCCAAATAAAGGCGCCTTTTGTAGGAATTGCTTCTTGACCTCCCCATCTGTCTCTGTCCATCCATCGTCCACCTGCCTGTCCATCTATCTGTCCACCCATGAATGCATGCCCGCATCCATCCATCTATCCATCATTCCTGCTCTGTACCCAGCACTGTAGCTTCATCTGTGGCCAGGGCACGATGTGGTCCCTGCCCCCATGGGCACCAGTTCCAAGGAGGAAGACGGAGGTGAACGGAGGAGTTCCATGTGGTTAGCAGGGATGGCGGGTAAGAGGAATAGGTCAGTTACAACAGCGACCAGTACTTTGAAGCAAATAACTAACAAAAGTCATGCTTGGTGCTTCATCTTGGAAGATGAAATAATTAAGTCTTTTGGAAAAGAGTATATTTTACATAAAATAAAATGAGGATTGTACTTGCAGCCATGCCCTGATTCCTAGAACCAATGAAGAATTAATCCAGTGTTGACTGTATGTCTGCCTGGCAACGTGCCTGACCGAAGGACAGCATCTTGGAAAATGTCTGCTAGGCCTCCTTAATTTTCCTAAGGGCCGCTGTAATCCCAGGAGACTCAGGTCATTCTCTCCGGAAACCTCCGTCCTGCTGTCTGCCACGTCGACTTTCTCTTCTTGGATTGCTAATTGGCCCCACCATGCCAGATCTCATTTGTCGGTAGCTTTCTATGTCACTTGGACAGGGCACTCGGATTCCTTCCCCTACACCATACACTCCTGTTTCTTTCACATGCTTGGCATTTTCACTTTGCATCAGTTCACATTTTCACATGGTTTCTCTCCTTTAATGACTCATGAGGTAGGCTTCCATATACCTAATGTGGTTTCCTCCCACTGCCTTTTCTTTTCCTCACCCCGGCATCTAATGTAATATACATTTTGTACCAGTTGGTTGATTAACTATTACGGAATCAGGAATATGGTAGTTGGTTGCCTTGCTTAAAGTATTAGTTACCCCACCTCCGTGTCCTACCCCACAACTGGGCCCTTAACCAGCTGACAGCTCAATATTTGTATCCTTGGAATCATCCTAATATCTGGGCCTTGTCCAAGGCTGAGTTGTGTAAATGACCCACAACTGGAGAGGGGGCAGAGGCCATCTCTTAGCCAAGACCCTCCCCTGTCCTCCCGTGACCTCTCACTACACAGTACCGCTTTAAACTGTTTGTTATGCCCCATTTTCCATGTTGTGGGCTGTGTGGCCTCTACAGCTTTAGGGATCCGCCTCACTGGGGATTAGCCCCTTTCTGCTGACTCACCTGGGAGGCCTTTGTGTTCAGATTAGGGAATTCTGCTTCATCAGCACAGCCTTAGCTGTACCACAGCCTGGATTTGAGCCCCGCTCTGCCAATCTCTCCCTTTTGCTTTTTGTCTTGTTTTTCTCCTTACTCAGTTAAAACAAATGCACTTGTCTAGGCATTTCTCTGCATTTGATTGTGAGGCAGTAGCTGACGGGAGAGGGAGTGATCGTGATATTCCTGATTAACCAAAAGTAGATCTACCCAAAGGTCCCTTTAGTCGGGATCTGTTTTCTCTGACCTTGTAAGCAGCAAGAACCGGTGAGGCTGGGTTTCATCACCATTTACAACTTTGAACATGTTGTTGTTCAGCTTCAAAAAGGGGTTAAAATGGTTATTGCTAAAATTATTTGCTATTAAATAACTCAGAGGGGAAAAAAGGTGAATAAAATCTAAATTCTTTTCAAGGCATGGACTCACCTCCCACGTTCTCCACTGTAAACATGTTTGAGGAACACGTCAGGTGCTCTAGCAGCTCAGCTAGAGGAGGAGCCACTTTCAGGGGGGCTTCAGCAACGGTTCCCAGGAGCGCGGTTACCAAGTCCCCGAGGCTCATCTGGTGGAACATATGTTGATGGAAACAAGAGTTTGGGTTTGGGTTTCCTTTCTGAAGACAACATATAGAGGAAACAGATGAGTTCAGATGGGAAGTGAGCTGAGGGCAACCAGAGGCCTCTAAAATCGCCTCTCTAAATTTTGGAGGGTGGGAGAGACGTTGGTAAAGCTGCCTGGTGAGATAAAAACAAAGTGAAAGACAGAAAGGTTCTTGGAACATGGTTGCTGTGTCCCTCGCATTGTAAACAGGGCTTGCTGAACTGAGAGAAGGGAGGAAGGGTCAGAAACTCAACCAATCGTTTTGGTCCTGTATGCCTTGTACAGGTGTTTTGGTTTTTGTGTTCAACGTGGCTCTCTCAAATGATCAGATTCCCCAGGTATGGCGAAAAATGCATGTAGAGCTTTCAATGGAATTTTCACACTTGAAACATTTCCACCTTTCTCACCCCAGGATAAGGTGACAACAAATTCATCTCCCTTCCCTACACCGTAGCCTTGATTTGCACTTCAAAGAGGTTACAAGGGAAAGGGAGTACAAAACCATCTCTGAAATCATGTGCCCAATTTTGTATCTATGTGTACCTCTGTATCATATATTCTGACTGCCTTCCCCAGTAAGAACCATTGTGCTTAAAGAGTAACTAATTTGTATAATTTTGGATGTCCCTAAATTCCCCTGAAATCCAGTTATATCCAAGGCATGAGGGTTAATTCCTGAACTCCTTGGGCCTTGGACCATTCCCAGAGAAAATAAACACAACTCCCTAAGCTGTTCTTGCTATGTCAGCTACCCAGGGACTTCTGAGAATTGTCTGATATGTCTTAATAAAAAAATCTATCTACAATGGATACTTTACCCAAGAATATCTATGAAGGGCCAATAAACATGAAAAGATGCTCAATATCATTAGTCATGGGAATATGCAAATTCAAACCTCAATGTGATATCTCTAGATATCCACTGGAATGGCTAAAATGAAAAAGACTGACAATACTAAGTACTCGAACAACTGGGCCCCTCATACATTGGTGGAGATAATAGGGAGGGGAATCCAAAATAGGTCAGTCACTTTAGAAAACAGTTTGATCTTATAAAGTTTGACATGCAGTTACTCTCTAACTAGAAATTCTACTCCCAACTCTTTTAGCAAGAAAAAAGAACCATACAAAAATCTGCATATGATTGTTTATAACAGTTTTATTCATAACTAGAGGCCCGGTGCACGGATCCATGCACTGGTGGGGTCCCTCAGCCTGGACTGTGGGGATTGGGCCAAAACCAGCTCTCCGACATCCCATGAGGGGTCCTGGATTGCAAGAGGGTGATTCTCAGGTGATGCACCCTGGAATCGGGCTCACTCCTCTCTGGTCACCTGAGAACCGCAGCTGCCAAGTCACTACAGCTCACCAGCTCCTGCATTGAGGGTCTGCCCCCTGGTGGTCATTGTTTGTCATTGCGACCAGTCAGATGGTCGGGCAGTCTCTTAGGCTTTTATCTATATAGATAGCCACAACCTAGAAACAACAAAATTCATCAAACTGTATATTAAATTTTTTATTATATGTAAAGCATTCGTTAGTAAAGCTGATTTCTCAAAAATACTAGCCGCAGAGTATCTTTTTCCTTAACCCATAAGACAGCCCAAACATGGAACCCCTTTGCAAGGTTAAAGGATCTCAGACTTGGGGTCAACTCACTTGGTTTTATCACTTATTTTGTATGTTGGACTCCGCAGTCTTTCCTAATTTCCTACTCCAACTGGTGCTCTTTCAACTGGGAGCGCCTTTTACATATTTCCCGTTTTAAATATGGAGCCAGAGAATGTTACCAGCACTGCAGAGTCCAAATTGGGTCTGGCTGCATTTTAGGTCTATTAAATCCACTGCGGTGTTTGGAGCAGACTGGAGGAGAGAGAAGGGAAAGAGCTCTGGAATAGACTGAAATACAGCATCGGACAGAACGGAGCGCCAGGGAGAGACAGCGGGCAGACTGAGGGGCTAGATGTGGAAGTATAAAAGAGAGCCGTGTCCAGAGAAGACACTGCACACTTCCCCATCGCGTCAGGGAAAAGGCCCAAACTCCTGAGCATTTGTCGATCAGGCCTTCCATGATATACTCCCAATCTACTGTTTCATCCATGAACCAGAAGCTCCTCAAGCACAGGCCTTCACATAGTAGGCACTCCATGAAAGTTTGTGTTCAGTATGTACTGTTTGTCCCTTCACCTTCTGGTGAACATTCGTGTGTTTCCATTTGGGGCTGTTAGGATTAAAGCCGCTATGAATATTCTTGTCCAGGTCTTAAAGTGGACATATGCTTTCATTTTTCTTGGGTAAACTCTGGGGATGGAATTGCTGGGTCATATGTTGGTTTAAGGAATATAACCAATATGCTCAGTAAGTGTTGATAATAATGTATGTGCAGAAGAAATAAATGAATAAGTATTAGGTGTTTCATAGTTTTAGAATGAATGAATGCATTTGACAAATAATTTATGTCACCCTTATCATGTGCCAGGCACTATCCTAGGCTCCGGGATTAGACTAGGGAACAAGACAAAGATCCCTGTGCTTCTAGATCTTTAACTTGAGGAGAAGCATAGATAGGAAAACAGTCAGTGTGCTAAGGGAGACAGGGAACCTGAGGGAAGGAGATTGACGTTTCTGAGATTGTGGCCACCCTCCCCGAAAGGGCGATGCTTGAAAAAGACCTACAGGAAATGAGCGGCTGGGTGGCTGTGTAGCTGAAGAAAAATTAAACGAGCAAGAGCTAGCCGAAACAGGTTTGGCTCAGTGGATAGAGCGTCCGCCTGCGGACTGAGGGGTCCCAGGTTCGATTCCGGTCAAGGGCATGTACCTGGGCTGCGGGCACATCCCCAGTGGGAGATGTGCAGGAGGCGGCTGATCGATGTTTCTCTCCCATCGATGTTTCTGACTCTCTATCTCTCTCCCTTCCTCTCTGTAAAAAATCAATAAAATATATTTAAAAAAAAAAACAAAAAAAAAAAACGAGCAAGAGCTGAATGACATGTCGGAAGGCCAGGTTGAACGCAACAGCAGGAGCACGTCAGAGCGGGTGGGATCGGCCGTCCCGGGCCCGCCCGGCCCGCTTGTACTTGCGTCGCCCAGGAGGAGGCGCTGCTGAGCCCACCCCGCAGTCCGCGCCCCGGGCCCGCGCATGGGCCCGCGCAGAAACCGCTAGGCGGCGTCGGTTTCCCTTCCCACGCGGGACGCCGGCCGGGGCCGACGCGGCCGGGGAGCCCGCGCGTGCGCACACCGAGGCGGGGTGCTCTCGGGGCGGGCGGGGCGGGGCGGAGCGGGGCGGGGTGGGGTTGGCGGCGATTCCCGAGCCGCAGTGGCAGCTCGGGCGGTGCGGGGAAACCGAAAGTGGGCGGCGGCCGCGGCTGTGGCCCGGACGGAGACGGCGGCGGGAGCGGGGTCCGGAGGCGTGGGGACCGGCCGTGGGCCCCCGGAACCAGGTGAGCGCACGTCCCGCGGCGGAGGGTGCGACAGGTGCCCGGCGAAGTCGGACGAGCTTGGGGCCGGCGCGGCGCACCTGTGTCCCCCGCGGGACAGTGGCCCGGGCGGGACCTGGACGGGCCTCTTGGCTGCAGCCGCGGGGGATGCCGCGGTCCCGGCCGCCGGAAACGGGCCCGGCGCCGGGGAGTTGGGGTTCCAGAGCGCTGTGTTTTAAATCTCCGGTGGGACCCCGCCCCCCCGGGACCCGGGGCCGGCTGGACGGGCACCCGGGAGTCGGACGGACCCCCCGGCGGCGGGGAAGCCCGGAGCAGCGGTGGAGCTGTGGCGGCGGGGGTGTGGCCGCCGGGCCCGGCGCTGACCGGGAAGTGGTTCCTGGCACCGGCGGCACCGCCGCGGCCGCCGCCGGCAGCTCCCGGGCTCCGCAGTCTCTGCCCGGACCCGGGAGACCCGAGCCCCGGGCGGGGTGATCGCCCGCGACTTATACCTGGAGCTTTCAGTTCCACAGCGACTCGGGCTTCTCTTTTGGGACCGGCCCATGCAGGCCGCCCAAGGTAATGCGGGACCAGAACCACTCATTCCGTCCAACCGTGAGCGCAGGCTGGGCGCAGAGCCCCGAGCTCGGAAGGAAGCACGAATCCGTGGATGAGTTGTCGCTGAACCTGCCCCTGTCCTATCCAGCGGGGTCCAGTGCCCAGCTTCCACTTAACGGGAGGAGGCTGGGAGCCCGCACAACTTTCCTGCTCTGACCCACCTGAGGGACGTAATATATTTCCGTTAATAACCGAGGGTATCACTCCCGAATAATTTCCATTATTTGAGCAGAAAAGGGGAAATACCTATATTAGAAAAAAGTCCAGGGCCCCAAAGGATTCTGATAACTAACTGTCCTACAAAAGAAACCATTGATCTAGGTCAGCTTACCCCGCCCCCCCCCCCCCCACCTCACCCCCAAATTGTGCAAGTAGAAAAACTGCAGAAGAGTGTTCTGTCTAGTTGATAAGCATTGCCTTAATGACAGAAAGTGGAACTTGGACACAAGTCCCCAGTGTACCCCCGAGCTGCCTCGATGGGCTGCCTTGGTGTGTAGGCGTTGCCTACTGCAAACATGGTGGCCTTTGCACACCTGGGGTGGAATCTGTCTGGGCCTCTCCTCTTACTAACTGTGATCTTGAACAGATTACATACTTTCGTTGAGCCTGGTTTTCTGTGTATCAAGTGGAAATATTTAATTTAGTCTGCACAGCTTTCATGAGATAACTATTCTAAGTTCTTTGGCTTGTAGTAACTAGTCAGGAAATGTTAACTCCCTCCCACCAAACTTCCCATCATTTCCATAATCGGGTTTCCATTTCTTGGAAGCAGGAACACATCTTTAAATCCTCTATGTCAGTGGTTCTCAACCTTGGCTGTACATTAGGATCACCTGGGAATCTTTCTAAAATCCTGATTTCTGGGCCTCATCCTCTGGAAATTCTGCTTCTTTGTTACTAATGTTGTGGCCCCACCCCATAACACAGAAACAGAATTTCCGGAGGATGAGGCCCAGAAATCAGGATTTTAAAAAGATTCCCAGGTGATTCTAATGTGCAGCCAAGGTTGAGAACCACTGCTCTATGTCATATAAAGTGGCAGGTGGTGGAGATTTCTGCAGGTCCACTCAGCTGACATTCATTGAGCATCAGTTACATGTAAAGTACTGTGTTGGGTGCAGGGAATTGCTCCTGGGCCCGGCTGGATTAGAACCCACATCTCCTGTGCCTGGTACAAGACCCTTTGGTGGCACTCAGCCTCCCTCTTTGCTAGTGAACCCAGTGAGACTGTGAGGCAGCGGTTGGCGGTGTTTTCGGATTTCAGTCCCTGTAGACTGGAAATGAAATGTAATCCCTGCTAATGCCCTTTTAAGTGTACTGGTTGAAAGTGGCTGAATGAACTATTGTATTTTGTACCAAGAGATTTAAACTTCTTGAAGGACCTCTCTTTATGTTCATCGTGCAATAAATCGAGTGTAGAGACTTAGTTTGAATGTAAAGGAAAAACATTTAATAATCCAACTCTAAGTCCCTGCTCTATTTTTTTATTATTTTTTTAAAATATATTTTATTGATTTTTTACAGAGAGGAAGGGAGAGAGATAGAGAGCTAGAAACATCGATGAGAGAGACATCGATCAGCTGCCTCCTGCACATCTCCTACTGGGGATGTGCCTGCAACCCAGGTACATGCCCTTAACCGGAATCGAACCTGGGACCTTTCAGTCCGCAAGCCGACGCTCTATCCACTGAGCCAAACCGGTTTCGGCTCCCTGCTCTATTTTTGATCAAGTGCTGTTTTCAAAAATTGGTATTTGACATAGAGTGAGTAAGGTTTGCTTCTGGGCACTTTCAGGGTCAGCAGATAAATGCAGGAAGGACAGAAATGCCCTGGTGTATGGAATGAAATCTAATTTCATTTTTGTGTGAATTAGTTTTTCTTTCTTTATGTAAAACCTACTTTCTCCACCCGGTACTCCAACTTAGTGCTTTCTTTTTATTATTTCCCCATTGGGCCACTTTTTTTTTTTTTAAGTTCTGTCTTTCAAACAAGCTATTTTTTTAAAATCATTTTTAGCTAAAGATTTTTGTGTGCGTATATTTGCCAATAAGCGCTTCTAATCAGCACAAGTTACCCAGTGTGACCCCAAAGTGAATTCAGTATTTTCATCATGCACCTTTGTCAGGGGAAACAAACCCATGGTTCCCATTAGGCCTTTGGGCCCCATTTTAGAGCTGGAAGGACTCCAGGGAAGGTTGAGAGTCATGGTTCTTGTCCACCTTTCTTATCTTCCATGAGAAAAAAAGAGACCTGAAGTGACTTGCTCACAAGGTTACCCCTAATAAGTAGCATAAATAGGATTAAGACCCAAACTCCTAAATAAACCAGTTTGTCATCTCTAGTACAAATATAGATTTATGTAAAGCCCTTGTTTATATATTCACTAGAGGCCTGGTGCACGAATTTTTGCACAGGTGGGGTCCCTTGGCCTGGCCAGCGATTGGGACCCATCGGGTCCGTCTTGCCCAGTCTTGATTGGGGCCAATTGGGACGGCCAGCCTAGGGGGTGGGGGAGCAGGGAGGGACCACGGGAGGTTGGCTGGCTGAGGGAGGTTGGCTGTGAGAGTGCACTGACCACCAGGGGGCAGCTCCTGCATTGAGTGTCTGCCCCTTGGTGGTCAATGTGCATCATAGTTATCAGCCTGTCATCCGGTCGTAACTGTCGCTTAGGCTTTTATATATATAGATAGTATGAAGTTAGTCATGCATGGATAATTTGGAGTTTGAAATTACAATAATAAAAAAGAAAACTGCTTCCTAAAGATACTGTGTGGAAGTATGTCACCATCTGAGTCATTAATTGTTATCTTTCCTTTTAAAAAGTTGATAAAGGAGTGATTCAGGTGGTAACAAGTAGACTACAACTGGGGATAAATAATACCATGTTAAACTGTTGCAAGATGAGTCATGTGGAGGGTCTTTGGCAAAAGCCTTCCTTCTCTTAGGCTCACTGTGTTATTTCGTAAGATGAGGGTTTTGGGCTGATGTCTAAAATCTTTTCAGCACAGACATTCTGGACTTTAGAACCCTAGCTTGTTGCTAAAATAGTGTTTTCAAGGATAAGAGCATCCAGTTGCCAGAAGTATATGTCCTGAGGAGATACTATCGCCCCCCCCCCACCTCCTCTTCCCATGCCTTCAACACACTATTGTGTATGTCCAGGGGTTAGGCATATATGGTTAATCTTTGGTTAATCTCTCTCCAACCACCCACCCATCCCTACCTTTCCTTTGTGATTTGTCAGTCTGTCCCTTGCTTCTTTGGCTCTGGGTCTCTTTTGTTTATCAGTTTATTTTGTTCATTAGCGTCCACATATGAGTGAGATCATGTGGTACTTGTATTTCTCTTACTGGCCAAAACCAGGTTCTTTAGAACAAGACTGTTTCTCAGGACTCTTTTTAGGTGTATGAAAGAGAAAAACTGTGAATTTCCAAAATACACTTTGGAATGTGAGAATTATTTTAGGCTATTGAAATTGTTTAAATCTTGCTTTTCTAAAAGTTGTCATTATTCTCCCCTACTTCTTGCCCCACTTCTTGTACATATCAACACTTTGTGGTACTCATAGTTGATTGTGTAGCAAAGAGAAAAGGAACAGGATGAAAGAATAGAAGGTATCAACTGCCACCATTGAATTTTTGCAATACGTAGTTGCAGTTCTTTTGAATTTGGATGCCACACCCTTCCATCCGAATGTGGCAGATCCCTGCTTCATGCCACTTTGAGGGCTACTTGCTGAGCACAGCCCAGAGTTGCTGCCAGCGTGCCCTGAGCCAGATTCACTTTCGGAAGCATAGTCCGTTCTACATCCGGAGCAGCTGTCTGAGAAGAAGCCCTAGGTTTGGGAGCCGGAGGTCTGGATTCTTGTGGTTCTGGCCATAAAAGTATGTGAGACCTGGAATATTGACCCTGGGCCTCAGTTTCCTTACTTGTAAACTGAAGAGCTTGGAGGAGATGGTGCGAAGGTGCCCACTAGAACCCCCCGTGTCTCTCAGCTCCCCTTGGTGAGGTTGGGCCCACCATCCTGTGCTGCTTTCCTTGGCCAGGCCAGGCCTAGGGACATTGTGGGGGTGTCATCTGGCAGGGGATCTCTGCTGAGAGACCATTTGCCGAAGCAGTAAATGACTTTTTGCCTATCGTTTAGATGAGGGATGATGTTGGAGGAGATCCAGTGGCTTTCTTACCAAGCTTTCCTGTTCGTAGCATGCCAGTGCTTACATCATTGCACTCTTAGCCATATATTCACAAGTAGTTTCCTGTCCACACCATGCTTCTAGGGAAACGTTTTTAATTAAGTAACCACTGAATGCTAAGTACTGTGGTAAGCACATGTAACTCTACCCTTGAACTAGTCATTCAGAAAGCAAAGAAAGAAGGAGAAAAAAGAGTGAGAGGAAGTGCAATATGTTGTGATCTGTTGTGGCCCGTTTCTTCCTTCTTGACTGTGGTCTTTGGTCAGTTTTTGAAATAAAAAGTACTCTGATTAATTCTCCAGACCCATCTCCACTTTACTCTGCTGTTTAGGATCCTTATTCAGCTGAAACAGCTCCCTTAAGCCCCTTTGTTGTCTAGGGAAACCCTTAAGAATTTTAATCTGAGAACCTGTGGGCTAAAACAGAGATGCCCAGCCTTATTTCTCCCAACCTAGCCTACCTTATGGTCCACCAAGGCGTGCATAACATTCTTAAAATCTAAGTCAGTTGAATTCTCTTAAACTCTAAATTGTGTTTATTACAACGCTTTTAGAGAATAGAAATAATGGGGAAGAGATTTGAAAGATCAAATTGGCAACTTTAAAATTTTAGGAAGCCGCTTTAGAGAAACTTCAAACCTAATTTTTTGAGGGATGCCTAAGGTTTGCCATTGAGACACTAAGAGTTGAAATTTCCATGAGAAACTTCCTTTTTGTTTCTAATGGATGACATTCAAGATAGTAAACTTGATTTTTATAGTTAGAGGAAAGTGTTCTCATATACTACACATTTTGTAAAAGTTCTCAAGTATAATTGCCATCTTCAGGAAATATCAAAATATGCCAAAACTTAGAGCATTTTGAAGCAATATAGTAGATCAGAAAATGATAATGTTTTTTAAAAGCTTTAGTTGTATCTCTCCTTTTGTTCAGTGCCTAAAGTGATATTGCTAATGTAGGAATTGCAAACCAGATTGCAAAGCATGAGAACAAGGCATCCATCTCAACAAGACATAAAATCACACCTACTGTGTTCCAGGTTTTACTGTGCTTAACTGCTTCTCACTAGCTTTGGGATCCTCAGTCTTATAGTCTAAAGGGACTGCTCTTCCCTCCAAAAGTTGTATGCAAATAGAGAATTATAGTATTCCATGAAAATAGCATATTTTTTAAAAAGTCTCGGGGTGCGGGGGGGGGGGGGCGCTACTTAATTCAGATTGCCTTCCTGTGATCCAGCATTGCTTTCCAGTCTTCCCAAGTATAAGGTCCTTTTTGTTAGCTTTGTAAAAAACATTGTGAAACCTCACACACTAGTGGTTGTACTTCTAATGTCTATTGGTTGATAAAATACATCACTACCCAAAGCTGTTGTGATTCAATATGAATTTGGGTTTGTGAATCCCAATAGTGTCTGCACACTGTTTGAAAAACAGGAGTATGTGTGAGACACCAGTATTCAAGCAGCGCTCACTGCTCGTCAGAATGTATAGACTCCTTGCAGTCTGCTGTGGCCTTGACCTGGGCCTGCCTCAGAGAACACTGGCTCAGAGTAGCAAGGCCCAGAATTCATCCACCTGATGGTTCTCAATGACAGCTCGGTGACACAATTGGCTGTCTCAGTCAGTTGATAACGGTCATTAAAATTTGCAAATCATTTGTTTTCTTTTTTTCCCTGCAAGTAATTTTTAAAATAAAGATTATTCCTTTAATAGTTCACATGCATATATTTTAGTGAGTAGGAGAAGAGAGAAAAGCAGTAGTGTTAGGTAGATGGAGAATTTCTCATTCATTCATTCAGTGTTTATTGAGCTCCTCTTGTGGCCTGGGCAGGAGGAATTCAGCAGTGACCTTACAAATCTCTGCTTTCACAAACCTTATATTCGAGTTGGGGAGATAGCCAGTAAAATTCAATAAAGTATTTGGTGATGGTGGTAAGTGCTGAGGATTGTTATGACCTCCTAATGAATTGCTGCCCCCCTTTTCAATCATATTATTGGTAATGTGTGTGTTTTCTTTAATAATCGGCCTGGAAGTTTATCCATTTTGTTGATGTTCTCAAAATACTAGTTTTGTCTTCGTTATAGACTTGTTTCATATTCTTAATATTTATTTTATTCTCATCTTTATGATTTCCTTCCTTCTACTTACTTTTGTTATAATTTTCTCTCTTTTGTTCTCAAAGTTGTAGATTAGATCACTGATTTGGGACCTTTCTTGTTTCCTAACATCTATACTAATAAAAGAGAAACATGCAAATTGGTGTCACTCTGCTATGCTCACCAGCCAATCTGGATGAGTATGCAAATTAACCCAACAAAGATGGCGGTTAATTTGCATATGCAGGCATGGAGCAAAGACTGAAGACTGAAGAGGACTGAAGACTGAAGAGGCTTGCCTTTTCTGCTGCGGCCGGAGCGAAGGCCTGGGTCCTGGGTGCCGGAGGAAAGCCGGTGCTGGCAGCTGGGGGAAGGAAGGCCTATTGCACAAATCTCTTCATGCAGTGGGCCTCTAGTAACAATATAATGCTCCAAATTTCCCTCTAAATGCTGCTTTGACTGCAACCAGTAAATTTCTGTATATTGTATTTTCATTTATTTAAAAATATTTTCTGATTTTTGGGGAGCTTTCCCTTTGATCATTGGTTATTTAGAAGTATGTCATTAAATTTGCCAATATATATATCAATGTCATTGGTACCTAATTTAATTTTGTTCTGGACATAGTACACTCTTTGTGTAATTTCAGTTATTATATGTAGGTTGGTCAAGGATTGTTTTAAGTTTCAGAATATATTCCATCTTGGTGAATATACCGTGTGCTCTTGAAAAGAATGTATATTCTGTTGTTGGAGGGGAGTATTTTATAAATATCAATTAGATTAGTTTGGTCGATAGTGTTGTTGAGCTCTTCTGTATCCTTACTGATGTTTTTGTTTCCTGGTTGTATCAATTACCAATAACTATGAATCTGTCTATTTATTCTTTCAGCTCAATTTTGAAAACATTTTGCTTCATGTGTTTTGAAGTTGATGTCAGGTGTGGTCTCACTTAGGATTGTTTTGTCGTTCTGTTGAATTAACTTCTTAATGATGATATAATGTCTCTCTTTGTCCCTGCCAATACTCCTTGTTCTGATATTAATATAGTTATGTATTAGCATGGCATATCTTTTTCTATCTTTTTACTTGTAACCCATGTATTTATATTTAAAATAGGTTGCTTTGAGATAGTATTTGGTAAGTCTTGCTTTTACATCCACTCTGCCAATCTGTAACTTTGTATTGGAATATTTTGGTCATTTATATTCAATATAATGGTTGGTATGGTTGGTTTTAAATCGACTATTTTGCTTGCTGTTTTCTAATTGCCCTGTCTATTCTTTGTTGTTGTTATTATTTTTTTCTCTCATCTTTATTATTTTCTTCCTAAGTTGTTTTTTTTTTTTTTTACTTCTGCCTGCCTGCTTTTTGGTTGAATTTTTTATTCTTTTTTATCTTTACTACTGGCTTATTAGTTATACTGCCTTAAAAATTTTTAGTGGTTGCCATAGTGTTTACAATTTACATCTTTATCACATTCCACTTTCAAATAATATTATGCTATTTCATGTACAGTATAAGAACCTTCTAATGGTATTCTTCCAGTTTCTCTCTCTCATTCTTTGTGCTATTGTTGTTGTACATTTTACTTTTATATAATTGTGCACCCCACAGGAGGGAACTTTTTTGGTGATGGAAATGTTTATATCTTGATTGTGGTGATGATTGCATGAGTGTGTATATTTTTCAAAACTCAGTAAGTGTACACATAAGATGAGTGAATTTTATTGTATGTAAATTATACCTAAATGAAGATTTTGATATATGTATAAATATGTATGTGTGTGTGTCTATTTATCTATCTATAGAGAGTATAAGAATATAGACCTAGTATAGGACTTTCTAAGACTATAGGATTAATTAAATGTTGTTGGTGCTGGTGGTGACAATTTTTAAAAAAATTAATGTTAAGTGCAGGAAAGCACATGAGGAATACTTAGGTCTAAATATTTGTCACTTAAACCTTGCTGTCATTTGAGTATCATATTTATAATTAAAAGGACCCACACTTGAGCTAATATTGTCTCCTTTTTCAAAAGGACAAATGAGGAAATTAACAGAATTCTCTGCTGTTCAATTTGGTATCTAACAACTATATTTATTTTAAATTAAATTAAAATCCATTTCCTCAGTCATGTTGGCCACATTTCAAGTGTTCAGTAGTTCATGTGGCTATTGGCTACCATATTGGACTGCACAGATATAAAACGTTTTCATCATCACAGAAAGTTCTATTGGATAGCACTGTTGAAGGAAAATATAACAAGTTGTCCATGGCTTACCTTTCTGCTTCCTTTCATGCTTCCCACTTTTCTTGGCTGTTTAAATGTCATTCTCCTAATCTATCTTCATTCTATTTACCACTAGTCTAAATAAAATGGGAATGGTTAATTTTGAAACATGCCTGTTACTGATCAATGCAGATTTTTAGCCAAGGTCCTCATGGATTTCCTAGGTACCAAAATGCAGCAGTTGCTTTGCTTTTCTCTCTCTTACTTGTCTGCTGCAGATGGCACTTTTGAACATGCCCTTCTTCTCGCTTCTCTCCTCTTTTTGTTTATATGACACTGTGACTCTGCTTTTTCTACTTCTATTTCTCTGGTCCCTTTTTCTCAGCCTTTTATATGATCTTCTTCCTTGCCTACTTCTTAAATGACAGTCTTTCACAAAGGTCCATCTTTAACTTTGTTATTGACTCCCTAGTTATGAAATACCACATATATGCTGAAGGCCAGCAATCTATAACCGGCTCAGACATCTAACTTAAATTCTTAGTAAGTATATCTGTGTGGTTGCCTTGTGAGCATCCCAAACTCCTATGTCCAAAATTAATTCACTCTATTACTTTATTTTGCAGATCTACCTCACCTCAGTGTGGGTCATTACTATGCACCATGCTTCTAAAATGGGAATTTGGAAACTCTCTCATCATCCAAACCAGCTAATCGATTCCTGTTGACTTCACCTCCTAATTACCACTCAAATTGATATTTTGCTTATTCCCAAGGCCCTGTTTTCAGGTCATCCACATTTCTAAGTATTCCTACAAGCCATTAATCTTTCTTCTTCTAATTTATCTTCCCCACTACAGAATAGTGATATTCCTAAAATGCAGAACTAATCATTTTATCCCCCTATTAAAACCTCTCCAAGGCCCCACATTACTTTTGGCAAAAATGCAAACATATTAGCATAATATGAGAGACTCTTCTGGGTCTGCCTCTTCCCAACTCTCCCATCCCTATCCTTCAGCCCTTACGTAGCTTGGAGTCTTTGTTCAATCATGTCCAGCCACTTAACTACTTGGAATTCTCAGAACAACCATGAACTTCTCTCTCACTGTGCCTTTTGCACTTTCTGTTTCCTTTACTTGGGGCTGATACCTCTCCATCCCCCCGCTTCCCCCCCCCCCACACACACACACCCTTTTCCTCTTTGTCTGGCTGATTCCATCCTGTCTTTTAGGCTTCCATTCGGGCCTCCCCTCATCTGGGAAACATTCCCTGATATCTTCCCTTCACAGGCTAGTCTTTGTGGCTTTCTGACTTCCTGTGTCCTCCTAACATGCTGTGCTTTTCTCTACCATCGCAATTTTTGCTCTTTATTGTAATAGCACAGAAAGTATCCAGTAATTTATCGAATAGTCTAACAAGTGTAAACTCTGAAAATCTACTTGAATCACAGGCTGATGAATCATCTCACAGTAATCTTGCACTGTGCTCTTATAGGTGAAGATGCTGGAAGCAGATCTGGTTTCAAAAATGCTACGAGCTGTTCTACAGTCTCATAAGAATGGAATAGCATTGCCTCGGCTGCAAGGAGAGTACAAATCCTTGACTGGAGACTGGATCCCCTTCAAGCAGTTAGGTTACCCGTCACTAGAAGCCTATCTGAGAAGTGTGCCAGCAGTGGTCAGGATAGAGACCAGTAGATCTGGTGAGGTAAGGGGGTACTTGTGCATGTCAGAAAAGTCACACCAGTTCTTAATTTCCTCTCTGGCACTTTCAGCCTCATCACTGTGATAGAAGTCAAAGTGAAAAGTGCTAGCTAAGCCTTGACCAGGTGGCTCAGTTAGTTGGAGCGTCGTCCCGGACAGCAAAAAGTTGTGGGTTTGATTGCCGGTCAGGGCACATACTTAGGTTGTAGGTTTGATCCCCGTTCAGGGTGTGTTCAGGATATTTCCCTCCCTCCTCCCTCCCTCTCTCTCTCAAAATCAATTTAAAAAAAAAAAATCCTTGGGTGAGAATTAAAAAAAGGCACAGTCTAGATTCTGATTATTTTGGTTAACCCCTCAAATTCTTTTGTTGTAAAAATAATAAGATTTTAACCATATTAAATAAGAAATTTTAAAATTAAAGTTCATTCAGTCTCAATATCCAAAGTAACTGTACTGGAAATCTTAAGTGCCTAAATGTCACACCCACCCATTATGAACTTGCTACAACTGTTTTCTCCAGGTCGCTGACCTCCTGATTGCCAAACTAACAGATGCTTTTAAATTCTCATCATTTGACCTCACTCATATCTATTCCTACTATCTGGACCCCACTTCAATCCCTAATTGATCATTTAGCATTTGGTTATTACAGGCCCTCCCAACCGTTCTCCCTGTCTTTAGTCCTTTCTCTCTCTCGCCTGGTCTTGCCTTCACACCAATGTGATCATATTATTCCATAATTCAAATCCTTTAGTTTCTCTAGAATAATATTATGTATTCATATTTATATTCTCTGGGAGAGTATTTTATGTATAACATGGGAAATTCGATGGTAGCAAGTAAGTTTTTTCTTGTGCATACCCTGTGACCCAGCAGTTTCACTTCTTGGTATCTGCCCAATGCACAGTGTGGAAGATATGGACAAACCATCACCCAAAAGACAGGCAAAAACACCAATCCCCCAAAACAGTACATTTTTCTAGGTGCATTTCTATAAATGTAAATACATCAAACATGTATGAAGTATTTCTCACCAAAACTTATTATAGTTGTTCCTCTGTTTGCAGTGCACAGGGGAGGCAGTGGGTAGAGGAGGGAAAAGGGTCCCAGGATCAGCAGTGGTCAAAGGGGAGGTTCACCTAATCTGTAATAATGTTTATAAGGAGCAGCTATAAATTAATTAAATATTATATTAATAATAAAACTTTCTTTAGCATTCTTGATTCTCCTAGAGAGATTTAAGCCATCCTTTCTGTCCACTTGGCACCTTGTAATACATCCAACATCCTACTTGACACAGTGTTTTCTGTTTAGTCTCTTTGTCCTTCTCTCTTTCATTCATCAGTTTCTTGAGGATGAGAGATTGTTTTTCATCCCTAATAGTTGGTGCTTAATAAATGTGTTGAATGTATGAATGATAAAATGTCTGAATGAATTAATAAATTAATAATGCTTCATAGAGTTACTAAGCTATAATTTACTCTTTTATTTCCCTGTTTGGGGCATTTTTAATGTTTCCAGGTTTTGACTGTTAGAATAGGCCCTATTGCACATATTTGGGTATGTAATTTTTTCTTCTTTTGAATTATGTTCTTGTAACATATTTTTAGGAATAGAAATACTGGGCCAAAGAGTAGGAACATGCTTTGGCTTATTTTTGCTTTCCCGTTCTTGAGTTCAACTTAGAATCAAAGACTTACATATTAGATGGGGCTTTAGGGATCATCTAATCCTAATGGTCTACATACTTTTGTCAAATATTTTTTCAAATGGCCTATATGTTGCACAAGTTTTTGTGTTGTTGTTGTTGTTTCTTAAGATAAAAAGCTGAGCTGCTGTTTTAAGTAGGAGCAGAGGGTCCTGGCCTGCCTAACCTTCACACCTTGCCACTGTGAGGCCCTTGAGGCAACTCCATGGAATCCTGTGGCTCCACTGAACAATTTGAAAACCCCAGATCTAAGCCCTGTAAAACCTTTTTTTATAGTTGCAAATTCTGAGATTGGGAGGTTAACTGATTTGTCCTGAATCACCCAGCTAATCTTTGCAGTGGCAAGACTAGGATTTAGTGGTCTTTGAAAGGTAGTGCAACATAGCAGTTATGAGTACCTACTTTGGATTCAGGTAGCCTAGCTGTGTGACTTGGATAAGTTGCTAACTTTTCTGAGCCTCTGTTTTCCCATCGTATTAAATAGAGTAAAATATATTTCACAGATTATGTTAGATAATATGTGTAGACCACAGGTTTCTTTGGGTTCATTTGTTATTCCCATAGTACCTAGCATATTGTAGATGCTTCATAAATACCTGTTTAAGGAATAAATAAAATTTTGAATTTAACCAAGGAAGATTATTCAGTATGTTAGACTGTACTTGATTTCTATGTAGAAAATATAAATCTGCTCAACGTGATCAAGAAGAGAGTGATTTGCATACAGCTTGATTTGGGACATGTAAACTCACTGAGATCCACTTTTAAAAATTGGCCTCTAGCCCTAGGTGGTTCCGCTCAGTGGATAGAGCATCAGCCTGCGAACTGAAGGGTCCCAGGTTCAATTCTGGTCAAGGGCACATGTCCAGGATCCACAGTAGAGGGCATGCAGGAAGCAGCCAATCAATGATTTTCTCTCATCATTGATGTTTCTCTCTCTCCCTCTCTGTTCCTCTCTGAAATCAATAAAAATATATTTTTAAAAAATATGGCCTCTAGGCACCGGTGTGTCTGAGAAATGTTTCTCCTCTCACTTTGCCTCTCATGAATAGACTACCTGTTATGCTGTGGCCTGCACAGAAACTGCAAGAATTGCTCAGCTTGTGGCTCGTCAGAGGAGCTCTAAAAGAAAGACGGGGCGGCAAGTTAATTGTCAGATGAGAGTAAAGAAAACCATGCCGTTTTTTCTGGAAGGTATGGTCTTTTCACATGCTAAAAATTCTAAGCCTGTTTATGAATACACTGACATATGGAATTCTGGGAATATTGCTTATATTCATGATAAACATATCTGTTAACACTTATATGTCAAGGGTGAAATCCTGAAGCTAATATTTTCATTTGAAACTAAGTGAACATGATGAGCATGACTTGCTAAATGAAGTAATTACTCAGTGTGAGGTAACAGAGAGTACTTACAGCAAAATGTGGTGTTATTCTTTTATATTATTTGCGGGAAAGCTTCATCCAGCATGTTGGATGAACCAAGAACCTATGATTTAATGTATTATTTAGCAAATCATGCCTTTTAGTATAAATTCTCTTTTTTAAAAATATGAATTATATGGTAGACAGAGGTATTATATAGGCAGCTCAGCCTGTGTTTACTGAATACTCATTTCAAGGAGCTTATAATCAGTTCTAAAACTAAATTCTCAAGAAATAGCTCAGTGGTAATACAAAAGAGTAGATGAAAAGAGGAAGAGGGGATTCAACAAAATTCCCTATAGACATATATAACATATAGACACTGACAGAGGTGATGATAGTCAGAGGGAAAGGGGGTTGGAGGTGGGTGGAGGTGGCAGAGTGAGGAAAGGTGGGGACAGAAAAGGACTTTGCTTGGGGTGATGGGCGCAAGATGCAGTGTGCAGATGATGTTTTATTGAGCTGTTCACTTGAAACTTGTATGGTTTTGTGAAGCAATGTCACCCCAATAAATTCAGTTTTAAAAAGAGTAGATGCCTGAATGCCACAGCAAGCAGTTTAGTGAGAATGACAATGGAGGGCTTCATATTGAAGAGGAGACTTGAATCCAGACTTCAAATGATGGAAAGAGTTTAAACTGATGGAGAGGGCATGGAGGACTGAAATATGGGGGAGTGTGGTACATTTGTAAGAACATGAGATGGTTGCTAATAAGTATTCATTGGTAAGTAGAGGGAAAGTAACTAGCTAGTCTAGTAGATGAAATCATATTTTGAAGAACTTCATCTGCTAAATACTCACCAATCTCCTCCTCTACTGACCACCCCTCAAGTGGCAACTTCCTCACGTTCTTACATACGGCTCTGAGATTAGAGACCTGCAGAAAACACCTGGACAGGGGAGTGCCATAATGAAACTAGGGTTTGGGGAAGCTAAATGATTCCATTCTGTATGTCTCACTTCATAGGAAAACCAAAAGCAACTCTCAGACAACCAGGATTTTCTTCAGATTTTTCCATCAGCAGAAAGCCTAATGCAGCTCTGTCAAGAGACAGAGGAAACTCTCTTGGAGTCAAGCCTGAGGCTGAATTACCACCTTACACAGTACACACACATGTTGGAAGTGAAGTATTCAAAAGTGTTCCCATGCAGAGGCATGTGACCATGCCTACCAACAACAGGTATTTGTTCTTTGTTGGGCTAAAAGAACTTTAGTGAACCTAGGATAATAAATGCTAGAAATGTGTATACTTTGTTTTATCTAATGTAAGTTTATTTGCATGTAGCATCATTACAGTATTCGTAAATCCACTTTTCATGGTTGCATGAATGTATTTCTCTGAATACCTCCGTTCTGTATTTTCTCTACATTTTTTGTAATCCCTCCTTGTGAAATTCATTTTAAAAGCTCTCACAAATTGTTCTAAGATGCCATTTCAGTATAACTTACAACTTTTTCTGAGAACCTTTCTTATAATACATTTTGTGAGCTGTAAATAAAATCTGTTGATTTGCACATTAGACTGTGTCCCAGAAATTAATCCATAATTATACAATTGCATAATATAGCCATGCATCAGAATACTGGATTGGCAATAATAACACAGCTTTAAAGTCTGAGTTTGGTGCTGCCATTCACAAGCCAAGGGAAGTAAGTGAAATCATTTGATCTTTTGGGGCTGTGGTGTCCTCATTTGTCCAGTGAAAATGTTATCTAGGCAATCTCAAATTTCCTTTCTGACTCTGAATGTTAAAGGTTTTATAAGATCACTCAGGTCAGCAACCTACAACCCATAGACCAAACCCAGCCTATTGCCTGTTTTCTGTAAATAAAGTTTTATAGAAACACAGCCACATCCCATTGCTCTGTATTGTCTGGGCTTATGTTTGCACAACTGCAGAGTTGAGTAGTAGTGCAGAGACCGTGGCCTAGAAAGCCTAAAATATGTACCATAGGACCTTTTACAGAAAAAGTGCCAACTCCTGATATAGATGAGTCAGTATTACCTTCTTGCATCTATTTGTGCCTTTATAAAACAAATTTTGTTGTATCAAATTTCTTTAATTCAGCGTTCAAAAATCCCATTTTGTGCAAAATATAGTCCACCCCCCCACACACAGGCACTTTCCCACCCTAATAATTAGAATATTTAGAAAGAATTAATTTTTTAAGTTAGGTTAAAGGGTTGTAATTTTATATATTTTGGCATTTTTTTATAAAGTAACCCTTAAATATTTTCCATCATGGTATATATTTAATGTTGTTTATGGTTATTATAATTTGGATAAGATCTAGAAAATACATAGTTAAAATTTGGATCTTGACCCGAAGCATTAGTTGGGTTCAGTATGTGGCCGAGGTATGATTGTCTCCCCTGGTTGCATGCCTCAATTCAGTCCCATTATTAAATTGAATTGATAAAATGATAGCAAAATCAGGCATTCTGGATTGTGGGGTCTGAAGAGCATGCTCCACCCCACAATCTGGTGTCTCCTACCCCTCACCTAGCGGCATTGGATGGCCCAGGTATGCGCCTTCCATCTCCAGGTAGCACCAGCAATGATTGAATGGGAGGCCCCACCAGCAGCCTAAATAGTGGACCCAAGTTGGTGCTCTCTGACCTGCAGCGTAGTGTGCTTCTGCCCCTCCCACCTAGCAGCACCAGACCCAGGAGGTGCATTCTGCTCCCATGGACAGCACCTGCAGAGATCACACAGGAGCCCCAGTAGCAACAGGTGCATGTACCAGACCAGAATAGTACCATAAGGGCCCTGAAAACGAAATTATCAATGGCCCACCGCCTGCAAAAGTGGGCCAGGAGAACTGTGCTAAACCTAAACAGGGTAACCGCCTGCTAAAATAGGACATTGAAATAGGATCCAAAGTCTCCTAACGTGTGTCCTAATGTCCAGGATACAATAACAAAAAAAATCACTCATTGTACTAAGAACCAAGCAAATGACAACTTGAATGAGAATAGATAATCAACAGGCATCAACACCAAGATGAATCAGATGTTAGAATTGTGTGACAAAGAATTTAAGGCAGCTGTCATAAAAGTGTTTTCTGAGCAATTGCCAATATTTTTTGGGGGAAAAATAGAAAATGCATCAAACAAATAGAACATAGTAAAAAGAACCAGATGAAAACTATAGTACTTAAAATGCAACATCAAAATAAAAAATGCGCTGGATGAGCTCAGTAGCAGAATGAATATGACACAAGAAAGAATCCATAAACTTGAAGATAGGACAATATCTTTAATGAAGATAGGACAATAGAAATTTCCCAATCTAACAGCAGAGTAAACAGACTTCAAAAAAATCAAACTAAACCCAAACCAAAAAACCAACTAGCAAAGCCCGAGGAGCCTATGGTGGAGAGAAAGCTAGCAGAGCCTTAGGGTTCTATGGGGAAAATAGGAAAGACCTAATGTTTGTAATATCGGAGTCTCAGAAAGAGAAGAGCAAGTGGGACTTGAATGAGTATTGGAAGGCATAGTGGTTGAAAATATCTCAAATTTGGCTAAGGACATAAGCCTACAGATTGAAGAAGCCTAGAGAATTACAAATAGGATGAATCTAAAGAAACCCACACCAAGACACCCCATCATTAAACTTCTGAAAACTAAAGAAATACAAAATCTTTAAAAGAGCCAGAGAGAAATGACACAGCACCTGTAGGGGAATACCAGTTTTAATGACAGTGGATTTCTCATCTGCAGCCATGGAGGAAGAAAATGACATATTTTTCTAGTGCTGAAAGAAAAAACAAAAGTCAACTACAAATTCTATATCATTCTATTCATTCCTACAACATTCACCCTTCCTTGCATGTACCAAGCACTGTCCTTAGGCACTGGGAACACAGGTAATTAAGACACTTAGAGTCTAGTGAGGGAGACAGACATGAACACAAATTATTGCAGTCTGTGTGTGTGGTTTATTTCTTTGTACTCATATTTGGAAAAATCTTGCTATATATATTTATTATAATTCATATAAAATTATTTTAGTAAGTGTATGAGGTGGGGAATCTTTGTTTATTTTTTTCCTAGGTGCTTATTCGAGCAATCCTCTCTCTGGTTTGAAATGCCACTGTTATCATATGCTAAGATGTAATATAATTTGAGTGTTTCTAAGCTCTACAATTTTACTTATCTGTTGAACTATTTTTGTAACTTTATTATACATTTCAATATGTGGTGATGCAAGTCTTTCAGTTTTTAGTTATATTCCAAAAATAGTCTTTATGTTCAACTGTTCATTCTTTGCATGTTTTTAAAAAATTATTTTGTATTGCTTGTTCCTTAAAAGTGATTAATTGGAACTCTGACTTCCAAGTTATTTTATAATCCTAGTTTAAATTTAGCTTTTAATACATTCTCTTTGGGTGAATATGAAACAGGAAAGCTGAAATCAGGTATATTTGCATTTCAGTTGATTGTGAAATATTTTAATGACTTGTTTTACTGTTCAATGCCACAGAGACTTTAATGAAAAGTATAGTGTTTAAAACTTGGTATTAACTTTGCTATTTTAATTTTCATTCACTTTCTTTATACCTTAGGTTTAGTCCAAAAGCATCCCTTCCACCACCTTTACAGATACATCTCTCAAGAACCTGTACTAAGGAAATGAGCGGTACGTTCCCTAAACATTAGCTTCATGATAGATTCTGGCTTCTGGAGCCTCAAAGCCCTAAGAAAACTATCTGTTGATGGCTTCGACATTTGCTTTCACTTTCTCCTGCTTGGAGTATCTCTCCTCCCCTCTTTCTTAATTTCTTTAAGTTATGAATTGACGTGATGTAAAGAGGAAATCATCCCTCCAAGGATGTCATCATCATTCTGACTTGAGACCTTCCTCACCTTAGACTTACTCTGTTTCAATTCCAAGTGCCACCTGCAGATACTTGTGTCTCTTGTCACCCTCTCATGCATCAAGAGTAAGATTTAAAGTGTATAAATGTGGTACCTAAACTCATAAAATCATTTCAGATACTCTGCCATTCAAAAGCTGGGACCCTAAGCTGTATGCAGTGACTACTAAGTATTTAAATATGAATATAAATGATTCCTCGGCTTTTAAGTTCCAAAGGGGGCTGTTAAGAAAACAGTTGGAGACAAAATATAAAGTCAAAGAATCTGAAGGTTAGAAATGTACCCACTCATCTTGTCTCCTCCAACCCAGGTATAAATGCCCTGCTTATAGCCCCACCTGAGGGACACACTGTTTTCAGAAATAGCACTTACGTTGTACAAATTTTAAAGGATTTGCTGCTTTAAGTGTGATTCTTACTGAATTAAAATCATTTTTCTGTAAGAGCACATCTCCAGTATTCTAGAAATTAATTAAACAATATTATTTTTTATGTCAATTACTCTTACATATGCATTTCCTGAAACATGACTACTGTACCCAATAAAGTCATATACCCTTTAGACTGGTTGTAAGTCCTTTTAAATCAGAATAAACTTTTCCTGCAGAACCAAAGGGACTTATTCAGGAGGATTGCAATTCACCTGGCAGCTGATACGTATCTTTTGTTTTCTTAACAGACCTTTTGGAGTTTATAACCTGAGGAATCATTTATATTCATATTTAGATGCTTAGAGGTCATTGCACATGGTGTAGGGTCCCAGCTTTTAAATGGCAGAGTATCTGAAACTATTTTATGAGTTTAAGTTTCATATTTATGTATATTAAGTCTTACCCTCTTATGAGTGAGAGGGTGATAAGGGACACAGGTATCTTGATAAGGGACACACCTGCCTGCTGACAGCCTAGGTTACCTCCTTGATTTGTCTAACATTAGGTGGCTCCAGAGGCCCCACAGAGCAGGTGTGTTTGCAGAGACTCCAACTGTGCATCAGCTGCTGACACTCTCTAAATGGGGTCTGGCCAGTTCTGAGAAACTTGTCTTTTTTTCTGGTATTTTTATATCATTATTTGGGAAGAACTTAAATAAATTAGCTCTGCCTTAAATAGGAAACCTAGGTGGGCACCCTGGACCCTTTCATTCGCTGAGCCAAACAGTCACAGCAAGGCTAGGTCTCTCGCCAGTGGTGGGTAAAGCAGTCAGCATCCAGCCATCCTCAAGGAACAGCTCGCTCTTTGGCGTTCTGGCCTCTTTAGAGGCCAGTGTCCCCAAACCAGCCCGTGTGTCTATACCAGGCAGTTTAAAGTGAAATTGTTGAATCCCAGCAGAAATCCTATATGATTGAAATGTGAACATATTTTGCTTGTAGTTGGTAATTTTTAAAGTACTTTGATCTGTATTCCAGTGAAATTTAAATAAGATTTGGAATGAATCTCATAGTTCCTAAAAAACAGAACTATCAACTATTGTTAACACTCAAATTTCTTTAATGTCTTAGGATGTTAACTCAGGCACTCTACATTTTAAATAAAAATTAAATGAGTAAGAGAGTTAGTCAACACTTTATGAAAGATAAATGATATGAATTGGGGAAATAAAAAAAAAACATCAATAGTTATCTGTGTGCTTCAAACCTTAAATTTATAAACTGAGGCCAGGATGATTAGTGTAAGTGGATCATTTTTTGAACTTCATGTATTGCCAGATTATTTTTCTCTTGAATAAAGGGGAAGACAGATCACATCTTAAAAGCTGGACAGTTTATTATTTTTTTATAAAATATATTTGATCTTACTATTAAGGCTTTATCTTCATGCCTTGTGGAATATAGCTTAAATTCAGTATTGCAAATAAACCATTATTGTCTAAATTTAACCTTCCTTAGTTACAGTTAGAAAATGGTTGATTAAATAAGTTTTATTATTCTTTTTTAATTTTTATTGATTTCAGAGAGGAAGGGAGAGGGAGAGAGAGAGAGAGAAACAACAATGAGAGAGAATCTTTGATTGGCTGCCTCCTGCATGCCCCCTACTGGGGATCAAGCTCTCAACCTGGGCATGTGCCCTGACCAGGAATCAGACTGCTACCTCCTAGTTCATGGATTGACGCTCAACTATTGAGCCACACCGGCCAGGCAATTTCATTATTCTTTATGAAGCAAGATTATTCTGATGTTTTAATTAGATGAAGTACCCTTGCAAAATAAAGGGACCAGGTTCCCTCTGTGGGTGGCTGTTGACCCTGCTGGTTATTTCATGGTTAAAACTTGGGATGAAGTTATCTTGGTCCTGCTCTGCCTAATACTGCTCCCTTCTAAATCCCTAGACCCCACAAGCCTGAAGTATGGCAAAGCCTAAAGCACAATCATTAGGTAATGGGAATAAGCTAAAGCAAGCATTTTGGTTAATTCTATCATTTTTTTAATTTAAAGATAATTTAAATCAGACTGTTGAAAAACCAAATGTCACGCCTCCTGCCTCTTACACTTACAAAATGGATGAGGTTCAAAACCGCATAAAGGAAATGCTAGACAAGCATAGCAATGGCATTTGGATGTCTAAGCTTCCACATTTTTACAAAGAGTTATATAAAGAAGAACTTAATCAAGGAATTGTACAACAATGTGAGCACTGGCCTCATATTTGCACGGTACGTTTCTCCTTATTCTTCCCTCCTGATGCCACCTCCACTTTCAGGTTTGGGTTATTAGTCATGTCACCTTTTAGTCAGGGAGCCTGAGGCACTTTACATAATATTGCTTCATTAATCTTTACCCTCAGATTAACACACATCTGTTCTTATAGAAGTATGTCAAGGGTTAAGGACTGTGTGTTATAATTGCTGCTTTTATATATTTTGTTTTGAATTATTTTTTATTCATTTAATATGTGATAAAAGGTATACCATTTTGTATTGAGCTGCTACCAATAGATACTTATTAACTTTGCCATTTTAATAATGAACTTACTGGTAATAAAACTTTATTTTATTAGCCTCAAATTATGTATGCTTGTTCCTAAGCATTTTTAAAGACATTCAGCTGAACACATTTTATTTTGTTATATGATATTAGAGGCCCAGTACACAAAAATTTGTGCACTGGCGGAGGGTGGGGGGTTGGGGGGGTGGGGGGGTGTCCCTCAGCCCCACTTGTGCCCTCTCACAGTCTGGGACCCCTTGGGAGATAACCACCTGCTGGCTTAGGCCTTCTCCCCGGGTGGCAGATGGCAGGCCGATCCCTAGGTGGCTGCCCGGGTGGCAGATGGCAGGCCGATCCCTAGATGCCTGCCCTGCCTCCCCGGATCGCACACAGGGCAGGGCCAATCAGGGGGTTGGGGTGCCGCCCCTGGTCGCGCACAGGGTAGGGCCGATCAGGGGGTTGGGACCCCACCCCGGGTCGCACATGGGATGGGATGCCCGGGTGGGCCGGCGGATCACTGCTGCCCTGCCCGGCCGCCCCAGGTCTGGTTGCACACGGGACCTCCCTCCCCCCCGCCCCCCCCCCCCCCCCCCCCCCGCCCAGGATCGCAGATAGCAGGCCTGGATGGCGGCAGGGCAGGTGGGATGGCGCTGTCCCGCCCTGCCTGCAGTATGCAAATTAGCCACTATCTTTGTTGGTGGCTAATTTGCTTATTGTGCTGATTAGCCAATGGGAGGTGTAGCGAAGGTATGGTCATTTACCATGTTTGTCTATTATTAGATAGGATATTATATTACTAATATAACAATATAACTGTATATAGTATATGTAATGATACTAATATATATTATATATAACTATACTAATATATGTAACTAAACATATACTTCATTATTTTAATTATTTGTAAGAAATACATTCTTTTTATTTTAAAATTAATATAGGGTTGAGATTTAAATTTTTTACAAACTTCTTTGGAGAAAAAACATTGAAAAGTGAGTTGACATCAATTTCCATACACGTTCCCACTGAGAGACTGTTGTTATAAAATGATGGATCAGAATAATTTAATAGAAATCTTAGCCAGAATAGGATTACTAGAGTCTTAAACCAAAGTAACATTTAGATGTTTCTTAATGCTTTATTTACACAGAATAGGTTCAACAATGTGAATGGTAGCATTGCTATTGTTGCTTCGAAGCTTGTAGAATTAAATATGCATGATGATTAGTATTTGAAAGAGGCCTTTCATTTATTTAAATTAAAATATATTTTGGCCCAAACCCTGTTGGGCAAAGTGTAGGCCACTCCCTCTTTATAAGCACCTGGCCTAAAGACAGCATATGTTTTTATAATCACTTTTTCCTTCAGGCCATTGACACCTGCTTGAGTCCCAAGCACTTTCCAGGCAAGATTCATACACTGATCCATCCTGATTGTTCATACACCATTTATTGTTCACTTGCATGTACCAGTAACTGTTTTTAGTGTTAAGAACACTAGAGGGCAGTGTGATGTGTTAGGTTGTATAGTGTGAAAAGTCAAACTCTGGAAATACGTCTGTCACCCTATTTATAAAGTCAAGAATGCTTAATGATACCCCTGATTTATGTGGAATGTGGAGTTTATTTTTATGGTAGGAATTCCCAAGAATGCTATTCACTTCATTTCATTTTTACTCCTTTCTGGGAAAGATTTCTCACTGGGTGCAGGTTTAGCAATATTGATGTACCTCCGCAGAATTCCCTAATCTGAGGACTTTTGAGATTTTACCAACGATGCTTGATTTGTAGGTTCAGGGCCTAGAGTTCCTCCTTGGAATACATATTGTTTCATTTTTAAAATGCATAGACAATCATGTTCTTATAGCATGTCTTCAACAAACTTAAAGCCCTTTTAGAATCAAGATACACATACAACTCATTACTAAGCTTTGATAAAGAAAGCAAATTTGGAGCTACAATTTTAAAAATTAACTTAAGAGGTTCTTCTTACTGTGTTGTTTCTGATTACTCTATTTTATACGCCATGATAATTACTATTAGTGTGGCTTAATTTGTGGCTTTTTTAAAAAATATATTTTATTGATTTTTTACAGAGAGGAAGGGAGAGAGATAGTTAGAAACATCGATGAGAGAGAAACATCGATCAGCTGCCTCCTGCACATCTCCTACTGGGGATGTGCCTGCAACCCAGGTACATGCCCTTGACCGGAATCGAACCTGGGACCTTTCAGTCTGCAGGCCGACGCTCTATCCACTGAGCCAAACCGGTTTTGGCTAATTTGTGGCTTTTAAAAAAAATATTTTTAATTTTTTTTTTTAAATTTATGGCTTTTGAGGAAAATTTTTCTTCCTTGCCTACTCTACGTATATGCAAAGCCCCGGAATTTTTCTTGCTAGGATTGTAGGTGGAGAATGTCTCTTTGATATTAAAACTTTGCCCAAAATGAGTGGTTTCCTACTAAATTTAAGGTTCTTAAACAACTGACTTTGTTTTCTGGTTGCTTTTTTTCAACACTAAAGTCATCTTTGTTGCATGGTAATTTTCTGTGCAGCAGTGAGAGTGGAACATAAAGCAGAAATATAATATACCTTTTTATCTATATTCTGTGTCTCTCAACTTTGAGTAGGACTGTTTTTTTCAGTGGTTCTCAACCTGTGGGTCGCGACCCCTTTGGCAGTCAGATGACCCTTTCACAGGGGTCGCCTAAGACCATCCTGCATATCAGATATTTACATTACGATTCATAACAGTAGCAATATTACAGTTATGAAGTAGCAATGAAAATAATTTTATGGTTGGGGGTCACCACATGAGGAACTGTATTAAAGGGCCAGAAGGTTGAGAACCACTGGTTTAGATGAAACTGTCAATCATTAGGTATGAGCATTTGTGTCTAGGATGCCAAAAACTGCAAATCTTTTGATATCTACTAGTATCTTTCAGAACTCTTTTTTAAACATCTGAATTTTTTTTAACAGCCTACTGGTAAACACTTTTAAATAGTTGCACCTTGGTCATTTTTACAATTTTAAACAGTTACACCCATGGTTGTTTTCCTTTGTTCTGACTTCTTGCTTTTCACCTTGCTGGAAAGCAAAAACACTGATAGCATGCCCAGACTGATGCTACTATAACCAAGGCCAGACAGCCTCAAACACCGTACAGAAAATGTAGGGTAAGAAAAGAAAGACTTGGTAAAGTGTAGCTCTCTAAATAGCTTGCTATATAACTGAAGAAGAAATTCAAGTGCAGCGTATTTCTTTCTTTAAAAGAAAAAACTGCTTTCCCCAATCATATAAAACATCCTTATTAAAGAGATTGAAAATACAGTTATAAAAAATAAGACTACCCATTGTGCTACCACTCTTCCTCAGAGATACCCACTTGCAGGGGTTTCCATTTGATTATCAGAATGAGCAGCATCAGCTGCAGGGACCGAATGGCAGCTCTGAAATGTTATCTTCATGAGGTTTTAATCAGCTGTGGCACACTTCACAAGGATGCCTGATGCCCACGCCAGTTGGATGCAAGCAGCACTATGCTTTGAATCTGTTGTTCTTAACCTGTCAGAGCCCTCCAGCAACAAAACGTGGACTGAGTGTTTTGAAAGCTAAAGGGAATACAAAGTCATACTAACAATGATGCTCCACTTTCACAGTGTTTTTAGGCAGCTGGTGAGGGAAATGGGAATTGTGCACAATCTGTCTTGGAAAGGCAAGGAGCCCAAGATGGTAAGCCTACAGGCCATGGCTACTGGAATCTGAGAGTTCCCCTTGTGTTCTGGAAGGACAGCAACTTTTCTTGGTGTTGGGTTTTTAAGGAAGTGACAATGAACAGCAGCAATGTGTCCTCAGGCTGAATGGTATAGAAACAGTCCATGTAGCAATGCCAGCAGAAACAGTGGTGAAAATAAACTGAGGATCTGAACATATAGTCATAATATCTAATTGGAGTCCAATTTTTCTCCAGTTTGTTCACCAGTAAAAAGAATTTTGCAATGAACACATTGGAACAGGTTTTAAATGTAAAATCAGCGACCACCAGAATAGGAGAAAGGTAGAAGGCCAGGTGGCAAAATCAGGATAGAGGAACTGAAGAGTAAATGTGGTGCTGCTGTTCTGGAACTTGAAATACAGCAAATACCCAGAGGGCCCCTTAGTGCAACAGAGTGAGTTTGGGCCTTGGAGTTAGATTTTTTTTTGCCTTGCCATTTCTTAGTTGTATTACTTTCAGTGTACAAATCCTCCTCTCAGGGCCTCGCTCTGCTCTGTCATGTGCCTATTCCTACCCACCTCATAGGGTTGTTAGAATTAAATGAGACCAGCTATAAAAAGCAGCTGCCAGTACAGTATCAGAAACATACCAGTTGTTTAGGAAAAGGCAGCTGTTATTTTTTGAGAGGCAGCTCAGCTTGAATTAAAGCAGGTAAACCAAAGACATGCCCAGCAAGCTCTCAAAGGAACTTAACTCAGTGAAAACAGAGAAAAAGTTAGAAGGGGAAAGGAGAGTTTAAATGGAAAGTTTAAACGGAAAACATTTTTTAAAGGCGCAGTAAATGACTTAAGTCAAAGGAATTGAAACTCCAAGATGAAGTGAGTTTCTGCTGTCCGAGAGGAAGAGATCGCCCCGCCCACTGCCCGCTTAGCCAAGATGATCCCCCAAGCTCTGCACACAGTTAACCAGAAGACTCCACTGTTCCCCTGAAGGAACCTGTGAGCAAGAGCCCAACCCTGGGCCCTGCTGAAAGAAAATGACTTGAAGTTTATCCTAATACAAATAGTTGCAGTTAGTAACATCAGTGAAAAGTCTTTACTAGGCAAAGGGGTGGGGGTGAAAAAGAGCATGAGCCTTGAAATATAAGGAGCATATAAAATTACTATATGTGGGGGAAGAGTTTCTCTGGGGAGATGATTTGTACACAAGAGTTGCCCTCTACAAGGAACTTTTACCTTTACCTTTGACTAAATCTCTGTGGAATATGCCACAAGCAGTCGTACTTTCTTAAACAAAAATAGCTAAGAAATTCTCACCTAGGGCTTAGTATCACTAGCATCAGTTACTACTGCAGAGTTTGGGTGGTGACCATATAAAATGAAATTTAGCACGTAATTTAGAGTTTCAGCACAAAGCACCCCTATGCAATGGAAATGAAACTGTGGCTCAATAGACCCATAAACTTTTTGGAAAAATTTCTGATTTGATTGGTCAATACCAATTCTGTTTTAGAATCCCAAAGAAAATTCTAATTCCATAAAAGACAGGTTGTGTATGTGAGCCATGCGGCCAAGTTAGCAGGTGAGTCTTCATGGACTCAAAGGAATTTTACTTCAAGAATTTTAAGTTCAAAACACACTTAATTAGAAAGGAAGAAGTGTAGATCTCTCAGAATTAAGGAAAATAAGGTTTCTAGGTATATAAGGTGAAGACTTTTATTTATGTGAACATACAGGGTTCCCGAAGAAGTTGATGTTTTAAGTCCTTAAGTCTCATATCTATCAAATCTAATGTGTCTACCCCAGACTTATAGAAACCCAGAAGTATCTCATTGAAGTTGTGATTCCAAATGAGGCAGAAATCAAGCTAAATATAATGAAGTTGTGGAGCTAGAAATTGTAAGGCATATTAGATACCAGAATCTTGTGACCACCAAAGGAAATGGCTTGAACTCTATGATATAGGGAGTTAATCTTTTATGTTACCTACCTGTCTCTCCTGTTGGGAGGTCAGGGTCCATAGACAAATAAACTGACCCACTGAAATTGAGAGAGGTTGGTAGGTGAAGACTGAAGAAGCGTTTTATGATGGGCCCAGTAGGCTCAGCTAGCTTTGGACATGGAGAACTGCCATGCCTAAATCTAAACTTACATTAATTGGGATTTTATATGACAAGTGAATAACTCACATAGAATTGTTTTATTTTTTCATTTGCTCTAAAAGTATGTTTCTCAAACCCTCTCTGGATACCCATTCTGTATTTTTGTATCTTATTAGGTGTCTTAAACTTTAAGAATAGTGAAGACTGGCATATTAAGATTCTAGATTTAAAAACATGAGTCTCTAGAGAGGTGGACTAACCAATGAGAGCAAAATGAGGAGTTTTAGATATTTGTGTCCCTAAGGGACATAGGTTGTGACTGTCATTTAATGCAGCATTCAAAGTGTCACAGGGTGTTGGCAGGAGTCCACTGATGACGATGGGGAATGCCTGCAGATGCAAAACATGAACGTACTTGTGCTGTAGGTAACACCTCTGCTTCCATTGATGCTTTAGGGCTTTTGAGCAGAGACTTTTTCTTCAGTCTTCAAAATTTGAGCAGTACACATTGGCAGAAGAATATGAAGAGGAAAACCTAATGTTTTATACTTATATTAATATTCTTCCTTCTCATGTATTATCTAGAATATATATTCAAACTAAAAGGAATCTTCCATCTTAATATTAAATTAGCTATGTTTTTGACTTATTAAATCTCTTTGGTAGCAAGACAGTGCCTTCTTTACATATACACATCTATGTTGGCTCTTCCTCAGCATTTTACTTTTAAAATGAAGTAAATGTTCTTTATGATCAAGCTACTCACCCCGCATAGTTTCACATTCTATTCTTCTTAGGGAGGCGAGGACGTCTTGCACGCATGTATGATTGCCTTTGTGTCTGGAACACTCCCCTAAGGGCCTCAGTCACAGCTGAGGAGTAGCTGGACGGGATCTGACAAAACAGGAGCATCTCGTGTATCCTGAATTTCATATAATTTTCACATCATGAAATTTTCACATCAATCAATTCTTTGTTTTTTTCCCAACCATTTAAAATACAAAATTTATTCTTAGCTCACGGGTTTTGTAAAAACAAGGGATGAGCTGCATTGGGTTGGGGTCTGTAATTTTTGGTCTAGCAGTAAAAGGCTGGGCATCAGTTTCTCTTTTCTTTCTTCTCTTCCTATAGAGATGCCATCATGCCAAGCCTCTCAGGAATGTTATGCAGATAGAATTAGAGATCGGAGACATACAAATGCCAGGCATTTTTAACTCATGTTTATTGGAGGGGTAATACTTCAGCTAACCTTGAACTGTGGTGGTTGTGGAAACAGTACCTTACCTCTGGAGCATCTTTTTCTAAATGATGGAAAGCTGAATGTCTCCTCAGGCTATTGCAGGAAGAGGAGAGACAGTACTTCTGTTTAATCTAAATATTTCCTAGCTTTCTTCCCTGTGGTTTATTTCTGACAGTTCTAACACCTTTCACAGCTTCGTTCTACCTCGCGTTCAGTCAGTTTTGTAAACTGTTGCTTTGGATTTGGCAGAGAGACCTGAATGAGATGTGCAGCACACAGGGCAGAACCACTCATGGTTTCCTGGGGTTATTGGAGGCCAGATACCTCCCAGGGAAATTCATGCTATTTTATTTCTGAAATGTGTCTCGTGGTGTAATTTGCAGGTAAAGGCAATGCATTAAAGTCTTCGTAGTTGAGTCAAATGTACACGTTTGTGTTCTCTTGATTGATTCTAAAAGTGTTGCTCTTAAATTTGAAATGAATTTCTGGTACTGTGTTTTCAGATTGTTTATAGTCATTGAATTATCTATCATTCGCTTTCTTTAAAAATTTCAGGTGGAAAGACCTTACAGTGGTGGTCAAGACTTGCTTCTTTATCCAGCTAAGAGAAAGCAGCTTTTGAGAAGTGAACTGGACCCTGAAAAAGTGCCTCCATCTCCACTTCCTGCTCCAAAACAAGTATTACCACTAGGAGGGTGTCCCACAGTCATGCCAGGAGACTTTAAAGAGAAAGTCTCAGAGCTGCTGGTGAAATACTCAAATGGTCTTTGGGCCAGTGCACTTCCAAAAGCATTTGAGGACACGTACAAAGTAAAGTTCCCCGAGGATGCCTTAAAAAATCTTGCCTTGCTTTCTGATGTATGCACCATAGACTACATTTCTGGAAATCGCAAGAAGGCCATTCTCTATGCTAAACTTCCACTGCCCGCTAACAAAACCCTGATGGATGCAGGGCACGCACACGGTGACTATGCTTTCAGGTCCATGATTGAAGAAGAATATATGCAGATAGAAGAGAATGCTGTCGAAAGTGCCGATACCATTTTGGAGAATGTAACGGTTCCTCCGCTAGTCATTCCAACTGAGGCATCCCCCTCAGTATTGGTGGTTGAACTGAGCAACACAAATGAAGTGGTCATCAGGCAAGTTTTATTTTCTAAATTTTTAGGATCCTGGTGTACTGTTGTTACTTGCTTATTTTTCATGTGGGTGCTGGGGTTTGAGGAATAATAATATAGTCTAAGTTCTGTAGAGGTATAATAAAGTCTAATATATTCTTTTTTTTCTTTATATCTTTCACATTTCTCTCAACTACCAGAACTTTTTTTGTTTGTATCTCTTAGGAGACTTAATTTTTATTTCTACATTATGGCTATAGAAGTACATTTGCCTTGCCCACTAGATGGTGAGCAACGTGAAATCAAAGGACTTAAAAATTAATATCTATTTATTGTCATTCCCCCTGCTTAAAGCAAGTGATGCATAACTATCTCTGTCTAGCGCAATTCCATAGCTAGACAGAGATGCTTGGCCTCAAACATGGTAAAAAAATAATTAAGATCTACATATATTCTTAATATGTGTTAAATGTTCAAAATATACAACTATTCTTGAGAGAAAGGATTGCTAACAGTTTTAAAAATTGAAATGATAATATGGTATGAACTTGAGAAAAATTATACTTTGAAAGCATAATGGTAACCATGTCAAAAGTGATACCTCACCCATAGAAAAAGCAAGTCGCCCACTGGGTAGTTAATGCTACTAATCTGGGGCTCTGTAGCTTTTCCTAGAAGTCCAAATAGCTAAGCACCACCTCCTAGGATAATGCATCAGATTGGACCTTGGACCCAAAGATGCTCTGATTTTTGAGGCTTTTGATATCATTGCCTGGGAGGGAGGAGTCATTACCTGAGTGGCTAATGATAACTGGAGATAGAAAATGCAGTCCAGCTCTAGGTACTTGACATGGAGTTTTAGAGAAAATATAGAATACATAAAAAAATATTGAAAAACTCTAATTTGCGGTTTCTGACTGGGGATAAGAAAGGGAACTGGGCCCTGGCCCGTGTGCTCAGTGGTTAACGTGTTGGCCTATGCACTGAAGGGGTTGCAGGTTTGCTTCCCAGCCCCCAGTTGGGATGCATGTGGGAGGCAACTAGTCAATGTGTCTCTCTCACATTGATGTTTCTCTCTCATTCACCCCCTCCTCTCTCTTCCATTCTTGCCCTGAAAAAGCAATGGAAAAAAAATATATATATCCTCAGGTGAGAATTAACAACAACAACAAAAATGGGAACTGGTGTAGCTGGATCTCTGGAGGTATCAGCCTTAGGCTGGATCAATCATGTGATTTCTGATGTTCTTACTAAAGGGTTGGAGAAATCTGGATCAGTTCTAGGACTTCTGTAGGGAGGTTCCAGTCTATTCCAGGAGGACTCGGCCCAGCGTCCACAGGTTATTTAGATCCTTTTCCAGTGTCAACTTGAATCCTGGAGCTAGCAGTGCACATTTCAGCAGATGGGTAATGCCTGCCATGGGGCTGACCCTAGATCATTGGCATCCCCCATTGTCCTGAAGACAGCAGATCCCAGCTGGGCTGAGACCTGTTATACACCCACATCTTCATTCAGGCAAGGCAGGAAGCTCTGGAAACTAGACCTGTGACTCTTGAAAGGTCCGGAGAGGTGCTATAGCAGAACCCTCAAGTCAAGTATGGGATGTTGTCTCCGGTCTCAAAAATTAACTTTGTACTTATGGCATACCTAAATTGTCCTACATACATTCTTTGCCCAATTGCTTAGGTAATTTGGGGACAATGTATGACCTCATTCTTGCCACTAACCACTATCATACCAACTGTAACATTATCCACCTACTCCACCAAGCTGTGTACCCATCCTTCTCCACTGGTTGCTGCAGAATCTGCCTGCAGATCACACACTGCTTCTCACTACCTTCCTCCTCCACGGTAGGAGCCTGTGTGAGGTCAACAGCTAAGCCCGAGGGCTCTGTTCAGGCCTTTCTCTGCCAGTGACCTCCCAGGGCTGGAGCAGCACTGCAGGGAGGCCCTGTGAGGCTCCAGTCCCAGGAAATGAGCACTTGGGTGGAATTTCAGGTCTCGAAGAGACTTCGGAGGCAGAGTACAGCTGCATTTTAGGCAGTGCCTTCACATTCTTCAAGCTCAGTAAATGCAAAGTGTGACAGAGCTATATAGCTGTCTCTGGAGTCAGCTGTGTGCATGTAATAGTTGGTTTTAAAATGGTCCTTGCCTCAAAAGAAGCATTCTTTCCATATTGTGTATAATGTTTTAAAGCTTTTTTCTCTCTCTAGTAGTGGGTAGGATGACTGGGTATCTTCTGTTCTGGTGATAATTATAAGAATACATGAAAACCCTCCTAAAGGAATAGTATCTTAATGCTCAGTAGAACCACTTGGACTCTAGGTAAGAGCTAGAACAATACAAAGAACAACGTACTTATGGCATATCCCCATATCCCTGGCTCGGTGATAGCCTAGCCTTCTAACTAAAAAGCCTTCATCATGTGGCTGACATCTCCTGTTACAGGAGCCGCTTGATTCATCAGGTTTTGCATCCCGGAAGGAGGCCTTTGATGGAATTGTCTCTGAGGACTGAAGGGCAAAACTACAACAGCCTGTTTGTGGCAGAAAGGAAATAGTATGTTTTGGTAATATGAACTGAGACAAGGTGACTACAGTTGTCAGCAGCAGAAAATTGTAGAAGGAGATAGGAACATATCCTGAACACATACTTCTCAGGAAGCATACTAGTACAATGTCAGAGGCATTTTGCTATAACATGTTACCCCTTCTAAGGGTATCAGAACTCAACATTTTGTTGTAATGTGTTCAGTAAGGTGGGGAGGGGTTGTCACGTGGCTGTGTTTAAAGCTTTGTTTTTCTGTAGTAAAATTTCACTGGTTTTCGGAGCTTGGGCCTTGTTTAGACCCAGCCTTAGTTAAGGCGAAACTACCAACTGGATTCTCTGCCAGTAATCTGCAAAGCTCTCCAGCAGCCTTACTCAAAATCTCTCCGCTCTTGCTGTCTGGCTTCCATTGGAATCTCCATGTTCCGTGTCTTCCTCTCGTCCCTGGAGTCTTTTCTCAGCCTATCCTCCTGAAGATGCCCCAACCACTGGACGTGCTTGAGCAGTTTTTGCTCTGTTGTGTGGTATATTGAACCTTGATTTTTTTTTTTGCATGAGTGCCACAAAATTACATTTTCCTTTGTTAGATACAATTGTTTGCTAAATACATGTTCTTCTCCCTGTTGATGTAAGCAAGTCTGAGACTGGAACCAAAGATGGAGGTAGAAAACAGTAATATTAGTGAATTCTTATAGATTGCCTCCTCCTGTGTTGCTTCATTTGTGTTCTCCTCTTTAACTAATCCAGGTATGTGGGCAAAGACTACTCTGCTGCTCAGGAATTAATGGAAGATGAAATGAAGGATTTTTACAGTAGGACCCCGAGGATCACACCAGTCCAGACTGTGCATGTTGGGCAGTTGCTGGCCGTCCACGCCGAGGAGGACGCTTGGTTACGGGCCCAGATCACCTCGACAGAAGGGAACAGAATCAAGGCAAGTACTTGTTTACTTTGTCGTAGCATTCAGAAGACAAGCACATGAGTTTTCAAATAAAAATGCTGCTTCTGATGGTGTACCCTAAGGACACAGTAAATAAACTGTTTTATTTTCTCCAGAGGTTGAAAAGATAATCTATAAAAGATTTTCACTGTCAGCTTTTAAGTCAGTGGTAGTTATATTATCTCAAAGTTTTAGTGAAAACAAAAACAAAAAATTCTCCGTGGAAGTGTCTGTAACCCATGATGTAATCAGGAAGAGGCCTTTATTCTCATTGCCTGGGAAAAAGAATAAATACTGATCACAGTTCTGTGAGTATCTGGTCAAGGTCAGTACTTCAAAGTGAGGGAAACAGTACAGATCAGAGGAGATCACAGCTTTCCTGTCCCTCTTCTGCCATCAGCTGAGGACCCCAAATAGCACTTAGACATGCTCTGAGGCCTGCCTTCTTAGTCGGCTTTCATCAGTCTCTCCCCTCAGCAGGCTCTGCGACTCCGAGACTTGGCATTTCCCTGGTGGTCAGCCTTTCCCCATTGCCTCCTCTTTCCCTCAGTGCAGAGAACAAGAACTAGAACTCTCTGGCCCTGAAAACACTGTTTTGTCTCGATTTTACAAGCACAGAAATACACTTCTGTTTCTTTGGTCTCTGTCCCATAATATAAAACGTGTTCCTAAAACTAATGTAACATTGTATGCTAACTGCAGTGGACAAATAAATTAAAAATAAATAAGAACGTTCCTTGTGCTAATGTCAGCCCCTGGCAAATAATCCCTTTTGTGTCCCCAAGTGCAGATAGCTTCTTTCTGAATCTGAGCATCAGTCCACCAGGTATTCTCCCCTGAAACCCTGCCTTCAAATTTACAGGGTCAGGAGGTCAGAAAGGGAGGTTGGCTGTTTCCTGCCTAGTTTGTTTAATAGGAGATACCCTGACCACCCAGTCACCGTTTGCCATTCACAGAGAAATTTAGGAAATTCCTTAATCAAATCTACCGAGATAAAACTTTAAGCAATTTGATGACCTAACTTTTAAAATCTGAAAATTGGCTAGCAGTTTCTAGTTTCTTAAAAGTTAAATCTTTACCATATATGGACCTTAAATATTTACACAGGAGGAAACATAGGTCCACAAAAAGGCTTGTATACACATTTGTAGCAGCTTTATTATTAAGAGTATTAATCTGGAAACAACCCAAATGTTCACCAACAGGTGAATATATAAATATAAATAAATTGTAGTTTATCCATATAATGGCATACTATCTATACTAATAAAAAGGTAATATGCTAATTAGACCAGGAGACCTTATGCACGTCCTTCTGGACAAAGCCATGGTGGCGGGGCTGAGGCAGAGGCGGTTAGGGGCTATCAGGCCAGGAGGGGAGGGCAGTTGGGGGTGATCAGGCCGGCAGGGCGGGGGGGCAGTTGGGGGCGAGCAGGCCAGCAGGGGAGCAGTTGGGGGAGTGCAGGTCTGCAGGGGGGAGCAGTTGGGGGTGAGCAGGCCGGCGGGGGGGTGGGGCGGCAGTTGGGGGTGAGCAGGCCAGCAGGGGGTGGCAGTTGGGGGCAATAAGGCTAGCAAGGGGGGGAAGTTGGGGGTGAGAAGGCCGGCACCGGGGACAGTCAGGGGTGAGCAGGCCAGCAGGGGGGCAGTCGGAGGCGAGCAGGCCAGCAGGGGGGTGCAGTTGGGGTGATCAGGCCAGAAGGGGGGCACAGTTGGGGGCAATCAGGCCAGCAAGCAGAGTGGTTATAGGCGATCAGGCAGGCAGGCAGGTGAGCGGTTAGGAGCCAGAAGTCCTGGATTGCAAGAGGGATGTCCAACTGCGGGTTTAGGCCCAATCCCACAGGCAGTCAGACATCCTCCAAGGGGTCCCAGATTGGAGAGGGTGCAGGCTTGACTGAAGGAAACCCCTCCTCCCCCTGTGCACAAATTTCATGCACTAGGCCACTAGTTCAACAATAAAAAGGCATGAACTGATGAATAATTCTATATTAGTGAAGTCGAGAATGGGGAAAGTTCATCTGTATGATAGAACTCGGATCAGTGGCTGCCTGGGACAGGAGGTGGAGGGGGGTTAATTGCAAAGGAGAAAGAGAACTCTTTGGAGCGACAGATGGTCTATTATCTTGATTGTGTGGTATCTACATTTGTCAAAACCCATCAAACTATACTTTAAATGGGCATTTTTAATTCAGTGTAAATTGCACTTGGATGAAATAGAAGCAGGCTTCACGACTGGTGAGTATGAGAAACAGGAACCTGAGGTTGGTGCCGGTTTGCTTGACCAGACCCACATCTCGGGAGTCTGCTGGTTATTGCTCAGGTGGTGCTGTGAGATCTTTGGCCACGTGATGGTGCCAGAGAACCAGGAATGGACTGGGGCCTGATAGGATTCTGAGCCTGTTTGTGCTGATCCACAGCATTAAAGAGAGAAATATTACAGTGTGGAGAGTCAAGCTGGTAATCCATGGGCAGATGTTTCATAGTCGTCAGCTGCCATACAAATAGATGATATCGTGATTTAAAAAAAGAAAAGAAAAGAAGCTCTAAACATGACAGAAAACTTTAGAAGATTTTAGAGCTGTTATTCTTCAGTCTGTTTGTCGGTGCTAGGAATATATTCTAAATTTCCCAGGAATCACGATCACATATTCTTATCCTACTGTCAGGTCATGTTATCTCCAATTTGGGTCTGGGAATAGCAGAATCCATGTGGTAGGCGGTGGTAGCTATTAAAGGAAACAAAGCTGCCTGAATCCTGAGGCCTGTGGGAGGAAGAACAGGTGCTAAGTTGAGACTGGAGACATGGACCTGTCTGCTGAAATGGCAGGCTGCCTGCAGTAGGGCCCCTGCCGAGATCTAGGCCAAGGGAGCAGTGAGTCGATATGGACTCTGAGAGACGGTTCTCTCCAATAGGCCATGTATAGGCTCCACCGATCCAATGATCAGGTGGTCAGGGAAAGGCAGGCCTCTAGCCTTATCTTCCTTGGATTCTCTGCTTGAAAGAAGTTTTGTTTTGTGTGTTTGGTGCCATAATCTAAGAACTAAGAAACTGTGAACATTAATTTGCTGCGAAAGCAAAACGATTACTTAGTCTTTCTGTGCCCTGGGTTTTGCCTTATTTTGTTTTTGTAATAACAGTCAACTGCTTTAACTAGAGGAATAGTCTCCCAGTGTCCCTCAGATTCTATTTATCATTCTAAAACACAGCTTAATGTTTTTTTCTCAAAAAAGGGCTTTGCTTATAGAGTCCTTTTCAATGGCAGGTTCTGCTCATACTTTAAAAATACTATCCAGACTCTTAATGATCTGCTCTAACGGCGAGGAAGTGTGGTGCAGATTTCTGCAAACACAGAACTCTTTCCAGCAGATTTGGGGCCTTTTGCTGAGCTAAATGAAGACCTAACCCAACTCTATACCCGGAAAACAACAAAACAAGCAAGCGTTTGTTTGTACGTGTAGAATTCAGTGTCACCCAGCCATGGCATCATTGTTGTCATCGACAGAAAGCATCTGGGTCCCTGGAAGCATAATAGCTGAGAGCAGCCATCCTAGATGCTGCTTTGGGGATTTAAAATCTGATAAATACCATCAGAGTGACTCCCTCTCTAGGAACAAATAGCTTTGCCTCCGGATACAAATCCTTGGTGGAAGGGTGTAAATCAAAAAGGAATAAGCATTATGATGTTAATGAAAGGGAGGGGCAGTCATAGCTGGCAGACCCAAATGGGTTTGCTGCTGAGAAGTTGTCAACAACAGAGCATCAGAGCTCAGCAGGCTTCCGTTTCCTCCCCGTTGGAAGTCAGGAGCCCTGGGTTCCCTGGTCCCAGCCCCAGCCTTTCTCTTCCAGGCTAAACCAGGGGCACCTCTCCTGGCATTTCCCAGGCAGTGTGGCCCACTTAAATGGTGATCATGGAATAAAATAGAACCAATTAAGTACCTCAAGTGATTTTTTAAGAAGTGAGGATAAAGAATTTTACTTGAACCTAAGCATTGTTTCTGTTATCATTAGGTATGCTATGTTGACTATGGATTTAGTGAAAATGTTGAAAAGAGCAAAGCATACAAATTGAACCCAAGGTTCTGTTCCCTCTCATTCCAAGCTACAAAGTGTAAGCTAGCAGGTAAGAGAAACTTTTTTGAAAGCTCTTTCCATTTTGATACGTTATTACCATTGTACTTTGTGGTTAAATCCTAAAATGTACTAAGTATCCGAAGGTGTTTATAATGTGTTATTTTATGAAAGGTATAAATATCATGTCTAATATCATCTTTATCGGATGTGATCATTATAAAAATATAATGTTTTTATTATATTTTGTTATATAGAACATACATATTTTATTTTATTATAAATATGTCTGTTGGCCATCTTAAAGGGTTGTTGTTTTTTATCTAAATTTCCACTAACAACTGCTGGAGGCCCTGTATCATGGAATTTGATCAGTTTAAATCATGTTGTTCAAACTGTTTTGAAGTGACTCCCAGCTTCATTCATTCCTAGCGAGATGGACTCCGGGTGCTGCTTACTACCAAGCAACACACTTTCATGCGCCCACGCATGAGTTTGGCCACAGGTCATGTGCACTCTCCTGCAGTCACTGTTCCTTCCTTTCCTCCTCAAGGAGCATAGAGGAATGCGCATGTGTGAGAGGGACATTGTAGGGATAAACTGGGAGTATGGAGGATACGGTGGCCATGTTAGTGATGAAGAAAGACATTGAAATATGTATGCATCATGCCAGGAGAGGCTGAGCTAAATTCAGAAAATGATCAAAATTCTTTCATGAGAATTAGCCCTGTGAAGAAATCCCTCCTTCCCAGGAAGGGTAAATCTTTGTGTCAGAGGAACTGGGTTTGGCTCTATCTGTGGGATAAACCTCAAGTTATTTTAAAAGCCTGTTACAAACCTGTGGGAGTTCGTTTTGAAAAGAATTTGTCAGCATAGGACAAGATTTAGGATGCTGAAATGAAAGAGCAGTTGATAAGAACGATAAAGTCATATGTGTGGAGAACAGAACAAGAATGAGAGAAATGTTGCTCTGAGGGATCCTGTGAGCTTTTGCGTATGGACCTAAAGGCGAAAAATATAGAAATAGACATTATAATACCATGGGGGAGGCGAGAGCTAGTTTTAATTAGTTTAATGATTAACTTAAAGTTGTCACATATACGATACATGGAATTGCAATTTTCAAAGAATTTAAAGAGTAATTAGACTATAACAAAATTCCTCTCTATCCGTATTATGATAAACACTATTGAATCTTTCTACAATAAGTCAGAAAGTTCCTTGGTATCTTTAGGGTCATCATGGTATACTTAAAAGAAAGAAGGAGGAAAGAAAGGAAGAAAGGAATGAAGGGAGGGCGGTTGTCTAAATTTCCAATAAATGCATGTTCATTTTTATAAGAAAAATAATTGTGTATATTTAATTAGAAAATGAAAATTGTCAAGGATATAGTTTTGGAAAGAACATGACAAATACATGATGGGCAGAAATGATTGAAAGCATTTTTTATGCATTAGATTTTTTAAAAATAAATGTTCGTATATAAGGTGAAGGTTACTTCTTCTATGGTAGAAATTCTGATTCATGGTCAATTTTTCTTCTTGTTTTAAATTGCCTGCTTTAGTGTGAGTATTCAAAAAGGCATCCACATTATAATATATATTTTAAAACCTAAAGGTGGTTATTTAAATGAGATTGTAAAACACAGCTTCCCCATAAAATTTAAGAATTTTGTAGTAGAGTCTTAACTGTAATAAGTATCCAAATCAAACACAACCCAGCTGGCATGGCTCAGTGGTTGAGCCTTAACCTATGAACCAGGAGGTTATGTTTCAATTCCTGGTCAGGGCACATGCCTGGGTTGCAGTGTGGGGCATGCAGGAGGTAGCGATCAATGATACCCTCTTGTCACTGATGTTTCTATCTCTCGCTCCCTTTCCCTTCTTCTCTGAAATAAATAAATAAATAAAAACCACAATCCATCTATCCATCTTAAAATGATTCTTCTAACTAAGTAGAAATTAAAATATTCACTGTTTTTCAGGGTTGGAAGCTCTCAGTGATGATCCTGGTTTAGTGAAGGTGGTTGAATCTTTAACTTGTGGGAAGATCTTTGCAGTGGAAATTCTTGAAAAAGCTGATATTCCACTTGTTATTCTGTATGATACCTCAGGAGAAGATGATATCAATATCAATGCCACCTGCTTAAAGGCCATATGTGACAAGTCACTTGAGGCTCACCTTCAGGTACCACTGTGACCACTGCTATCATCTGTTATACATATCATAGGAAAGGAAGTTATCAGAAAAGGATGTTGTAAATTTTAGGCTAATGCTAGATACAGACAGATTACATATGTATTGAGAAAAAGGGGCAGAGGGGCTGGAAGTGAGGAACATGCCAAAACCATAATAGTAATTATTAGGAATTGGATCTTTGTTTTATTTTCTAGTTTCTATAATATATGTAATAACTTTGTATGAAATTATTTTGCAAAGACAATAGGGGAGGATATTACAAAGGACAAGAAAATTAAATCAATGAAGATGTTTATTAAAGAACTAGAGGCCCAATGCACAAAATTCGTGCAAGAGTAGGCCTTCCTTCCCCAGCTGCCGGCACCCGGCACCAGGCTTCCCTTGCAGCTCCAGCCTCGTCCAGACGAATTAGCATATTATTCTTTTTTTTATTATAGATTAGCTTTAACATTTTAAAAATGTGAAGAATAAAACCTTTAAATAAATTATAAAACAAACAAAAATAAATTATAAAACAGCCACTGTAAAGAATAGGATGAGATGTTAAAAATGATCATTTTAAAGGCTTCATGGCAATGTTAGGAAAATATTTGTTTTAGTGAGTAGAACAACAGTGAATTATTTTTATGTTATGATTTGACTAAAGATGGCTAAATTAAACCTCTACTGTGATTAAACATTTTTTAAATTATAAAATTCTTGTGGCCTGTGGACACAGATTAGAAAGTAGGTGATAATGGGATTGATTTGGTGATAATTTTTTATTTCCATTTCTGTAATGTTGAAAAAATACGTTTTATGTAATAATTCTTTTTCTAAATTAATGGAGAGAAAATAAAATAAAGCTTTTCAGACAATGGAAAGTGTTAATAAGTTAATGTATGCAAAAAGTCTGTTTTATGCCTGATACAGATGATATCAGATATTTCTTTTGGAAAGAGAGGAACCTAAATTAGTTTTTACATTTAAGTTATGGATTTTATTCTGTCCTATTTATCCTCCAACTTAGAAGATTTTTACATATGTGTTTATTGATTTCAGAGAGGAAGGCAGAGGGAAGGAGAGATAGAAACATCAATGATGAGAGAGAATCGTTGATTGGCTGCCTCCTGCATGCCTCCTACTGGGGATCGAGCCTGCAACCTGGGCATGTGCTCTTGACTAGAATTGAACCTGGGACCTTCAGTCTGCAGGTCGTATCCACTGAGCCAAACCAGCTGGGGCGAACTTAGAAGATTTTTATATAGATACCCCTTATATAGGGAGGAACTATGCTCTATTCTCAAGCCTCCTTGGCATGTCCTTGTTCGTTCCAGGTTGATGCCATGTACACAAATGTCAGAGTGACTAATATTTGCTCTGATGGCACACTCTACTGCCAGGTGCCTTGTAAGGGGCTGAACAAGCTCAATGACCTTCTGCATAAGATAGAGGATTACTTCCATTGTAAGGTATGTCAGAGCATCATCTACCTCTAAAGTTAGTCCTGAAATTGCAAATAAGTGGCCTCTACATTTATGTGCATATGAGTAACTTTTGAATAGTTTGAGGTAGAATAGTGGGTATTAGCCACAGATTGCCAGTGTAAAACAAAACAAAACCCTTCCCCACACACACTGGTTTCTGCATTATAAAATGAGGGTAAAACTGTGTACACGTGGGATTGTCAGGAGAACAAGTTGCAAGCCTGCTTAATGAGCACAGAGCCTGGCTAATTAAGTAAGTGCTCCGCAACTGATAGATTTGTTACTGATAAGGTGCAGGTGATGACCCTACAGTGTCTGCCTGTCTGCCAGAGCCAGCTGGCTCCTCTGCCTTGGGCAGCAGTGAAACCATGGAATTTAGGAGAATAAGACCTCTGGCGTCACCTTCCCCAAGCTCTTTATGTTCTCTGAGAACCTACCACCTCAGCAAATGTGGTTCTGCAGTTTAAATTTGTTAATGAGCGTCTTACCCTTTAAATGCAGTAGTCTTTTCTGAATCAGGATATGTAGAGGTTTTGATTTAAGGTTCTAAGCCAGGGGTGGGCAAACTTTTTGCTCGAGGGCCACAATGGGTTCTTAAACTGGACCGGAGGGCCGGAACAAAAGCATGGATGGAGTGTTTGTGTGAACTAATACATGTTAACACTGCTGCTGGTGAAGGAGCAGAGGGGAGAGCAAGAGAACCCTCCGCTCTTTCGGCTCCGCAGGCCCGATAGAACAGCCGAACAGGCCGGATCCGGCCCGCGGGCAGTTTGCCCACGGCTGTTCTAAGCAGTGGTTCTCAACCTTCTGGCCCTTTAAATACAGTTCCTTATGTTGTGACCCAAACATAAAATTATTTTTGTTGCTACTTCATAACTGTAATGTTGCTACTGTTATGAATCGTAATGTAAATATCTGATATGCAGGATGGTCTTAGGCGACCCCTGTGAAAGGGTCGTTCGACCTCCAAAGGGGTTGTGACCCACAGGTTGAGAACCCCTGTAAGTGGTTTCCTTAGCTCCATTAGGACATTATAGTCACAATGCAGAATATGCTGTGATTTCTGAGTGATAAACCCTAATGCCACTTCCACCCTGACTCCCTCGCCCCTGGAAGTGACCCCTGGCCTCTAACCTACAAAGCACACTGCGGCCTCATGGCACTTATGCAGTCCTGAATTTTAGCAGTTTGGGTAGTGGTTTGTCTTAGAGCAGTGATGGCGAACCTTTTGAGCTCGGCGTGTCAGCATTTTGAAAAACTCTAACTTAACTCTGGTGCCGTGTCACATATAGAAATTTTTTGATATTTGCAACCATAGTAAAACAAAGACTTATATTTTTGATATTTATTTTATATATTTAAATGCCATTTAACAAAGAAAAATCACCCAAAAAAATGAGTTCATGTGTCACCTCTGACACGCGTGTCATAGGTTCGCCATCACTGTCTTAGAGTGTAGGCTTCTTGAGGGCAGAGACTGAGCTTTACTGGTAAGCGCCTTCATTTAGGTGCTGTAGTACCTAATCCAGTGTTTTACATAGAATGGTATTTCCTAAATTTGTGCTGAATCAGGTTAAGCCTGTATTCAGACTACAGCCTAGAATTAAGGCATTAAATCTATAGTTTTGCCTCTTTCTGTGTTAGAGATGTTTTAGATAGATCTCAAGGTCATTAGGATTGATTTGCTAGTCTATCTTGGAGAAATCTGACACATCCAGAGAGGCTGACGCCAGCACTCATTTGCATGCATGTGCTTACAACCTATGGTGGTGACAAGCACTCTGGATAGTCCCTGGTGCTCTTGTAACCCAAGTGGAGGCATGACCTGTGGGGAAGAGTAAGATACCTCGGCAGGTCCCCAGCTTCAAGGGTGGAGCAGAGGAGGATGAAGAGACCTAAAGCTGTGATGTGTTGGCTTTCATGGGCTCTGATGTCCATATTTTAAGATCCTGTGTTTGAATCTAACTGTTAAGTGATGAATAAAGAGACCTTATTGACAGCTCGCCCAGCCTCCTCACTGTTCTGCTCTTTGTCGAATTCATCCTCCCTCTTCATGTTTAGCTGATGGCTCCAGAGCCTGCATGAATCACACTGACCTCCCCCCTGGCCTTTTTAGACATTTTAACAAGGCTAATTTATGAGCCATGTGCAAGGAAGGAGCGTAGATCGCTGCCATCAACAAGTGTAGAGAAGCGAGGCAGAAGTTCTGTGACCCTGGGCTTGTATCCTCGGATTGCATGTGGGGGAAGCAGTCAGCCTGTGCCACACGCTGTTTCCCTAGTGGTGTAGCAGATGCTCTTTGCTGAGAGTAATAAAGTGTCATGCATTCTGTTTTGCAGCACATGACCTCAGAGTACTTCGTTTCCTTACCCTTCTGTGGGAAGATCTGCCTCTTCCTTTGCAAAGGAAAATGGTTGCGAGTAGAGGTAAAAATTCGTCACTTGACTTTTTTAAAAACTTATTATGAAATATTTCAAACAAACAGACAAGTTTTTTAAAAATGGAAAAAGTAATTTGAGAAATAAAATATGACCAATATGGCCAATGCTCCCTGTCTTCAAACCCTTTCTTCTACTGCCACCCCTGAATTTGGTGTTTCTCATTCCTATTCATTTTGTTTTACTTTTGCTATGTTTGTATCTATATACACACACTTTTACTATCTAGATACTTTCATATACAGGTACGAGAAATATAGAAATGAATATAAATATTTATAATAAAAATAAATGAACATGGTATAACTAGATGAAAAATGTTTTTAAAATATATATAAGTAGTAAAATGTATTGGTTCTTCTGAGACATGCATTTTATTCTTTGTGAGATTCATCCATGTCCACATGTGCAACTCTGGTTCATTTGTTTTCATTGCTGTGTGAAGTAACCATGTGTGAATATGCCAACATTGTCATTCCATTCTCCTGATGATGGATATTTAGGTTGTTTCTAATTGTTATGAGCAATGTCACCACGAACCTTCCTGTGCATATCCCCCAGGGCACATGTGTAGGAAAGGCAGTTCTGGGTATAGGAAACACGTATCTTCAGCTTCACGAGATGATTGCCCAACTGCTCTCCACAGTCGCCCTTCCATTGACGCTGTGACCCTTTGAGAGTTCCAACTTCTTGGGGGTGTCTCAAACACTCTCTCCCTCCTGCCCAGAATGGCTTTGGCTTCAATGTTCACACACTCTATTTCCAGTCCCTAATGAGTGTCTTATTTTCTTATGAGCTCAGTTATGAATTTGAAAGGTTTGTTATATTTTATCATGTATTTCTTCATGTTTTTCAAAGATGGATTTTCTATTTTTGTGGTTACTGTTTCTTTCCGTTCTTTGTGTCTTTTTTTAAACATAGCTAATTTTCCCAATTGTTAAAATTGAAAAGTTGGGCTTTATTTTATTTTCTCTGTTTTTCCTTTGTTACAGAGGTTCTTAATGTAGGTGTGGAGACCTCTACTTTGAGGGTTCTTGGAAATTTGTGTGTGTGTGTGTGTGTGTGTGTGTGTATTATGTATCTTGGGGGAAAATATCTATAATTTTTGTAAGATTCTCAAAGAAACTAACCCTAAGAAGGTAAGAACCATTGCTCTATTGATTTTTAATACTGTGTAAGCAACATATTGAAACTAAATTATACTGATTTTCCCTTTATTTCAGTAAAACTTGGTCATGTCTACTTTAACGAATGCAGCGATTTTAAAGTAATTCTTGTCATTAATGTGAATGTGTGTCAGAAGGCTGAGATCTGGGGTTATAGGAACAAGAGTTTTGTGCTTAGCTATAAACTTCAAAAACATGACTCATTAAGAAGAACATGGCATTATTTGAATTTGAAAGTTTGTGATGTTTAGTGTATAATATATAAATGCACAAATACTAATTTCTTTAAACTTTTATTTTGAAATAATTTTAGACTTTTAAAGAATTGCAGAAATAGTTCAGAGTTCCTATATGCCTCTTACTGACCATCTCCAAATGTTATCATCTTGCATATAACCAATATCAAAACCAGGAAATTAACACTGACACAATATTATTAACTCCACTTCAGAACTTCCTGACATTTCCCAGATTGTCCCTCAAATGCCCTTTGTCTGGCCCAGGATCCCAAGTTGTATTTAGTTGTCATGTCCTCTCAGTTTTCTCCAACTGGCAGTTGCTCTGTCTTTGTTGTTCATGGCCTTTTAAAGGGCAGCAAAATTTTGTAGAGTATCTCTCAACTTCAGTTTCTTCAGGCTATGCCTATTTGATAAAAATAACTTTTCAGCATATGCTCAAATCTGTAGAATAATATCTAATACTATTTTTATTACTATCAAATTGTGTATTGAATATCTTTGAGAGCAAAAGAGTGTATTCTTTTAGTGATGCACATAAAAAATTAAGGAAGGAAAATTGATTAATGAAAAGCAGATCATGGGTTTAAATGATATATTTGCTCTTGACACATCAATTTGAGTACCTGTGCATTTTTAACTTATTCTATACATCCAGTCAGCTTCATTTCGTGGTTGTCCATCTCCCTGCCATCACTCTTCCTCTACACATATCCTGAGTGGTCTGATTCACTTTCTACAGTATCATATGTTCTAATTTTTGTAAATCAATTTTTTGTAAAAGCACGGATAAAAGATTAAAAGGATAATTATAACCTATAGAATATATATGTATATATTATTCACTTATAGGATATATGTGAAATGCCAATTCTAGGCATTTTCTCCTCCTGAAAGCTTGCTCTAACATCTACTTCCTGTCTGGGTCAGGTGCCCATCTCTATGTTCTCATAGTTTCTAACTTTATTATTGCCTGTACTACATTATTTTATGATTATATATTCGTGTTATCTCTTATGAGACTAGGAACTCTTTAAGATGTGAAAGTATATCTCTGTGGCCCAATTATGCCTGGATATAATAAGTATTCAATATATACCATTCCTACTAATATACATACTCAGTGTATATGTTTGAATAAATACATTTTAGAAGGCTGCCTCATTGTACTGTTTGTGTTTATCATATCTTAAGAGATTTAAAAATTGTATTAATGAAGTATTCTCTGGGGCAGTTGAACAGGCTTTACTTCTGGGAAACCTGACTTCCATGCCAAGACTGGTTCAGTTGTTCATGGCAGTCATCGTGTTGAAGGCACCACCATTCCTGTGGTGGCAGTTAGCGCAGCTGTGGGCATAAAGTTCCCGCCCAGATGACCACCCTCATGGGGCTGCATGTGGCCAGCGTATTCAATGATGCCAAATGTCACAATGACTTATTAAGGGAAACTATGGGCATTTAAAGATTCACCTAGTATCTTATAAATCAAATGTTGCCTTGATTTAATGTGTAATTTTCCCATTTTTGAATCACTAATTTGGACTTATTTTACCTCTCTATGACTTTCTGAGTTTCAAATTTTTAGTTAGAGCAAATGAAGATAATTATCATTGGGTTTTCTGACAAAGCTACAAAATACCATTTATGGTTTAAAAATATATAGCATTTACTTGCTAAAAGTAAAATTCGGACTCTGAATTATCTCTATTCTTTATTTCCGCATTGCTAAGACACAATCGTTTTTTTCTCACATTTTAAGATTGTGGAGAGCAGACTGCATCCTATAATCAGCAATACATAATGTGTCAAATTGTTTTATAGTCAGTAGTGTCCTAGAATTGAAAATATAGTAAATATTACTATATTTGTTAATTTTACTGATTATTACTAGTTTAGTGATTGGTACTGACTAAATAAATTAACAACAAGATGTTGAAATCCAATCTACTCTAAAAGAATACATGTAAGTACTTTTTAAAGTAAGAGATAATTTGATAACGGAATTCTGTGTTGCTTTTACATGCAGTTTAGAGTTGAACAAAATGTCATGGCACAGAACCGTTCTGACCTTTGGGATGTGCTCATTAATGAGCCAACTTGTCTCATTGCAGATCATGAACGTTCACAGCAGCCGGACTCTGGATGTTCAATTCCTGGACTCCGGCACCGTGACATCCGTAAAAGTATCTGAGCTCAGGGAAATTCCCTCTCGGTTTCTACGAGAAATGGTTTCGATACCATCTCAGGTACTGTGTGTTACAAGCTCAGGAGGTTTGCTGGAAGAGACTTGAATGTGTTTGTAATCATGTTGTGAGATACCCAATCGGTTTTGATCTTCATAATGATTGAAGTCCGAGTTTGTAACAAAATTGGAAATGATCCAAATGTGGTTGTTCACTCGTTTCCAGATATAAAATTCAGCTGTCTTAGATAAGAATACCGGTCAGACTTATAGAACATTGTTTGATGTTTGTTTTCAAGTATGTTCGGTCATTGGGGTATGTTGTCCAGTTAGAGGTTCCATTTTAATAATTTAGTCAGTGCCAACTTCTACACAGCTTTAAGGTATTGTATATAAGTAATTACTTCCAGAGTTCTTTGATTAGAACACATTATCTATGGAAATATGTTTATATTTAACATTTTCTTATATGATGTTTTCCCCATAGGTTTTAGTAAAAAGATTAACCTCAGCCTGTTTCTCCTCTATTGGTAAAAAAAAATTGAATTTTGAATTAATTTAAATTGTTTAGAACTATGTCCTACCTTTAATTTTGTTTTTTGGTTTTTGAATATATTTTTATTGATTTCAGAGAGGAAGGGAAAGGGGGAGAGAGTTGGAAACATTAATGATGAAAAAGAATCATTGATCGGCTACCTCTTGCATGATGGGGATTGAGCCCGCAACTTGGACATGTCAGAACCAGGAATTGAACCGTGACCTCCCGGTTCATAAGTCAACACTAGCACTGAGCCAGGCTGACTGGGCTATTTCCTACCTTTAGGAGAAGTAGAGGATTTTGTATAAAAATTAATCTTTTTTGAAAATAAAATTGTTCGACGTTCTGTAATTTTAAAAGGCTGCTTGACTTATATGTGCAAGAAGATATCTTATGCCATCAAAGCTCAGTGAATAAAAAGCACTTGTTCATAATCAGCATGGCTTTTATTTCTCTCACTCCAGTTACCAGTACCTTTTCTAAAATGACTATTACAGAGCAGCTGTTTAACTTGGGATCAAGCCAGTTTTCAAAATCACTTTTATTGCTCCGCCATAATTTTGAAAATTGTTAGACTTTTAAGTGCTACTTTCCCTTGATAGCACCTCTGGCCTCTATACCCCTTGTTAGAACATCCACCATGGCCAGCCTTACGGAGGGGAAGGAGATGGGGGCTCCATCCCACTGCTTCTGACTGTCTGAAAGTCACAAAGACCTTCTTTAGCTACAGCATTAAAAGCCATGACAACTTTTTCTATTAATCTTATCCAAATTCGCTGTATAATAGATGTGAAGTTGGGGGGACTCTAAAAACTAGTGAGGCCAAGCCTCTGGCTAACAGCATCTCCCCAAAAGGTCTAAGTCAGAGCAGCAAACTGATGGCCTCTCGGCCAAGCTGACCCATGAATATTGGGTTTGGCCTCTTGGCTCTTAGTGTTTTAAAATGTGAATTGGTTGCCAGAATTTAAAAATCAGATAATTTCACACTTGACAAACTAGGAAATCGGACAATATTGAGTGTTCTCCTTTATGGGACAGTACTCTGTGGAGCTTGGCAAGTGGCATTCTCCCCGGAGGGCCAGTATGCTGGCCCCACCTGGCCGCCTCACTCCCTCACCACCTGCCTGGCCCCTGCAGGTATAGAGTGTGTGACCTCATCCAGGGGACACATTGAGAGACTCAGACCCGAAAGAAGAGGATATGACAGGGAGGACGTCGCCCAGAGAGGAAAGAAGGAATCCAGGAAGTAGGTTTTGTTCCCCTCACAGAATTGCCTCCATCAGTTCAACGGCTTCCATGAGACTGCAGGGGTCCCTGAGGTCACCTTTTACTACCACCTGCTGTAGCCATTCTACAAAAGCTTGTGTAGAGGTGGTGGAAGGCGAAAGGATTGTGGGAACTGAGGCTTTTAGCTATCGATGGGTCTCAGTTTTTCTTCATTCTCATTACAACCTCCTCCCAAAGGTGAGCAGAACTGCCTGGCACCCACAAGTGCTCAGGAAATGCTGAATGAAGCACATGAGCCTCCAAGAAGATTTTTCCAACAGGACTCAGTTTTCATCCAAATGACACTTCATTTTTTTTTTTTTTTAGTTGGGTTTAGAGGGAAGACCTAGACATAAGTCCCAATCCTGTCTTCTCGGTTTTGTGATCTGATAGTCTCTCCACATCTGTTTCGCCATCTATATAATAGGGTCACAACGTTGGCCTGTCAAGCAGAGAAGTATTGTAGGGTGAGAAGTAGGTGAAGTGCCTGGTATGAGCGTTGGCTGGTAATAGGAGTAAAGATAATAGTATAATATAAACAGAGCCAGGAAGAAAGCAGGTGCTCCAGCCTGGGCACTGTGGTTGTCATTATTAGCTATTGCTGTCGCTTGCTTTCTATCTTGGCAACATCTGACTTGTAGGAAAAGAATATTGACGTTACTCACAAGTACCTATTTTAAGGTAGTGTGCTTGCTTTTCCATCATGTTTTCTTTTTCAGGCCATCAGGTGCTGTTTAGCAGATGTTCCACAATCTGTTGGCATGTGGACGCCGGATGCTGTGCTTTGGTTAAGAGATTCTGTTTTGAATTGCTCGGACTGTAGCATTAAGGTTAGTTATCTTATTGGTCTCGATACATTTAGAAAGGGAGCTGTCAGCCAGAAGGGCTCATTTGTTTGTGTGTGAAAGAATACTGTAACCTGATGCTTTCACGCCTGAGATTGGTTACATGTGTAGTGAAAAGATATTTCATGGTTTAATTTTTAAAAATATATTCTTATTGATTTCAGAGAGGAAGGGAGAGGGAGAGATAGAAACATCAGTGATGAAAGAGAATCATTGATTGGCAGCCTCCTGCACGCCCCCTACTGGGGATCGAGTCTGCAACTGGGGCATGTGCCCTTGACAGGAATCGAACCTGGGACCCTTCAGTCTACAGGACGACACTTTATCCACTGAGCCAAACGGTTAGGGCTCAGATTTAATTTTTATGTAAGAACTTATTCTGAGGAGTGGCCACATTAGAGGGGTTAATGGGGGCGGGGGGGGGGGGGGAGACATCTGTAATACTTTTAACAATAAAGATAAATTTTTAAAATGAACTTACTCTGTATCTCCAATACTATTTTAAAACCCTTTATATAATTTTCCCGTTATTATCAAGGTAGCAGACATGGTTCTCTGCTCCTATTTTGTACCGGGATAAGGAATTAAATCCCCAACAGAGGGACCACCATATAAGTCTTGATAAATGTTTCTAAAAATCATTTAAGTCCTCTATTTCTTTTTTTCTAATAGATTATCAACAAATTATTTGCTTATAATCCTGTTTTTTGCCTCTTTTCCTAAAGTTTGCTTCAACTGCTTGATTTATTTAGTTTGGTTTTTTTTATACTTTTGCACCTTCATATCAAAAACATTGCTCATATTTCCAAGAATAGAAATGCAAAATGATATTTCTCTGTTTTAACTAATGCAAATTGTGTTGTCATTTTATATGAAAATTTAATAATGAAATGTCCTTGAGAAATACTTTCATGAAGATTTCTAAATTATTCTAGCTCACACTGATTTTCCTCTCTTCATACTCCTTTCGGGTTTATAATGTGCAGTTCCTCACTTAATTATGTATCATTTTATATTCTTTAATTTTCACATGATAATGAATATTGTTTTCTCAGCTATTTTTTCAGCTCCTAAATTCAGAGCATTGGCTACTCAATAAAAATATTTTAATGGTTGATTTTTGAAACGGTACTTCTGTATCATAAATGTCAAAATGAATTAGCAGTCAGTACTTTGTTAGCACTCCAGATGATGAATTTAAGTAGATTCATCTTGCCAGGGGGAAAAAAAACAATTTTAAGTAAATCACTGCAGCAGGATTGCCTCTTCAGGCCTGGTCTCCGCCTTTCACTCCTGGCCTGATGTGATAAAAACTAGATGTGGCTAGAAGTATCTCATGTTTGTCATTTCTAAGATAAGCCAGAGGAGCTGATGAGAAGACTTGAACAGTCACCTAGCAGTACAGCCCATTTTCAGTGTCTGGTGTTCCCAGGCAGACACTCCGCTGACAGGAAGAGGTAGCAAGGTGGTCAAAGGTCTCCTGGGCAAAGGTGCAACCTGCCCCTCTGGCCCGGAGCTTCCCTCCTCTCTCACTCCCGAGGTCCCTCTTCCCTCAAGTAACGGGAGGGGGGAGGGCTGAGGGCAGATATTAGGACCAAATAAGGAGTTTAGACCAGAGGTCCTGGAGGGTATGGCGAATGTCAAAGCTTTTTCCTCCCTCCAGTGTGAGAGGACACCAGCCTTAAGCAGAATGCTTGCTGGATGCTCTGCCATTGCTGTGATTATTTATTATTATTGAAGTTGAGTGATGAGCACATGTGGAAGTTAGTACATTTTTCACTTCCATAAGCTTGTTGCTGGTTGCTAGACTACTTAAGAGCTTATCCATTGCTACAGATGTGATAGATAATTCATCTGACCTTAAATAAAATGACTTTGAGCAAGTTGGGGTGGGGATTTTTTTTGCAAAATACTGTGCTTTAATATTTAACGTTAATATTATAACCACCTCTCGGAGTTCAGTGTAAACTTGGATTTCTTGAATTGGTTTTTTACGTTTTCCAAAGGTTACAAAAGTGGATGAAACCAGAGGGGTCAACCACGTTTATTTATTTACTCCTAAGAACTTCCCTGATCCTCACCGCAGCATTAACCGCCAGATTACTAACGCAGACTTGTGGAAGCATCAGAAGGACGTGTTTCTGAGTGCCCTCGCCAGTGACGCGGGCTCTCCCAACAGCAGAGGCGGGCACACCATCACTGCGAGCAGCTCCGGGGAGAATATCAGAAAGAGCCTCGTGGAAGTCAGCAAAAAGCCCGTGGTGGATCCCATCAGCGCTTTCTCCACGGAGCAGCTGCCGCCTCCTGTGCACTTGGCAAAGCCAGGGGAACACATGGATGTGTACGTGCCCGTGGCCTGCCACCCGGGCTACTTTGTCATCCAGCGGTGGCAAGAGATCCATAAGCTGGAGGTTCTGATGGAGGAGATGATCCTGTACTACAGTGTGTCTGAGGAGCGCCGCGTGGCAGTGGAGAAAGACCAAGTGTACGCCGCCAAAGTGGAAAATAAGTAGGTCCCTGGACAAAGTGTTTTATTCTGTTTCTAAGAGAAATGTGGAGAGTGATAACAAGAGTCCTTAATCCCTGCAAGGGGACTTTGAACAGCATGACTGGGAGTTTCGAATATGAAATGAGACTAATGAATTATGCAATTTTCTAACATTTAAAATGACATCATTTATCTAAAAATCTAGTGATCATATTCCTATTAAAACCTAAACATATCTGAAGTGACGGTTTAAATGTTTTTTCTACTTTTCTATTAGAAAATATATTTGTTTATTCAGAAAATACTTTTATTTAATAACCTTTTAATTTTTTAAATAACATATTTATTGTAGAAAATTTTAAAAATACAAAAAAGTATACAAAATGAAAATTAGTCAACCAGACACTACTTTTGTATTTCTTCAATTACTTATGGAATGCTTCTAGTTTTTACTCTACATACTTATACAGCTGGATTATTATTATTTTGTATAATTTTGTATTTACTCTTTTACCTGACAATCCTGTGAACAGTTTTTCATGTAATAAAATTTCTTCATAAACATTTTTAATGGCTAAGTAAATAGTCCATCATACAGAGAAATCATAATTTATCATTCTCTTTTGTTATGTAGGTTTTTTTCTCCCACATTTTTCACTCTTAAAAGTGAAAAGTATAGTAACTCATTCTGAAAAGCATTCAACTAACATGTTGCAAGTTTCTTATCTTCCAAAAAACATTTTTACTGTGTCAAGTTATTGATAACAATAAGCATAAATATGTTTAATTCAGAACAATGGAAACAATGTTGGTATAAATTTGCCTCAGAATTCTTTGCAGGATAATTTAATAACAGTTAAAGTCAAATTACTGTTACTTGTTATCTGAGGGGCAGATTAATGATAATTAGTGGGGGGTTCTACTTGGAGGCAAGGGTTGTGTGGAGGAGACCTGTAGTATGGGACCTTAAACTCCGGTCCCCTCACCCCATGTGCCCAACAGCTCTACCCCAGCACTCTTGGGCTTCAACCAATTAATCTGTCCCCCAGATAAGCAAGGGGTGTCTTATAGATAAGAACAGATGCTCTGATTTTTTTACTTTATGAACTGAAACAATGTAAATGTTTAGAGTTTCTATCTTGCTTACAACCCAGGACTATTTAATACACCTTGTTTCCAAGTAAGGTAAGAAGTAGGAATTTTGGATGCATCTTTTTTATAACAGTGGTTTCCAAATCTATCTCGGCTAAGAATAACCTGGAAAACCTATTAACAATGGAGATTCTCCTTCTTCACTCCAGACACCCTGAATCAGATCCGCTGGGGATGGAACCCCACCATCCGTGTTTTTAACAGATTCCCCAGGAGATTCACAAGCAGCCTTGCACTGAAATTGGAAATCTAGCCTTTACTTAAGCTATTATTTTGAAAGTGGAAGCTGAGTAAAAGTTCAACACTTAACTTCTCTGATGGCTCTCTCCTCACTTCTCTGCACCTCTTACTTATAGACTAACAGCACAGATACCACCATTTGCCCTGTACAATTTGAAGACATTGCTATTGGCTGAAACCAAATATTTTAATCTCCTTTTGCACTTAAATAAATTAGCAGCATGCACCAAGCTGGCATTTCCATATATGAAAAGTTCTCTTTAATTTTCTCTGAAGTTCTTATATTTACACAGCTTATCTTCATTTTAATAATAATTATAATGGCTACCATTTGCAGAGTGCCTAAAAGGTCAAGTACATAAAGTGCTAAGTGCTTTGTATATATTATTCCTGCAAGTGAATTAAAACTAAATATTACCCATGAGATAACAGGCTCAGAGAATAAACAAAGAGCCCAGGGTAACGCAACTGGAAAATGGCCCAGCTCAGGTGGGACTCCAGCTCAGCAGTCTGGCCCGCAAAGCTCTTAGGTACTTATTATGGTACCTTTTTGTGTCCCTGTTGTCTCTGCAACTCATGGATTTTTGCGTGCTGCGCTTTGGCCTAATCTGAAGGTTTATGGACTTTCCCCCAGCAGTGCCCCATCAGAGTCGAAGAAGCCTTTCTGTAGCCTTACTGCAGTTCACCCGTACGGCACCTGTGTAGGTTTCCTGTGCCCATTTCCCACGAGGTGCACGCTGCTGGGGAATGGGTCCAGCCTGGCCCCGCCCAGCAGTGCTGCAGTGAGGTGCTTGCTGTTCACGGGGCTCGTACTTGATACACGTGTTTCAGAGGTTGCCCAGGTCTGCCCCCTGAGGCAGGCCCCGGCGCCCACCGTGCAGGAGCAGAGACTTGCCTTTCAGGCATTATGAACCACCATCCTCACCTCAGTGTAATCATCTGAGCAAGACTCTAGGACTTTAACATGGTCCTTCATTCCTGAACTTGGAGGTCTAGGTTTTTCTCATTTTAATGAGAAAAGGCCCAGAGGGGAAAAGTATATTTGTGTAAATTTCTGGCACTTTGAACACTGGATCTTCCCCCATATTCTCCTACCCTTTCCAGGCTCTTTAAGCAATAGGTTAGATTTCTTTGTTTTGTTTCTCAATGCATTTACTTGGCATAATGAAAATTGTCAACTTTACATTATTTTTTGTAACCTATTCCCCACCTCCTTTCCCAGTCTGACTTTCTCTTCCATCCCTCCCCAGTCCCACCTGTAGTGTTTGCTCCACCAACACACCATGCCCTGTGGTGCCCCTGTGCTTTTCTTCCCTTGCGTGTCTTCAGCCTGGCCTGGTCCTGCTTGCCTCCCTCTTCCCATCTTCCACACGTGTGCCTTGTCCCCAGCGTGTGGCCATCCTTGTCTCCCCGACAGAATGAAGGGATCTACCAGCCTTGTCCCGATCACCCTCCATGGCATTTGTTTCATTCTGCTTAGTGGTGTCAGTAGATTCTCTCATTCTCCTTTAGCTTCATGAGGCCTGAGAAAGGTTGTTGGAGTGAGAGAATTCCACCGAACAAGCCAGTGATAAAGCCGAGAATAGGAACCTTTGGAAAAAGAAGAAGCAATCTCTTTAAAAACATCTATGATAGTATAGTTCTATATTTTGATTATCATCATTCATATTTTTCTTTTTATTATAAAATGTTATCCTTAACTAAAGTAGGTGTTGATTTTGTATGTTTCTTCCTTTTCAATCCTTTGCACACCTAGGTGGCACAGGGTGCTATTAAAGGGAATCCTGACCAATGGACTGGTGTCCGTGTACGAGCTGGACTATGGCAAGCACGAGTTAGTCAACATCAGAAAAGTACAGCCCCTAGTGGACATGTTCCGAAAGCTGCCATTCCAAGCAGTCACGGCTCAACTAGCAGGTAATTTCTGTGGAATTTGAACTCATTCCCCAACATTGTTTATATTGTCATTTTGTCCTGAGTACAGAGTCATTGGCCTATTGAGCTAACTTTTTTTTAGCCCAAACAACTTCCCGACCATAATGGAAATAGTTTTTAATGATCTCTCACAGTCATGCCTTCCAACTACACCTGCTATTTCTGTTTTTCCACATTCCTTTCTGTCGCTGGTTTCATGTATGAGTTTATTTCTAAAGCTATAATCTTAGTACAGGTACAATATTACAATCTGCTTTTTTCACTTAGTATTTTCCCCCTAATTTTGGGGCGGCTGTTTGATGGTCTTAATAATGATTTTAATAGCTGCAAAATATTCTGTTTGATCATTATTTCCCTATTGTCAGATGTTTAGGTTCTTTACACTTTTATTGTAGCATTAAGAAAAAACCAGCGACGTCCTGGCCAGTGTTTAGGGTGTCAGCCCACGCACCATTGGGTCACAGGTTTGATTCCCGGTCAAGGGCATGTACCTGGATTACAGGCTCGATCCCCGGCCCTGTTGGGGTCTTATGCAGGAGGCAACTAATGGATGTGTTTCTTTCACATCGATGTCTCTCTCTCTCTTTCTTTCTCTCTCCCTCCCTTCCTCCCCTTCCTCTTTCCCATCAACTCTCTCTAAAAATCAATGGAAAAAATATCCTCAGGTGAGGACTAACAAAACAAAACAAAAAAAGTCATGGGGATTTAGAAATGCATGGGACTTAAATTTCATCTGATCCAACCAGTTTATTTTATAAGTAAACCAAGGCCTGGGAAATAAACTGATTTGCCCAAAATCAGACCACTTGATAGAGGAAGAGCTGGAAATAGTAACTGAGTCTCCAGATGTTCAGTCCGGTGCTTTTGCCCTAATGTTGTGTATAATAAAATTTTGAAAAATTAGTATATTAATGCTTTTTTACTATATCTCATTCATCAGGAAAAAAATCTATAAATAAGAGATGTTATTGGTATCATTGATATTTTATTCCCCCTATTTGTGTCTATTATCGGTTTAAATCTGCATGTGCTTTATGTAGGGAAATGTGCAGTAGTTATTATAACTTCATTTTATAACACAGCATTAAACCTCAAATAAAGCTGTGTCTGTAGAAAAAGGCCTACAGAAGTAACCCATTTAGAATAGAAAACTATAAGCTGGACTGCTTCAAGACAGTTCTGCAACTGTTCTTCAGCTAGGCAAGTCCAGCCTGGGATGTTTAAGCGACTCTGGAATTGACTAAGTAGTTTTCCATTATAGTGGGGCAGGGAAAGGCTCATTTAACCCCTCACTGCTCTGCTCTTTCTCCTAGGAGTGAAGTGCAACCAGTGGTCTGAGGAGGCTTCCATGGTGTTTCGGAATCATGTGGAGAAGAAACCTCTGGTGGCACTGGTGCAGACGGTGATAGAAAGTGCTAACCCTTGGGACCAGAAAGTGGTGGTCTATTTAGTGGACACGTCCCTGCCAGACACGGATATCTGGATTCATGATTATATGTCAGAATATTTGGTAGAGCTTTCAAAAATTAATTAATCGCTGCTCTGAGACCTCCACAACTAATTCAGATTTTCTAGCAATAACAAAATGTAGTAGGTTTAAAAAAATCTTATCTCTGCTACATGGCTCCGACTGCTGTGGGGATTGAAAAGAATATGTTATGTTTGGTGAAAACTATTTAATAAGTAGTATTTAACAGAGTTGAATTTTCAAAAAAAATTGCACTTGAGTTATTACTATAATATTAGATTAAAATGTTTATCAATATAAAAACTGACTACCTCCTAATTTCTAGGCTTTATGATCTTAAGATGAAGCGTTTCCCTTTCTATTCATGTTGGCTTCCTTGCAGTGCTGGGTTCTTCTCCAGTTAGACTGAGAATTTTGTGACCTAACTCTACCCTGGTGTCCCAAAGTCGCCAGACCCTGTGAAGACTATCCCGTCTTTAGCACACCAGCATTGCTAGTGGTGCTGCAGGAGGGCAGCCAGGCTCACCAGTATGCCCCTCCCCCCAGTCTTGAGTGGCTTCTCATTGCCCAGGGCCGTGGTCAGGCCCCTTGAGTGTGGCTCTTCCTAAGCCTTAGGACAGTGATGGTGAACCTATGACACGCGTGTCAGTGGTGACACGCGAACTCATTTTTTTGGTTGATTTTTCTTTATTAAATGGCATTTAAATATATAAAATAAATATCAAAAATATAAATCTTTGCTTTACTATGGTTGCAAATATCAAAAAATTTCTATATGTGACATGGCACCAGAGTTAAGTTAGGGTTTTTCAAAATGCTGACACGCCGAGCTCAAAAGGTTCGCCATCACTGCCTTAGGAGTACCCTAATTAAGTTAATAACAATGTACCTACCTATATAGTTTAAGTTTAAAAAATTTGGCTCTCAAAAGAAATTTCAATCGTTGTACTGTTCATATTTGGCTCTGTTGACTAACGAGTTTGCCAACCACTGGCAGGGAGTCCAGACTGAAGACCCAGGCCTTCTACCATCTCCCTACCCAACCTCATTGTCCACCATTCCCCATGCCAGTCACACTGGACCTTTATATGGTCCCCGAACCCCATGCATGTTCATCCAGGGTTACTGGTATTCTCCAGCAGTGATGTGCTGGTAAATGTTCGACGACTAGTTCTATTGGGTGTGGTTGGTGAACCTTGATCTGCAAAGTGTGATGACTCCTATGTTGTAAATACTCCATCCGTTGTTCAGTTCCAGCTGACAGTGTGACATCACTGTGTGTGGAGTTGGTGGGAGATGCACCCAAGCGGCTCTTGCAGCCGGTACAGTGGACTCCAGTGCACCACTGTCTGTATCCTCCACAGCTCACAGAATGCTATCTTGCCCGCATCAGGCACATGTAATGGGTGTGCTTGCTAAGGAGTAGGCAGGGTGGATTGACAGAGGGACAGGTTGGAGGCCTTAGCAGTGGCCTAAAGATGAGGAGGGGAGGCTCAAGTGGAGCAATGGGACTAAAGAAAAAATATTAAAGGCTTTTTGAAGTTCTTAGTTAGAATGACTAGTACTGACATCTTGAATATAGAAGATAAGGAAAAAGAGGTGTCAAAGAGTGATGCCGGGAAAGAAAGGAAAAAAAAAAGTTTTGCCAAGTCTTAAGGTCTGAGAGGCTAGGATGGTGACCATTACTCAGTGTGACTGGGAAGCTTAAAATTTTGGTTTTGAACATACTGAGTTTAAGCTAATAGGCCTCTGGGTAAAGATATGCACAAACTATTGGAGATATGGAGTGGATTTCAGGGAGAACACCAGGCTGAAGGTAAAACACTTGAAGTCATTTGCTTATTTTTTGTGTGAGGAAATTTAGGGAAAGAAAGAACAGAAAGAAGTTAAAGACCAGGTGTTTTAAGTTCTTTGTATAAAGCATTAAAATTATCTTTCTAGCTTTTTAAAATGTATATTTAACATTTATAATGAAAGTGATTCAAAATTCAGGAATGCTTATGCCAGTGATTTAAGTAATTATTTATGATAAAGTAAAAAAGTCTGACATAAATGTGTAAGTGAAATAAAGTAGTATAAATGTTTTTTTTTATAATGGTTTCTTTTCCTACAAAAATAAACTAAAATTCTCAAATTATCTACAGATAATGAAGAGGTGGTTTCTATTTCCCTGACTTTAGAAGTGTTACCATTACTTTTTAAAATAAAGCAATTAATTGTGTTGTTGATGTAACTGAAGAAATTAATCATGTGCTAGGACAATTTGACAGACAGACAAATGAAACTTGACCTCTACCTCACACCATATTCCAAAGTCAATTCCAGGTGGATTTGAAACCTAAGTGTGAAAGGTTAATGTAGGAAGATAACATAGGAAAATACCTTTATAATCTAGGAGTAGGAAAGATGTCTCAAACAGGACACACAAGGTGCTAACAATAAAGGAAAAGTTGATAGACTAGACCAGCTGTGGGCAAACTACGGCCCACGGGCCGGATCCGGCCCGTTTGAAATGAATAAAACTATTGAAATGAAAGACCGTATCCTTTTATGTAATGATGTTTACTTTGAATTTATATTAGTTCACACAAACACTCCATCCATGCTTTTGTTCCGGCCCTCCGGTCCAGTTTAAGAACCCATTGTGGCCCTCGAGTCAAAAAGTTTGCCCACCCCTGGACTAGACTGTACTGAAACGAAGAACATCTGTTCATCAAAGACATTATTATGAAGGTGAAAAGGCAAAGCAGAGTGGAGGAATATATACTGTACAGGTGGGGGCCAAAGTCAGTTTACAGTTGTGAGTACGAGAAGCAGATTTTACTTTTATATTATTACTAGTGGCCCGTTGCAATAGGCCTTCCTTCCCCTGGCTGCCGGCACCGGTTTTCCTGCGGCACCCAGGACCCAGGCCTTTGGCCCGGCTACAGCAGCGAGGCTTGGCTTCTCCGCTCCGGCTGCTCCCAGCCCCTCCTTTTTTTTCTCAGCCCCTCCTTGAGCGAAGCCCAGGGCCGGCTGGAAGCCTGGGTCGCCCCTGGTGACCCAGGCCCCCAGCCACTCCTTGAGTGGAGTCCAGGGCCGGTGGGAAGCTTGGCTTCCTCCGTCATCGGGAGCAACCCAAGCCTCCTGCTCGCTTCAGCTCCGTGGCCGCCACCATCTTCAGTTGTCTTCAGTCTTCGCTCTGTGCCTGCATATTCAAATTAACCACCATCTTTGTTGGGTTAATTTGCATAGTCGCTATGATTGGCTGGTGGGTATAGCAGAGTGGTGGAGTGACAGTGATAGTTAATTTGCATGTTTCCCTTTTATTATATAGGATTTATTAATTACTAGTGCCCCAGTGCACGAATTTGTGCACCTTAAAAGGGAATTAATTAGAGGAAATATTTTAATATTGCTATTTGCCTTTTCTCTATAATAGAAGTGTCAGAGATGAAAGAAAATTAGTAAAATGTATATGAAAATCTTCCTTCTGTCAGACTCTGGAGAGCGCCGTGGGGCCCAGAGTCAAGTCCCCACCCACCCACGTGCACCTTGAAATTGCGTGAGACTCAGATCCGGCCAGCCCCACCGGGCAGGGGGTGCAGCCTCAGGTCCCCCCAGCCCAGTGCCGGGTAGGGGCTGCAGCCTCAGGTCCTGAGGTGCACCCTCAGATACCCCAGCCCAGTGACGGGGTGGGGGATACAGCCTCAGGTCCCCCAGCCCAGGGCAGGGGGCACAGCCTGAGGCCCCCCATCAAGCCCCACTGGGTGGGGGGCACAACTTCAGGTCCCGCCCCAGCCCAGCTCCACGCAGAATCAGGTCCCTGCTGATTGCTCGTTACAACTCGTTATGGGAACCCCGCCTCTGCTGTGGGCACAGCCATCTTATGATGGTGTGATGGAGTGAGGGTTAATTTGCATATTACCTCTATTATATAGGATTGTATTATTTTCTATATGAACAACTGTAAACCAACTGTGGCCCCACCCTGTATATATGTAGTGGGAAAATATATTGAACATTTTCAATAAACAAAAGGTTATCCAGAAACAAAATGGGCAATACTTTTGAACAAAATACTTCACAAAAGAGAAAAACCACTGGCCAGTAAGCATGAAGAGGTGCTCAACCCAGTAGGACACAGGGAAATGCAAATTCAAACCTCAATGAGATACCACAACTCATGTACCAGATATGGGAGGAATGTTTCCACTTTTGTTAATTCCAAGTGTGGCTGCTGCATGGACTTGTGCAGAAGGAGAGTACCGGTAAAGGATGTTCCCAGCAGCACTATTTGTAATAGCCAAAACCTGCAAGCAACCTAAACGTCCATGAAGAATGAAATGCATACTTAGCATGGGGTATACATCCCTCTACAGCAGCAGTTCTCAACCCTGGCTGCACAGTAGAATCACCTGGGATTTTTTTTTTTAATCCTGATTTCTGGGCCTCATCCTCCAGATATTCTGTTTCTTTGTTACTAATGTTGTGGCCCCACCCCATTACAAAGAAACAGAATTTCCGGAGGAAGAGGCCCAGAAATCAGGATTTTAGAAAGATTCCCAGGTGATTCTAATGTGCAGCCAAGGTTGAGAACCACTGCTCTCCAGCAATGAGAGGAAACTACAGCCACAGGAAACAACACAATTTCTCAACATAGAATTGAGCAAATGAAGCCAAATGTGGAGGGAAGAGCGAAGCAAGGAGGTGATTACTGTGACTCAAGAAAGTAACCCTCTTTAGGAGGGAGTAGTGAAGGGAAGGCCACAAGTTGGCTTCTGGGCTTGTTGGCAATGCTGTTTCCTGACCGAGTGGTGGTTGCAACAGGTGTTCTCAGAGACAGAAATTCTTGAACCTGCCCACCTGGGTTGTATGCACATGTTAGATTCCACAACAAAAGGGTTTATAAAAACATCTGGAATGTTAAGTCATTGCTTTATTTTAAAATATATCTCTTGCAAAGAGCATTCTCTTACAGCTTCATGGGTTTTGTAATGCAGAGGTACATTTTAGGGGAAGATGAGATTAAACAGAGTGTTTCTCATTGGCAATCCTACCCCAGGATTACTATTATTTGTTCCACACACTTTCCCATCATAACCCAAAGAGATCTCACCTTCTGTCCATACAAATTGTTTATGAGCCATTTTAAAACTTAAAACACCTAAAGTGTGTTGGGTTTAGTGGTTTGTTCTGGAAAACATGTTAGCCTCTAAGAACGTGGGGCTTGTTTTGCTGTGGTTCTTTTACCTCATCATTTGGGACCCCCGTTCTCTCAGTATAGAGACATCCTCTCAGCGCTTTGGAACCACGCGTCCAGGGAAGGAGCGCTATCGCTGGGCCGCTAGTCAGGCGGCGGGTCGTTGCTTCAGTCGGAGGAGGTGAAGGGCAGCAGCTGGTTGGCCGGCTTTGCACCATCCAAGAACCTTCCTAGACCCGCAGGACCGATAATCCGCCCACCTTTTCCCGATGATCTACCATCACGTTAACTCCTGGGACAAGTGGGAACCCGAGACTCAGGAGTGCCCTGCACCCGCGAGCCCAGCCTCCAAGCGGCGGCCCCTGCCAGCGCCGCCCGCGGGGGTGTCGCTCCCCGGGCCCGGCGCCCCCGAGTGGAGGGAGAGATAAGGAGGGAGAGGGCGGCGGCGGGGCGGGGCGCGGTGACTGCGCGGAGCCGGCCCGCCCCTGCTTCCACCCCCGAGCATAGCGCCCGCCCGCCCGCCCGCCCGCGGCCGCACCGGAGCTCGTCCAGCCCCGCGCTCCGCTCGCCCGCTGCCCGCCAGCCCGCCGCCCGCGCCCGCGCCCTCCCCCGCGCCTCTACGGCCCGGTAAGCCCCCCACCCGGCCAGGGTCCCCCTCGCGCCCGCGGGGCTCCCTGCCCCCCGCGCCGGGGCCCCAGCCATATCTGGGCAAAATATTCAGCTGTCGCCGCCGCCGCCAAGAGGGACTGAGCGTGGCTCCCTCTATAAATAGCTGCCGCCTCGGGTTGCCTCCGGGGCTGGGGAGCCCGGGGCCGGGGGTCCGGAGCCCGACGCCCCGGTCCGCTCCGCCGGCGCGGGTGGCCCCGCCCGGGCGCCCTCCTCCCTGCGCCGCGGCGCCGCGTCTGTACCGGGAGCGGAGAGCCGCGCCGGGCTCGGGGGCCTCCCCTGCTGGGCTCCAGGTGCCCGCGCCGACGTGCGCCCCCCCCCCCCCGGCTCCCGACAGTTTGGGGTGCGAGAGGGGGCTTGGGCGGGCGTGGAATGCGGGTTCGGGCTGCGCCTGTTTGTGGCAGGAAAAGTTTCCCCAACTGCGGGAGACGGAGAGGTTTAAAGCGCCACGATGCGCGCGCCTAGGTGGCCCGGGAAGGAGCGTGGAGGCAGGAGCGCCCTGGTTGTTGCCAACTCATGGGCACCGTTGGCGAGCCCTCTCCGTTCTCGGGGACTCAGTTTCCCCATTTGCAGGGGCGGGGTTTGGTTCCCGGGATGAAGCGAGGAGCCTGGGCCGTGAGAGTAGCAGGACATGCTCTTGACCGCGGCGCTCCCCCAACCTGTTCACCGGCTCCTGCCCGGGACGCTGGGGCACAGGGCGCAGGGGTTCGGAGACCGGGAATCTGGCGGGCGGATTCGGGGACCCTCGGGGTAGCTAGGCTGGGCCGTGCATCCGCCAGAGAAGGGCGCCCCGCGGTGATGACGGCATCGTGCGGGGTAACAGCCACCCCCTTCGCAAAGCAGCCTGTGACTCCAAGAGCTTCAGACCGAAGAACTGGGCAGGCCCTCGCCTCAGTTGCCCTGATTACGATGCGTCTCCAAGCGGGGCAGGCACCCCCCGCCCTGCCCCCCCTCCTTCTGCTGTTAGGACCCGGCTCTTGGCCTCTCAGACTTTTGGAGATGACATGGCCCAAGCACGTCTGCACCCTAATCACAGAACTAGACCCTAGCCTAGTCCTGGGCCTCAGCGGGAGCACCCCAAAAATCCCCATCTAGATTCTCCCTGGGTGACAGCCATTTTGTTCGTGAAGGGCCGCAGAGCCCCCTGCTCAAGGTCACGCGCCCTTGGGCCCGCCAGGAGGTTTGCGGTCCCCACCAGCCTTTCTCATTCCTTTCCTGACCCCTCTGCTGCTGAGGCAGGTGTTGGGGATCAGTGAGCACCCCACCAATGCCCCCTCTTCTTTGATCTGCTGCTGTCCAGGACTTTTCCTTGCTCAGGCAATAGCACCCTCATCCCGAAGTTTCATTTTTGTTCCTATTTTACTTTGTTGTATATTTTCTCTAGTGTCTTCTCAGAGCCTCACAGGTCCAATTAAGGGGAAATGGGGACAGGTAGTAAGGATCTCATCGGTTCCGGCCACACAGCTAACAGGCAGGGAGTGAAAGCAAGGAACGCAGGCTGCGCTTCAGTGTATCACTTCCCTTTAATGAGCCAGCGTTTCTCCCAGACTAAGTGGAAAGCCAGTGACCTCTTAAAATAGCCTCCGCCCACCTTATCAGGGTCTCACACCTTCTCCCTCCTCCAGGGCAGGGCTGCTTGCTACTGCTCAGCAAAAAACCCACAAAAACAAAAAACAAACAAAAACAGGGAGTAGGTGGTGGCAGCTCTGAGTCAGGAAAAGTGGACTTGCCCGGAGGTTAGGACACCTGGCTCCAGCCCCAGCTCTGCCACTCACTCAGACTGACCATGAGCAATGAGGAGGTGGGCAAGATGGTCTCTAGTGGACTTGGAATCAAAGGGGCTTGGAGTTTCCTGGAAGACGTTTTAACAGGAGAAGAGTGAAGTGCCGGGATGCAATCTGGGGGAACCCACTCTGTGAAGAGGAGGGAAAGCGTGGGAGAAAGTGGCTTCCCAAGAGCCAAGGTAGGAGTGGGGCTGGCAGTACCAGCTGCTGCACTAGGACAGCGGAGATGAGGACTGAGAAGGGGCCACTGGCAGGGAGTCATGGGTGACTTTGGCCAAGGCATTGCAGGGGCTTAAAAGTGGGATCTGCCACTGCCTTACAGGGGCTAGTGAGCCTGCCTGTCCATCTGGTCCTCAGTTTTCTCCTGTGTACAATGGGTTAATAATAGCACCCATTTCAGAGGGGTTGCTGTGGGAATAGAGGGTGATGATGCAGGGAAAGCCCTCAGCCCAGCGCTTGGCACCTGCAGTAATATTATGAGTGTTAGTGAGGGGAAGAGGCAGAAGCTAAGGGGAGCTGATGAGGTGGAGACAGCCTGCTACTCTTTCTAAAAGCTTGAGTGAGAAAGGAAGGGAGAGGGAAGGCATTAGGAGATGGAGACAGGGCACAGAGGAGAGGCAGGTGTTCCTGGGATGAGGCGTGTGAGAAGAGACAGAAGGACCAGGAGAGAGGAAGAGGGGGAAAAGAGACTCGAAGGGGGATGCACATGGGAGGACTGAGGACCTTCCTTAATCACCTGCTGAGTGTCACCGGCTCTAGAAGGAAGCTGAGCAAAGGAAGGGTCACGTGAGGCCCATTTGGTTCTGGCTCCGATTCCCCTCGGAAGACTTCAGTGTCTGCAGAGGGGGTGCTGGTGGGCCGTGAAGGGTGGTTTGACTCTGCCCGGGGCCTCGTGACATTGGCTTATTTCCGAAATGACATCATCTATTGATGATGCCTGCTTAGCCCAGGCAGAATGGCCTTTTCCAGTTAATGTTTTGATTTTTCGGTCTTACTAATGGACCAGCCAAGCTGCCAGCATTTCTAAAGAGGCCAGTTCACTTTTTTGCTTAAAGCCAGAACACCAAATCGATCAATTACTTGGCTGCTGGGAGACATTACCAGTTTAAAGCCACAGGCCTGTTTCTACGGCACAACAGGAATCAGATAGCCTGATTCAGGGGCCATGTCCTCTCTTTGTTTTGTTTGTAAAATCCACCTTTGGTGAATCATGACAGGACCTGACTCTCTTTGCTCTTAATGATAATGAAAG